>NC_046295.1:45964401-46295651 GCF_004115265.2 Rhinolophus ferrumequinum | reverse complement strand
AGATTGTTGATTTGAAAACTTTATTCTTTGATAATATAAGTATTTAATGCTATTTAAAAAATATTCTAAGCACTGATTTAGCTGCAATCTGTAAATTTTGAGACATTTTGATTTCCATTCAGTTTAAAATCTTTTCTCATTTCCCTTGATACTTCTTGTTTGACCCATGGATTGCTTAGAAGCATAAGTATTGCTTAGAAGCATCTTGTATAATGACCAGTTTGGAAAATTTCCTGTGATCTTTCTGTTATTGATTTCTAGTTTAATTTCTTTATGATCAGAAAACATGTTTTATGAATTTAATTTTTTGAAATGTATTAGTGTTTGTTTTGTGCCCCATAATATAGTTTATCTTGGCAAATATTTCATGTGTACTTAAAAAGAATGTGTATTTTGCCATTGTTTGAGGCATTTTACAGACATCAATTTACAATCACAAATTGCAGTATATGTGTCAATTCCATCTAGTTGGTTGATAATATTGTTCAGTTCTTCTATATCCTTATTGATTTTCTGTTAATTGGTTTTATCTAGCATTGAAGTCTGCAACTGTAATTGTGGATTTGTCCATTTATCTTTTCAGTTTTGCCAGCTTTGCTTTATGTATTTTGGATTGTATTAGTTTCCTATAATAAAGAAGAGCACTGCTATAATAAAGAACCACAGACTGAGTGGTTTAAATGATAGAAATTTATTTTCTTGCAGTTCTGGAAACTAAGAGACCAAGATCAAGGTTTTGGCATGGTTGTTTCTTTTGAGGTCTCTCTCCTAGGCTTATGAATGGCCATTTTCTCCCTTTCTCTTCATGTGGTCTTCTGTCTGTGTGTGTCTGTGTCTTAATCTCCTCTTCTGATAAAGACACCAGTTGTATTGGATTAGGGCTCATCCCGGATGATCTCATTTAACCTAATTATCTCTTTGAAGATTCTATCCCTAAATACAGGCAGATTTTGAGGTACTGGGATTTTTGGGGTACATAGGTCAACCCATAATACTCCTTCCTCTGGTTTCACAAAATCCATGTACTTCTCACATGCAAAATACATTCATTCCCATTTCAATAGTCTCTGAAGTCCTAATTCATTCCAGCATCAAGTCTTAAGTCCAAAAACTCATCTAAATGTGATCTAAATCAAGTATGGGTGAGAGATGAGATATATAATTCACCAGGATATAAAATTCCTCTTCTGAGCTGACTAGTGTGATGGCTCTGCCTTATGGCTCTTGGGATGTATATACACATGTTGGATTGCTATGTTTTCTTGGTGGACTGACCCTTTATTATTACTGCTCTGAGTTCTGTAATTCCCATGAATGATACTTACTAAATATTTTATCTGCTAGGTTTAGGCTGGATTAGGATCTTTTAGAAGGCTTGAGAATTGGTAACACTATGGTGCCTCTAATATTTATATCTCATTTATTGCATAATAAAACTATGTGATAAATTATGATTAGACTTTAAAACAAAAAAAATACATGTAAGCTAAATTAAAACCAGCTTCTTTCTAAAAATAAACGTACTCATTTAAGCTAAATTTTCTCATTTGCTGGTACCCTAAGTGAATTCTTTGTCTTCCATCAGTTATATAACCACTGACAATGAGTGTTGCTTAGAATGTAGCCAAAATGGTTCTTTGATCCAATAAATTTGGGAAATGATAAATATGATATCTCTCCAATACATATTAGCATATTAAATGCTTTCAGAGGTCCAAAATTATTTTTAAAAATAAAAATTATTTAACTCCATGTATTATAATTAAATTGACCTCAGAACTATTTTTCACATGTCTAGCAATGTCTAAAATAAATTTTCCTAACACACTTTTGAGCATGTTTCAGACATACTGCATATTTTCTAAGCAGTTACCATGTGTTGGGGACTATTCTAAAAGACTTACACACTTTACGTTATTTACAACATGTCAGATTTGGGGCATGAGTAGATATTATGAGGTAAATATTATTATCTTCATTTTTATCGATGAAGAAATTGAGTGAGGTCACATAGCTTTTACTAATGAAACTGTGATTCAGACTTCATTTATGTCTCTCCATAATTTACCCAGCATAGAGCAACAACCCTTCAGTTTCTTTCTGGAGGACTGATGTCATGTTCTCTTCTCATCAACTTTGATTCAAACTTCAGAGCCCCACCTCTTACCTACATATACTATTCTAGTAGACTTCTTCCCTCTGATTAATCAAGTCCTCATCTCTTAATTTCCATGCAGTTCTGACTTTAAATTCATTCTCTAGTTTTCAAATGAGACTGTGATGCTAGGAAAAAAGCATGAGTTGTACATTTCACATCTGGACTGTCACAGCCCTGTCTCTGTCTTCTTGTAAACAAATATCACCTGCCCTGGAGGGCTAAAGAGAGTTGCTGTGATGTTAGATGACAAGGGGAAGGGAAGAAGAGTAAATAAATAAGGTAGATGTCAAGAGAAAGAGTGATGTCAGGGGACAGCCATCTATCAGTTGGATATACCCTATTTTCAGTTCTCTCTTTCCAGATTGGAGGAGAGAAGAATTTGACAGAATCAGAAAGGCATATTGTTAACAAATAATCCTGGACATCTCAAAATATTCCAGGGACTCCCAACTAGTCTTTTCCAAGGGGTGAGATATATAGCAAGGTTTGTTGACAACCTTTAATATGACTCTCATCCTAAAGAGTATACAATTAAATTATGATTTTGTAAACTGCTATGTCTATAATATATGTTTATTTGTATATATCCATTAATAAAAATATGTTATTTGGCACCATTTCCTTAGCAAGTTTTATAAATAATAAATCAAATTTCTCTAATCAGGGAATAATTATATCCACTGAATGGTATTTATCGCTGCTGAAGTCAAATGATTTGTTCACTCATTATAAAATGCATCGGGTATCTTCTAAGTTATGGCTTCTAGAAGCTTAGTTAGCCATTGAATATGGCTGACTTGAATATATAATTTGGAAGTCATATCACATATCATATAATTTTTAAAGTCATATCATATCATAGCTAGAATTTTATTTAGATTACCACCTCATGCCCAAGTCAGGTATGCTTTGTGTCGTAGAGACTTGTGACTCTTCAGACAGCTGGCAAAGGAGTGGGTAAGTTAAAGAAATGAGTAGGGGAAAGGCTAGAAATTAACTCCGCTGTTCAGGAAACAAGCCAACCAACAAACCATATTAAAAAAGTTTGGAAAGGTAAGAACTGGACCTCCTGCCTGATTTAGAACTCTGTAGGCTGCCACTTCTGAGAGGTATTTTTTTTCCTCCCTGTAGGCTCTACAATGTACAGAATGCAGGCTTGATTCTTGTTTATACTGCTAATGAATTTGGTTGGCCAAACACTCATCTGTTTACTTTCTGACAAGTTTCCTTAGCTTCTGTCTGGGTTGGGAATGCACAAGCCTAGGAGCCTGTAGTCTTGCCTCAGGAGTAGTGTGAAGAGGAAGGTCAATGCCAGAAGAGTAAATGATATACCCAGAAACCTGAACCAGGAGAGAGACAAGCATTTTTAACAGGTCATTATTTTGAAAGGGAGTAAGTGTTGTATTTGACAGTGTTTCTTTAACAGGGAAACCTACACGGGTAAAAGCATAGTCAAGATTACAAGGTTTGTGCAAATGCAAGGCTGGGGGAAGAACACACCATTGGATTTTTAAGGTGCTGGAACAAAAATCACTTCTTCAAACAAAATCAATCATTTTAGAGTTGTTTAGCTGGATATAGGTACTCTTTTTTTTAACAGCTTGATTGAATTATAATTAATATACAATAAACTGTGTATATTTTGAGGGTGCAATTTGATAAATGTTGACACTTTTATACCTGAGAAATCATTATCATAATCAAGATAGTGAACATAGCTGACACTCCCCAGGTTTCTTCATGCCTCTGTATAATCTTTTACCCTCCTTTATTCCTTCAGGTCCCACTCCATCTCCTATTCCCAGGCAGCCACTCATCTGCTTTCTTCCACTCTAGATTAGTTTGCATTTTCTAGATTTTATATCAATAGAATCTTAGAGTATGTACTCTTCTTTTTGGTTTCAAATTATTTAATTATTATTTTGAGACTCATCCCAGTTGTAGTTCAATAGTTCACTTTTTAAAAAATCGCTGAGTAACATTCCATTGTATGGATATACGTTTGTTTATCCATTCACCTATTGAATTGAAGGACGCTGTGGGTTTGTATTAGTTATCTATTGTTACGTAACAAACCAAAACTTAGAAGGTTAAAAAAACAAAACGTTTATCATCTCACAGTTTCTGTGGGTCAGGAATCTGAGTGCAGCTTAGCTGGGTGCCTCTGGCTCCAAGTCTCTCCATAGACTACAATTAAGGTTTTAGCCAGGGCTACGGTGATCTCAAGACTCAATGGAAGGAGGTTCCACTTCCAAGCTCACTCACATGGCAGCCCATGTTGGCAGGCCTGACGTTCCATAATGAGATAGGCTCAGGTAGCTCAACACAATAAAGTTTACTTTAGGCTCTCACCACTGTTAGATACAGATCAGGTAGCTCTTATGTATCCGTAGCTATGTAATCTGGAACATGTGACCTCCAGGATTGCCACAGAAGGGGAAAGATGGTGGCACAGTCATGTTGGATGTTTTCTGAGGGCCAAGCTGAGAAGTGCCTCACACCACATCCACCTATATCCCATTATTAGATCCCACTCTCCTCACGTCATATCTGCCTAAATCATGTTGTCCCATAGCCCCAACCCTATTGTGAGGAGAACTAACTGAATAAGTACTGATGAACACTACCTGGTACATGCACTGACTCTAATATAAGCTTCAGAACTGCATTAGGGTCCTGACTTTGCGTTTTTATTCACGGGTGAATCTGCAGTTCATATTCAGTTCCAGGCACATAATAGGTGCTCAATAAATATTTGTATTATGCTTTCCTTTATATCACTTCAAAACCTCTATGAGGTAGTTCTTACTATTCCCATTTGCAGATGAATTACCTGAGACTCAGAACTTACATAAAAGAAACAAATCTACATATTGATTAGTCTCAGAATTAAATTCTAATTTTGTACCTTCGTGTTTAATGAACTTTATTCAATACCACTAGTTTCTTTTAGTGTCATTGGGTCCCTTGATCAGCCCTGTGTTGAGTGAATTCTAATATGACTTTATTATGAGCATACAGCCAGGGGACACTGATAGTAACAAAGGCCATACTATGTACCACAGACCCTCTGTTCATGTGCACAGAGTCGCCCTGGCCCTTCCTTCAGCTTTCGTGGCAGAGGACTGAGTGTGAGCCTGGAGTCTGCCCCCACCTTCCATTATCTTTTCTTCTCCCAGGTTTCCGGGGTGATGCCCACCTGCAGTCCCAGCTCTGCTGCATCTGTGCCACCCCAGTTAGAGTTGTGTGTCCCCACATGCCATTTCTTACACCTTCCAGCCCCTGGGGAAGCAGCTTCCATTGAACTCACTTCAAAATTACAACCTTTCTTCTCTCAGAGGATTGAACTTCTTCATTCTTTGGACTGTCGTTGGTCTTCATTCTTTTTGTTCCTGTAACAGTGTCCATATCCGTGTCCATGAAGGGGTAAGTGTCAGGCCTCACTCATTCCTCCCCCATTAGTGCCCAGTGTGGAGCCCCTCCTTTAAGCTCTCCTTTTTCAGTGATCGAGCCCATCCACTTTCCAAGTCACACCCTCCCTCATTCCACTTACAACACACACACACACACACACACACACACTCACACTCACACATACACCCTCTCATCCTCCCTTGCAGCTATGTGTTATGTTTCACTTTAAAGCTCTCGCTACAGGAACATTTTTATGCTGGGCTGCACCTGTATCGAATGGATAGATTTCTGAAGATCTGGAACATCATTGCTGACATCCACCTTCAGGCTCTCCTTTGCTCTTCTGTCTCCTCCTCTTTCTCCTCTTCTCAACTCCTCCATCCGTCATGACCTCTTTCTTCTGGTCCATTAGTAATACTTTATTGTCATACCTCCATTAATCGTGGTCATGGTTATTTAGTATTTCTAACGCTTTCTATTTTGTATCACTTTGCAGTCATTATTCTCTTAATTCTTAAAAACTGGGTCAGTGACTTTCCTGTGCTATCATGTAATGCACAAAGAGGTATGGTGGCTCCATGCAGGGTCACTCAGAGGATCGGGCACACCTATGATATGGGAAATTCTAACAGCTTGCTTTTTGTTTACTGAAGGCTATCTGAATATAGTGTAGAAATTGTCTTTCTCTCTTCATTGGGCTATTTATAATTGCTCAAAAAAATGGTATTGTTGTAACAGCAGCAACAGCACACAGGAACATAGCACTGAGATAATTACAAGCAAATGGATACCTGAAGGTTGGGTGGTAAACGTCTTAAGACTTCATCACCAGGAGCCTAATTCCTTACACTCCTCTGAGAAAAGGGTTAATGCAAAAGCCTTGCCAGTCAAGGACAACTTAGGGTAGCAGCTAGAGAAATAAATACCTACCTGCAGTCCCTCACCACCCAAGTGAGCACTACTTTATCAAGAGCTGGATGTGTGGCTCATGTTTCATTACCTGGGTCAGGAATAGTGTACATTTGGAGGCCATATATTATAATTTCTCCCAGTCTTGAACTGTTAACAGCATACCTCTGGCTTGAGTTGCAGCCTTGAAAAATCTATGAGCTCTTTTCTACTTCGTTGGAGCATCAAAAGTGTGCTGGCTCAAGAGCTGGAGCAAACACAATTATGGAAATAGCCATGCTTGTTATACCATTCTGCAGAGACCCTCCTAAGTTTATATTGGAGGAAGAATTTTGCATATACTGCTGTGCTCACCATAACTCAATCTGTGTTCTGAGACTCTTCCTTACAGTTGATGAATTGCCCTATAGTTGAAATTGCCTTGGGTTTTAACTTTGTTCACTATGAATTGTATAATTCAGATATTTTTAAATATGCTGACAGATTCACCATCAAATAAAATGGCCCACTCTTTAAAGCTAAAGCTGCATTATAGGACCAGGAATTCTAAAGCATTAGTGTGTTTAGGATGTCAGCCAATTTGTGAAGTAACCATTTTTTAAGAATTATTAATGCTTTCATTCTAATATAGTGCCTTCTGTATTTTCCCTAAAGCTATCTGTTATGGGCTGAATTGTTTCTCTCTAAAATTCATATGTTGAAAACTTAACCACCAGTACCTCAGAATGTGACTATGGAGATAGGGCCTTTTCAGAGGTTTTTAAAATGAGGTTGTTATGGTGGATCCAAATCAAATCTGACCGGTGTTCTTATAAGATGAGGAAATTTGGACACACAAAAAGATACCAAGGATGTGTGTGCAGAGAGAAAAGACCATGTGAGAATATACAGAGAAGGCAGCCATCTGCAAGACAAGGAGAAAGGTCTTAAAAGAAACCAAACCTGCCAACACCTTGATCTTGAACTTCTAGTCTCCAGAAGTATGAGAAAATAAATTTCTCTTATGTAAGCCACCAAGCCTGTGTATTTTGCGATGACAGCCATAGCAAACTAATACTACATTACCCCAAAACCAAGGCCTGTTTAAAACTTAACTAGGTTGAAAACCTACAAAATTTTGTTAGGAAACGATTTTCACATCTACAAATGGTTTAGTATGGACTTTACCAATACCAGTAGAGTACTGGTTCTTCCTGATGGACTCACATTGCTAGGTATACTTTTTTGTTCATTCATTTAGCAAACTTTAATTCAGGATTTATTATAAATTCTGTATGGCACTAGGCACCAAGCATGATGTAAATATACAGTAAAATATATGGCACGTTGAAATGACATAAGTGAAGTGGAAGTTCAGAGTGGTGAGAAAGAACTTCTGGCAAGGACAACTTGGAATGTGATTATTTGCAAAAACAGAAGTGAAGCTGGAAAGTAGGAAAGATAATAGGTATAAGTAGACGAAATGGCAAGACGAATATTTTGGTAGGCCTGTAAGATTCACAGAGTATCAGTTACCAAAGGTAACATGAAAGTGTGGTTCATTGGGAATAGATGAAGGAAGGTCTTGAATTCTAGATTTAGATGTGAAATTAACCTACATGATTACACCCATACAGTTCGCAAAACCAGTGAGATTTATGAGCACGAAACATAGTAAGGTAGCTAAGAGCCCTGCCTTCAGAGTAGACAGACCTGATACTGTTCTTAGCCCTGCCTTGACTTAGCTTTATGGTCATGGTTAGTGTTACTTAACCTCTTTAGGTCTCAATTTCCTCTTTTGTAAAAAGTGTAGATAATAATACTAGCCCACTTCACCTGGTGCCTGGCCCAAAGTAAGCACTCAATAAATTTAACTTTTATGATGATGAGAAAGATGATTTAAATTTTCCTTTCAGAAAGACTAATCTTGAAGTAACATTAAGGAGTATAAGGGCTTTTTTATTTAGTGAAATCTCTAAATCATTCTACATATGTTATTTTTTTAAAAAAATTGTGTTCTTCTTAAGATTATCTTTTTTCTTTGAAAATAAGAAGAAAAAAAAGAGACAGGAAGCCTAATGACTTGGTTCACCAAATAAATATACTAGAAATGTGCAAAAATGAAAAATAATGTTTATACAATTCTAAACATTCAAATGAAAACAAGTTTTTTTGGGGTTCAGGAATTCAGGTTGAGAATAATCTCACCATCAAACAGGAGATATTTGAAATGTAAGCAATTTAAACCATATTTTCAAATTTCTTTTATTTTAATTTTGGATATTCAGTCCTTGGGTGCAGAGCCAGGGTGTTGAATGAGGATAATTTGGAATAAGCAGAAAGTGGATTAACCTTTATGTAACTTCATAAAAGCCATTGTTCTCAGATTCAAACAACATTCCAGGTTGGGGTGTATGTTCAAAAGAACATTTGGCCACTTCCTGAGCTTGATTGTATTGCTCATCTTTTTGGCCTCTTCAGTTGGCAGACCCTGGTGACGGGGCCATGCATTTGCCTCATCACACATGCAATGGCCAAGTAGAGCCTGAGAGGTCACTGTGCCCAAGCTTTCAGCGCTTTCTCTCCTGGAGAAAATTTTGGAGTGAGCACATCCTCTCATGACTGAAGCTGTCATGTATTAAAGCAGAGATGAATGGATAGATTCAGCAACAGTGGACCGACATTTAGCTCTGCCACAGGATGCTGAAGACCTTGTCAGATGTGTGCAGCCAGTAGACAGCTGTAAGGCAACCCTTGACCTGAGAGCTCTGCCACGGTAATTAGTGTTGCAAATGAGTCAAGCTTACCATGGCATACGTTCAAATCTAAAATAGTACCCTCAGTCACTACCTTAGTGTTATGACAATCATGGCTGCTGTTAGAGTGTGCTAAATGCTTTCTTAAAGGGTTAACAAAGCAATAACATCTCACCAACACCCCACTTCCCCACCCCAGATGATTTCCCAAACCCATTTAAAATAGAGATGGATTCAAGTGAGTCTTCTATACCACAGCCTGATCCTTGGCTATATAAGATTACTTTTCAACAATATAAGATGCATAAGTGCCTTTTCATCGTATGAAGAAAGCATGCCCACTGGCAAATGAATCATATTATAAAAATTGATTGTATCCCAAAAGGGAAAAATGTTATTGAAGATCCAATGGCCTGGGATGATACACCATTGATCATTGTAAGAAATACTTCCAGAAACTGTTTTTAATCTTTCCGCCAGAGCATTAGCAATTATTCTTTAGCCCATGGTGAGTAATGACTTGAGTTTCCCAGCTTCTCAATCGATAAAACATTTACCCTACCGCTACAAATGTGCTCTTCGCTTAGACAAGCAGAATTTTTCTTCCAATTACTCTTTTTTTAGTGTGACCTCATAAAATATTTTAAAACATATTTCATGGCTTTTTTTTTAAAGGAAAGGAACAATACTCTTCCACATGCTTACTTTTTTCCTTTTTCTTTCTTTTGAGAAATGTTATGAAGAGTTTATAATTATTTGGATAGCTAAAACTGCTTTTTTAAAATCATTTCTTTCAAATTTTAGATATGATTGAAGTCCAGACAATTGCTACATTTTGGGGTTGGCCAATAATAAAATGCCTCTCTTCCTACTTTGTTTGAACAAAGGTGATTGTCTGAATTCCTTTGAAAGCCAACAACAAAATAATACTCCCAAGGAGGCTGAACTCCTCCTCTACTTTCCTTGCATGGCTCATAAAACTATAGCACTGGCTAATGGAGAGCAGACATAAAACACACTGTTATCAGGATAACAAATAGCTGTGCAGAAAATTAGAGATAAAAACAAATGTCCAGAAATGCCCTTTGATGACTGAAAAGTTAACGTTCCAGCAAGTTCTTCTCTCCGAAGAATTCATGCTGTATTTCCATTTGAAATTACAACCTCAACTCAAGCGAAAGTGCCTATTACTATTTCTTATCACAGTTGCTTTCTGCCTAGAACAAAGTCTACTTGGGCAAATTTATTAAACTAAGGTTCTTGTACAAAGGAATTTACAACTCCTGAAAGACAGATTCTTGCTGGGCTCTGGATAATGGTTTGGTTTGTAAAAACAGACATTTGTTGTCGTTGTTAGGTTTGGAAATTGAATCCAGCACCAACAAGGTGGATTCTCAATCCTTTCTCTGATTAAGGGTGGCTTTAAACAGTGTGTGCCTGCACTGACTAATCAAGGTAGAAAAGAGTGGGTGTCCATCTGTTGTCATATGTTTAAGACAGTGCTGGTAAGTGGATGAGACTTCAGAGCCTCACTGCCTTAAGGAGCCCAGTTGTAGAAGAACTGAGGTGTTTTTGACTCTAAAGTGGAAAAGGAATTACTTGGATATATACTTTGTTGGTATTAACCTGGGGGATATGAGGCAGGAGAGAAAACTGTAGACTTTAAAGCTGCTATTCGTCTCATCAGATTTTGTTCAGAATGAAGAAGTTCTGTTTTATAAATTAGGCACAGTGAGCTGGATTAGACAATTATAAAAACACCTACGTCATCTATATCAAGTCTGTGGTAAAATGATCAATCACGTCAAGCTAATGATTATAGCTCTTGGATGAAAGATTCAGCAACAATTGTATTTGAAAAATGCCCAGTGTAAATATATATTTCATATGTTTCCCAACATGTATTTGAAGAAACCTGGCATCACTAGGTTTGATTATTTTATTGGTGAGTCTTCTTGTTTTCTTTATCCCATTCATTCATTTATTGAGCAAACATAATATGAGTACCTACAAAGCGTTAGGTGTTTTACTCTCCCTGCTCATTTGGACCTCATTGTGTAATAGGAAAGAGAGCGTGTAAAGCACATAAGTGACATAACATGGTAATCACATCATTGACACACTGGAACAGACAGAACAAACAATGTTGTCTGGGGAAACCTCATGGTGAATATGGTGTCTGACTAGGTCTTAAAGGACAAGTAGGGTTTTGTTCATCTTATGGATATGGAGTCAAGGGCAATAAATAGAAAAGCACTTTTCTTGAGAGATGAAAGAGGCTCTGATTGTCTACTGTCATCTTTTAGCAGCATACTGAATGCAGCATCTATTGGGGGAACCGTTGGCCTGGGCCTGCCTCATATTCACAAAAATGACAAATTTAAAATTTTTACTTAATTGCTAAATAATGCTACATTTAACAACAAGATTAAACGATTTTCATAACCCTGATAGATTTCCTTCTTATTGTACCCGCGGCCCCAGAAATAGAAGCATCTTGTGTTTTCAGATGTCTTTTCAAACTGCAAGGTTGTATCTCCCCCCTACCCTGCCCAACACCCCTCTCCCCCACCCAATGATGTGTCTTCCTTGTTCAGGTTTGTACCTAAAAAATGGTTAAAGGCCAGGACAAGAAGAAAGTGCATGACAGCTAATGGGCTTTTTCTTTTTAATTGGGAAAGTGCTCCTTAACTCTAACCCTTTGACATAAATAAGAATAGTGAAGATCAAATAGGGAGGGGTGCCCTGGAAGCATTATGCACTCCATAAAGCACCATAGGAATTACTGTATTGTGACATATATTTTGAAGAAAATGAGTGCCCAGGTTGGCGATGTTCTTTCCCCAAAGGCTTGCTTCCTATTGTATAGACATAATCTTCATTTGTTACACGAAGTCAGCACCCTGTGCTATGTTTTTTCTTGCATCCCTCTAGGAATGCCATACTTTAAAACTGCCATTATACCATATCATGTTGCTGCAGACCCCTGGCTACCTTCCTTTCTCTACCTGGAAGGTTAATCAAATGTAAGCATTTCCTCCTTCTGTAGTAGGTATCCTGGGGGCATACAATTTGGGATTAGTGACTGACGCTGCTGTTCACTCTGACAGCACACACTCCAGGTTGCATTCTCCTTTTAATAAGCAGAGCTGGTAGGATTTGAAAAGGCAAGAGTCATTAACTAAAAGTTAGCTGAGGCTTGGCACCCTGTGCTTCTTAGAAGCTCTTCTGAAAGGAAACCTTTTGTCCATAGCAACTATGTGATAGTACTCTAAGAATTTCACGATAATTTGTCTTGACCTTTAGCAAAATGAAATTTTATACAACAGTTAGGTCACATATATTTTCTTGGTCACTTCCCTGTTCTTTCTGACATTGTTGAAGAGAATGAGTTTAGGAGAGTGAGAATGGTTTATGCAATAAGCTTTTTTTAAGGAGTACCATGACACACTCAAAATATGGAGGGTTAAGCGTAACAGCCTAGCAGGCGGTTGTCAGTGATCCATATTTAAAATCCTGGTGTGGCTTCAGGTGCAACTGAAAAGTACTTCTGTGAGAGCTCCCTTCTCTTTGTTCCATTCCCTGCTTTCTTGCCCCAGTGCCCTATTACAGTCTTGGGTTTTGGGTTTCTTGATCTTATTGTGAAAATGACACCATATATAGTTGTAAGGTTGAGTGACTAGATTTTATTTTTAAGTTTCTTGCTACTCAAGTGGTTTCACTCCATAGCTATTGAAGTATGTTTTCCTATGTTTTTTTTTTTTTTCAGGTTAAGTTTAATTCATCAGAGTGATTAATTTTATCACAAGACATTATTGTGGGCAAATTGTTTTATATGAAGTGTGAGCTGAAAAAATTTCTTAAGAATTCAATTTAATCATGATCAATAGCTAGAGGTGTAGACAAATGCTGATCTCCAGGGCAGGCAGCTGCAAGGTATGTGCATGAAGTCTGTACACTGAGAAACTAATGGGTATTTTCTAGAATTATGTAGTGCACTACCTCCACAGATGTCCCAAGTATTTTTGGGTAGTGAGCATGAACCCTTGTTTCGTGGGAAAAGAAGAGCATAAAAGGTAAACCCTTTGGCTACCTTCCCTATGTGTTTTGTGGTTTTTCTGCCATATGGCTTTGACTAACATCTTTTCATCATAATGTAAAGAATAACATGATAACATATTACTGTAGAGAAATAATTGGGAAAGTCTCATTTTGAAGAATGTGCTTTCAGGTAGGCAGAATCTCCAAAGAGATTCTAGTCCTCGCTCTAATCCTCAGAACCTCTGGATATGTTACCTCATGTGGAAAATGTGATTAAGCTAAGGACCTTGAGATGGAGAGAGCTAGATCTAGGTAGGCCAAATTTAATCACATGGGTCCCTCAAATCAGAGAGTTTCTCCCAGCAGTGGTTAGAAAGAGATGTGATGATGGAAGAAAAGTCAGAGAGACACAATATTACTGGCTGTGAAGATGGAGGAAAGGGCCTGAGCCAAGGAATGCAGGCAGCCTCCAAGAGCTGGGAAAGGCAAAGAAATGGATTTTCCCATAGAACATGCAGAAAGGAATGCAACCTTGCTGAAGTCTTGATTTTAGCCCAGTGAGGCTGCTTGTCAAACTTCTAACCTACAGAACTATAAGACAATATGTGTTATGTGTTGTTTTAAGCCTGTAGTTTTGTGGCAATTTGTAACAACAGCAATAGGAAGCTAATATAGATACCTCTCCCTCTTATTCTGCGGGCCCTCCATATGCTCTGCCAGTGATTAACTTAGTTTGCGTATCTGGAAAAAGTAAGAGAATGGTTTAGAGCAGGGGTCAGTAAATTGTAGGGGCCAGTTAGTAAATTCTGCCATTGCAGTGGGAAAGCAGCCTTAGATGTTATGGAAATCAATGGGTGTGGCTGTGTTCCAATAAAACTTTATTTATAAACACAAGAAGTCCACCAATGGGCAGTAAGTAGTTTCCCAATCCCTGGTTTAGAGACTTGCTACCTAAAATGTCCCCAGACCAGCAGCAGCCCCTGGGACTTTGTTAGAAATGCAGAATCTCAGGCCCCACTCTAGACCTCTGAACCAGAATCTGCATTTTAACAAGATCCTCATGTGATTCATATGCACATTCAAGCTTAAGAAGTATTGGTTTGGAAGATTTGGCATTCTAGGGAAAAAGTAAAATTACCGTACTCGGTATTATAGTTACCATCCTGTTTCCAACTCTATTAAGATAAGGAAAACTTATTTTATTTAGATGTAAGACTAAAGAAAAACTATGAGCATTTGTTAAGCATCTACTATACGTGGGGTACTTTCAGATAAGTTATTCTGTTTAATCCTCCCAATAGCTCTTCACATCATTTTCTCCAGTTGTTCTAGATGTTTCCTAGGGTTTCTGATGAGTGAGAGCAGAGATCCAAAGCTCAGTTGCTTGGACCTTAAAACTCAAGCTTTTCCTACCATCCCTTACTGAAGTATCTGTTTTCCAGACCCTGTTTAATACCTGCAACGAAAGTAATTTGGGGCTTTAAAAGTTCCTAAAACATGTGAGGTCTAGCCAAAAAGTGACATCACTGGAATTTGGGATGCATATGGTATACTTCATCCTATACATAGAAAGTTTTCAAGATAATACACATTTTTTGACCACTCCCATCATGAACTAAAAGACTCCTGCGTAACATTCTGTTGGACAGACTTGAACATTTAATTAGCATCAGCAAAGGAAGGAACTTTTGTGGCCTGTGATTTTGAGGTTAACTATAATAGTAGTTATTTGTGATTTATAAGACATTCCTGTAGCTGAACTTCTGGGCACAGTTACCAAATGGATATGCAGTTAATTAATTCTCAGCCACTTCAGTCTCGGCTCTACCTCTACAGCCAGCCTCTTCACATCCATCAAAGGGACTGTCTGATGGAACAGATGGCCTTAGCACACGACCCTGAAGGACAGCTTTGGGGGAAAAAAGCGGGGGGAGGGATTTCCAAATTGTGCACTTTCCATGGAAACACTAGAAATAATAGGATCTTCAGATCTAAATTCCATAAATGTGGGGACAACTATCAAGACTGGATTCTCACATAAAATGAAAGACATTTGCAGCTTTCACTGCCCTGTAGAAAGACTCTTTCCTTTCTGGCTGATTTTATAGGTTGGAAATCTGAACTGGCCTGCAGTGCAGTTTCCACTTCTAGCACATGGGACTCTGTTTATAACAGCAAGTTAAAGAAGACACATTCCTGTGCGGGGTGGGGGGGGTAGGATTCTGTCAGTTCGTTGTCATTAATGTCTCCTGTGGTCACCTAACCTTCAGTAACTGGAGGACTTAAAGAAACATGCTACCCCCAAGTCCCTTGCTCTGGACTCTCTCCTATTTAGATTCATTGGGTGCCCTTCACCTTGCAAAAACAAGCTGGAACTTCTTTATTTGGCAGATTGCTATTTTTTGTTAAAGAGCAAGCTCACTGAGGACCAGGAGGTTGGAACTCAAATTCTGGTCTCTAGATGGCAGTCTAGCCCTGCTAAATTTGATTATTCCCCAATCCTGGAGGAATTGCTGACACCACTGTTAAAAAGAAAACCTAAGGAAAGAAAATCTATGGAGAGGGTATAATAAGAATCCAATATTAATTTTTGGTTGATGACAAATAAGTGATTGGGTTTGAGTACCAGGTTGAAAAAAAAAAGTGTCTACAAGCATGCTAAAAATTCTGTTTGGCAGTCCTAATTTGATTATGCAAAATTCACAAGTGATAAATGTGGACAGTTCTACCATGGAATGAGCAGCTTAAATGTAGAGAAATGTCTGAAATAGGGTGGTACACTGGAAAGGCAAGAATCTGGCCACCAAATTGCTAAGACCTCATTACACATTACTTATTTATACCAAAATCACTTAGTCAGTAAAACTTTGGTGGGATAGTTAGTTTGATAAAGAACATTCTCAATTTCTTCAAAAAATTTTCTGCAAGCAGGAATGGATGTTGGCATTATCCAAAAGTCATGGATAAAACTTTTGATTGATTCATACTTCAAACAGTTGTGGTGACCTTGTGTAGATGGAGGTGATAAGCTCAGGGTTGAGTTTGAGCTAGAACTTAGCTAAGCATTACAGAATTTTGATCTGGAAGAGAACTTAGGGGTCATTTATGTACAAATTTCTTACTGTACAGACAAAAAAGCCAGGCCCTACATACCATGCAAGGCCCAAAGATTTCATGGCTGACTTGGCTTCCAATGGACTCCAAATGGAGATGTGAACTTGGGACCGAATACGATCTTGTGTGCACAGTTTACTTCCGGTCATATATGACTGTCACATGTCAAAAACAGCCCCCTATTAAGTGCAAATAGTAATAATGTATCCCAAATATATTTTTTTGTCTATTTTTTTAAAATATCCTTTTGAGATTTAAAAATAGAGATGCTAGTCAGCGTTCTGTGTTTGTAAGAGCCCTGACAGGAACCTGTGCAGCGCCTTAGAAAAAGCAGTGGAACAAGAAGACTGAAAAGCACCAGATGAGTTTACTGTGGGATGCTGGACCAGCTCTCCTTGTCACAATATTCTCACCTGTAAAATGGTACTAATAATGTTGTTCCTGCCTACTTGATAAGATTGTTGTGAGGATCAAATCACATGCGATGTAAGGAGAGTAGACAGCTGTACAGAGTAGTTATTGACATCCAAAATAAGGCACTTTGAACCACAAAGTTATACATAGTAAAAAAATACAAACTATGTGTTTTTCTTTGTAAAACTTGGTTATGTGAAAGAAACCAGACACAAAAGTCACATGTTGTATTATTCCATTTATGTGAAATATCCAGAATAGGTAAATCGATTGAGAGATAAGGAGTGACTGCTTTAACGGGTAAGGGGTTGCCTTTTTGACTGATAAAAATGTTTAGGAGCTAAATAAAGATTGTGATTGCTCAACATAAATGCATCCTAATTTTTCACTTTAAAATAATTAATTAGACATTATGTGAATAAGCAAATCAAAAGACTTGGGTTTTGGGGATGGTGGGAGAGGGGATTGTGTCAGGCATGTTTGTTCAGATAAATTTAGTAAATGAAATCTCACATGCTTATTAATAGGCTTCTTTATTAAAGGGTTTTTGTAAAGTTTACTTTCAGTTACTGTTAATGTTTTACTATCTCCATGAAATCAAAGCCAGCAAATTCTGTCCATGCCCTTGGGTAGGTTCCAAGGATAACAGGTTCAGTGAACTCCACAGACACTTAGACAAATGCCCTTTGGCCTCTGGGGTCCTCTTGTCCTACTAACCCAGTTGCTATTAGAGGTGTTTAAGACAAGAGATTTCGGAAAGAAAGCATGGTTTCGCTAGTTGTCTTCAGCCTACTCTTGACAATTTACCACTGCTAGAAATCACACTTCTGCTTGAAATGGTTTCAGATGCTGACTTTTTTTTCCTCTATAGTTGGCAAATCTTGACTTTTGTGTGTTTAACTTTCCTCAATGGACCTCTTCTCTGAGCTTCAAAGAGAATTGCTATTTCATGGTATCAATTTTCTCGCTGTAGGACATTGCCTTCTGATCTTTTGAAGGGCTCTGCTTCCATTCCAAATCTATGGGTTATTTTCAGAGGCTGTCAATTAATAGCAAGGGGATTTTTTGCCTTTATTTACACTACAAATATTAAAAGTGATTAGTCCAGTTATCAACATGTTTCTGTTTATATATGCATAATGGGTTATTACATACATGATTTGAAGTACACAATTTCAAAGAATGACTTATCTGATATTTTCCCAGTCTTCATCTGTTAGACTGGGAAAAATTCAGATGAATAAAAATAAAAAAGCAGAATCTAGGTTATATGAGATATCATAGGATCACAGAATCTGAACACTGCAATGGACTTTTCTATGTATCTTCCAACAAATTATGTGACATTTGAATTTCACTCATCAAGTCCTTATTAGATTGTTGTTTGCCCCAAGCTTGATGGTGACTATTTGAACATTAGAAAATTCTTCCCTACATTGAGCCAAATTTGATCACTTTGCAACTTTTATTACCTAGTCCTGGGTGTATCACTTGGAAGCATTCAGGGTAAGTCAAATTCATCTTCCACATAATGGACTTTAAATTGTAAGAAGCAGCTAAATGTTTTTCCTGTTAATTTAGGCTAAACATAACATATACAGTTCTTTCAACTGACGTTTATGTGAAATTCTATGGTTGTCTTGTCATTATCCTCTGTATAGATTCATGTTTACTCATGTCTCTATGACAATTTGGTTCTCAGAACCAAATATAATACATCAGGTGTATACAGAGGAGAGACTGTTATCATGACCATCTTTCCAGATCATAGGCTTTTATGAGTAAGCCAAATTAACATTAATTGTTTAATATGATTGTGTCTTAATCTTGATATTGGTTTTGGGAAGAATTTTAATTACAGAAAGTAACTGGCAAGTTTGAAGTTTGAGAAATTTAGAAACATGTTAATATTCCTTAATGATGGAAAAGAAAAAAATTTTTTAAAGTTAACCATTTCAGCATAGGATCTATTACATAGAGAAGAACAACTGTATGTACGTGTTCAAATTATCACATTTCATTTTGTAAAATGACTGATTTCCATTATGTATCCACAATTACAATATTTGTTGGTGGGAAACAGCTAGGCTATTAAACTCATAGTTACTGAAAAGTGTACAAAACAAACAAACATAGATGCACGGTGTTATGTTAAGTGAAACTTTTTATAATCAGTAAAAGTGTTTTTTTAGTTCTATAGAAGCTGGCTTTGCCATTTAGGACACATATCGCTTCTACCTAATGTGATTCCCAAACTGTGAACAGATCTTTATAGTAAAACCTGGGTACCTGGTAATCATACAATGTCGTCTCTACATGGATGAAAATACATCTGGCAAGAAGTGGAGTTCAAGGAAATAACTTGCAGAAAATGGTAACCCTTGATGCTTTTAAGATAGACTATCTTACTCAGTGCAATTGGAGGTCGGTGGCTTAAAGGGCTCCAAAGACTAGACCAGACCGAGTCTCTGAGTCTCCAGAAGCATGTCCTGTTTTGACATCTGTTCCTGGAAACTTCAGGCGGATAGATTCAAGTCTAGCTCTGTCAAGTGACTTTCCATGTGGGTATTGATATGCCAGGCGCCAGTTGCCCTCCACCTGATGGGAAATGTCTGCCACAGTTTGTTGGAGTTGTTTCTCTCCAAGGGAAATGATTCTGAAATAATGTGATCTAGGATAACTTCATAGAGGCTTTTCAATGTCAGGATTTTCACCGTATCACTAATTTAAATTTTTATACTTTAAGCACTCTTCTCTTCCAAAAAGTTAGTCCTCTAACGCTTGCAAAAGCCTTATTTTACACAAGAAAAAAAATGTAAAAGTTCTGAAATACCCTCGATTCAGTTTCCATCGCATCGTATTCTGACAGCAGATCTGTGAAACAGATGTTAGGATTATCTGCTGTCAGGGGCAGGTTTGTCCCTTGTGAGGCCCAGCCCTCAGAGCCCAGAGAACTCAAACTCATTCAAATGAAGTTCGAAATTCGAAAATAAGTAATTAAAGGTCAACCCAATATCTGCTTTTGTCCCATCTTTTCCTTCCCCCAACTTCTTATTTTTGTCACCGCCTTTCACAGCTAAATCACGGTTTGAGAAAATAAATACTTGCAAACATGATCTTATCTACTCTAGAAGTAACAACCGATCTTGAAATCATAGTGAATTTCTGGAGGCTGTGTCCTTGTCTGTTAAGAGGACCTCTCGGTTTCTGAAAAGAGGCAGGTGTCGGTCGGTGTAGTTTGACACGTTGGGGTGACGGGGGCGTGAAATCAAATGAAAATATGGAACACATATGCAAAATAACGAGCAAAGCCATGCCCTTCCCGTCAGCAACTGCATTCCTCGGACTGCCTCATCTTGGGCTAGGCCCGCGCGGCTGTAATAGGCCAGTGCATCTGTTAAACATCAGCAGAAAACAAACAGAAGTGCTATCATCTCTTCCAGTCTCAAATAGATAAAGACAGTTAATCCAGAAATGGCAAGCTCCTAAGTGCTTCTTGCGGGGGAGAAATCCTGAAGGAGGCTCTTGCTCCAGGAGCAGCTGGGACGCGACTTTGAAGTAGGAAGAGCACCCCACCCCCACCCACTCACTCATGTCCGTTTATTTTGGACATGCTACAGTAAATCCTCCCGGAGACTTGTGTTGCTCATGTTTCATGGTGGAGCAAACACAGCTTCCGTTTGTTTGGTGATATTCCTCCTGACCGCTGACCCTTGGATTTGCACTGCCCTTCAAAAGAAAAGGGCTCTGTGGGGCGATTTGTTTGCCTCTACCAGAGTGTGGCCATGCTTGTTCCTGACCAGAAGCCCACTATGTTTGGACAGTAGGGTTTCTACAGAATAAACTTGACCCCAGGCAGTGGAGGGTGCGTGTATGAAGCTCCAGGACCTGGAAAGGGACACCAAAAGAGGCCTCCTGAGTCAGTGGGCCTTTTGGGGACAGTCCTGGGAAAGTGCAGTTATTTCCACAGCTTCTCAGGCTCGTTGTGGGAATTCCTGGAATGTCAGGAAGAATATCTTTATCTGTAACATGTTGAATCATAAAGTCAGAAGTGGCTATGGCAGCTAAGCCTGTTCTTCCTCAATCTCCACTCCAGAGCAATTGCTTAGCCTTCTGAGTGTACAAAGTTAAGATTTCCCACCCTCCATGCTTCCACAGTGAACACAATGGCCTTAGTCTCCTGGGAAACACAAATGGGTCACTTGTCTTCCAGGATAAGCCTAGCTACCTGCCTGCAAGGAAAGGCCATTTGCTGGGTGATGGGTGTATCTAATGCATAGCAGCTCCTTCTGTTTATACCTCCTACCCCTTTTGTGCTCAACATCACCTGAAGTACAAGCCTCATGAAAAAATAAGAAACCAAGGGAAATAACATTGATAATGATAATAGCTGTTAATATATGAATAGGCTGTCTTCCACCTATGGCTTGCTGTATGGAGAGGAAGGGAAATGATAACACTAAATAAAACAGCTGGGGCCAGAGGGAAAACCTGAAGAAGCTATTGTTTTGTAATAAATTTTAGAGCCAGGAAATTGCTAATATAAATATTGCATAGAACCTAATTCCATTCTCTAAGCTTGTATGTAAAAGTCCAAGGTCTGAAAAGCACATGGACATCTATCCATAAGTTTCTTATTCTGTCCACGTCTTCATTATTTGGATGGTATGTTAATGCTGTACCCATACATTGGGTATGGAAAGCTGGGCTGCAGAAAGAAAATAAGCCTGAATTAAGTCACCTCAGTATGACGGTATGTTAATACCATACCCTCAAATCAGAATTTGCAAGCTAAGAGTGAGAGGAAAAGAGCCTGAATTAAGCCACATCAGTATGGAGACCCTTTCATTGCTATCTCTGTGTTTATGTCTAAAAACACAGTGGGAAATAGCATCCATTCTTCATGGTGCTTCAGAGATTACTATAGCCAAAGCTCTACCTGAGCTAAGGAAGCAAGCATCATAATTTCCTACTTTTTTTCAGCTCAAATACAGTAGTTATTTCCAAGGGCATTGAGAAGGCAGGCAGGTATATTTGCATTATGCCTGTGGATCCCTTGCCAAGCACACCATCTTGCTGTTGACACAAGAGCCAGCTTTGCCTGGCAGTACAGACATCAAAGCCCCCTCATGGAAAAGCAGCCCCAAATCTGGAAGAGGCCTTTTATAATTTCCAACCATTTCATTATGGTATTAAGGTGTATTAATTGCTTCATAGCCATGTGGATATAGGGTATATTCTTTGACTTAAGTTGACAACTTCCTTTTTGCTAAAGCTAGTTAGGAAAAAGCACTTCAAATGGGTTTCTAATGATCTCATAAACACTGTGTTTCTTCTGATTGCTAAGTAGCTTCCTTTCCTTTCTTCTCTTTTTAATTCTCGGCTTCCAGTTCCTCTTCATTATGGTTATGAACAGCTGAACTTAATGCTCTGAAGTGCTATTTTCCTAGTCTTCTCAGTAACAGGCTGACTTTATCAGTGATTATGGACAGAGGGATAAATTGTCACTGAGCTAAAGGGAGCCAGAAATGACTTGGATTCCAACTAAAAATGAAGCATTTCTTTTTGAACCAATGGCAGGAAACCTTCTTAGTAAACATGTGGATAGCGCCATGTCCCAAAAGAAATGGTGTAAACAAAATTACTTGAAAACTTCAAGTTTTGCATTTAACGAATACCTATTGTAAACCAGAAAGAAACTCAAAGGCTGTAAGTGCATTAAGAAAGGCATGTATTTGAAAGTCAATAAATCTGGCATTTTAAATCTCTGAATGCTAAATCGAATTGACTAGATCAATAATCTGATCAATTGGGTAGAAAGCTGCTATTAAAGACACTGGATGACGCGGGGTGGGTGTACTAGTTGATCAAAATGGCAGATGAGCATGGCCACATAGTAACAGGGCATCCACGTACTGCTGTATGTAAACAATCACCAAACGCTAAGAGCAGTAATGGCCACAAACAGCCAAGTATTACACATGCCCTTACAGTTCTTTGTTCCGAATCAATTCAGGCAGAGAAGATGACTTCCATTAGCGGTCTGCTCACCAAGCTAAATAGCAGGACAGGACGGTAAGAGTTGAAAAGTGTGGCCACTTTAAGACCCTTACTTTTTATTCTTCTTGGCAAATACAACAAAAAATGCAATTAGTGTAAAGAGGACAGCACCCTTTTATTAAAGATGTTTCCCATATATCTTTGGAAGAGGTTATTTTTCTAAAAATATACACCTTCTGCCAGCTTTCTATGATATTTACACAGAATCTACTGAGAATTAAATGTTTTCCAAGAACTTAGCATTTCCTGTCAGAGTTTTAGACAATCCCTTCTAACAGCTGTGGACAGAAACCCAGCTACTGCTGTCAGGAATGACCTCCAGTGTTTGGAACCTAAAGAGTAAACAAACATTTACTCTACCAAGAAACACAGTGCTGGACAGACCATGAACTTTGCCATGTTTTACCTTCTCATAACAATTTACTGAAAATTAATTTGGTAGTCACCCAACTGCTAGCTGTTCTAGAAAATATATTTATAATCTAGCACTTTCCAGGATTTAACACACACATACACACACACACACACACACACACACACACACACACACACACGTATAATACTATTGGGAGGGGAGAGATAAGTTTAAATTTAAAATTATATACTTCATTTTTTCCCCCTGAATGTTTGTTTTACCTTTCAGGTCACTGGTTTCCATAAATTCCCTGTGTCTTAACAGTATAGAGGATATTTTTAAACATAGCTCTTATGCTGGAGTGTACATTAAATATTTGTTCAGCTGATTAAAACAGTTTTACATTTATTTAATGTTTGAACAGTAAACAGTTTATTGAAAACTGAAATGTCTTTTTATACATACATGTACACTCACACACACACACACACACACACCTTTCAGAAGAGAGGCTTCTGTTATGAGGTTTCTTACCTTGTACTACTGAACATAAACAGCCCTGGGATAAACTCCATTTTCAGACGCAGGGAGGGCTGGGGCTTCTGGCAGGGGCTAGTCCAGGTATAAGGTGGGTGTAGGCAGCCATATTGAGTGGGCAGGAGCAGTGGCAACATGGCTTAAAACCAGAGGAAGACTTTCATGCTGACAGAAACATTTATCTAGGGGGGAAAAAAATATGGTCTCATATTAAAGACAGTTCAGACACACTTCAGTAGTAGTATTCTCTGCCCTTTACCATGGTTTGACCTCAGATAAACTGGAAAAGGTTGAGATTACTTAGAAGAATGACAAACAGATGAAAGATAAACCTTGTAACAGTGCCTTTGCTTTGTCATCTATGGAGCCTGAGTGAACCAGAAAGGAAATAGTCACACTGTTTATGTTAGCTTCTGCAATCACCCACTACAAGGAGATTGTATATATTACCCTATTAATTCTCACCATATCTCTGGTTTAGACGGTATGTATATACACTCAGTACATTCTGTTCTGGAGCACGGTGCTATGCGGTGTACTAGTTAAATAAGCCTAGTTGCTTTTACCTAGTTGCTTTTTAGTCGGCATATATAAACTGCCGACTTTAAGGGTTAGAATGTGATGTTTTAAAATCACTTAATACTATTAACTATATTGAGCATGATTCACTGGTTACTCATTTAATATTTTAATATCATGTAACATTTCAGATTCTGCATTCTGAACAGTATTATTGTAACATTTACTTGTAAGTTTACAATTAAATGACACTTGCCTTTTAGAAGTAGGCAAATGTGTATCAGGATAACCGTTGATTTATTATATGATAGCACATAAAAAAACCCTGTAATTAAGCTAGAAGGCCATTAATGGAGAAATGGTTAAAATCTGAGGCAAAAATAAAGTGAAATATTATGTAGTGCTTAAAGGGAATAAGGTAGATCAGTGTATATGACATAAAGATATGTCTAAGACACATTTTCAATGAAGAAAAGCAAATTGTAAAAGACTGTGTCTGATAAATTTCACTTTTTGCTAAAAAGAAGACACACATCTATATGCTTACGTGATCATAAAGGCATGGGGAATTTTTGGAAAGATAAACAAGAAACTTATCAATGGTTACATATAGAAAGGCAGGATGGGACTTGAACTTTTTGCTTTATCCCATCTGAGCTGTTGGACTTGTAATTTATAATTCATAAAATGTAACTCATAAAATTGTAAAAAAATATAATTAAACTTGTATTTTTATAAAGAAATTAGTTCCAAAATAACGTTAATAAGAATTTACTTGGCGTACTGAAGTAAGAAACTTCTATTTAAACACAAGTTAAGTTTCAAGAAGGTCATTTGTACTTGAGTCCAGAGTGACTTTATACAGGTGACCAACGTGTACATATAAATTATCAAGACAGTCGATAGAAATTCTAAATATAGATTTTTGTTTCTTTGGAGTTCTCTTAAAATTTGTATATAAAGATTTTTATAGTTTGGCTTCCTTCTTTTCATTATACATGAATATAAGTAGATTTTTATTCAGCAGCTTTGACCCAGGATAATAACTTAAAGTACTTAATTTTTTCCAACCACTGTTCAACTATGTTCTGTCCAAATGCCACTGAACACCATTTACTGACACTTTGGGAATATTGGTGACTTTCCAGGCCTTTTCATCTAAGTCTGGCTTACAATTCTGTTTTTATATTTTATTTTCATCTTATTTCCTCCGTGAACCTTAGTGCTACCTCTAGCACTCAGCATACCCTAATTTGAATTTGAACCTGCCCTTCCTTATCGAAATTCGATTCCTATGATGATAAAGTATAGGAAAGACATGAGGAGAAAAATGAGTAACCATCTCTTCACTTAACCATCTATGGCTCTGGTCCTTTCTCTGTGGGTTGTTGTTGCTTCTCTGGCCAACACTGACTGGCTGTGGGAGGCCTCAGTGTGTGCTCACCCACATACTTAAGGTACATGTGTGAGTTTTTACAGGGCCCTTTGGGCTTCTCCACTGTAGTTGCCTGCTGGAGTGGGGGTCCAACTCCACCTCCATCTCTATGTTTTCCTGTACCTTCCACCTACCAGCAAGCTCCTGTTGTTTGCAATACACCCCATAGATGCTTAGGGAATACCCAATAGGTTTTCTGTCGCCTGGCAGACTTCTTGCCAAGCAAGATGGACCCAGTCCAGATATCTTGCTCTGTGCCCAATAAACTAGAGGGAACCCAGGCCTTCTTGCCAAGCCCAATAGTAAGAAGTCAATCTGCTCCCCCATGTCTCCTTCTCTTCATCCTGCCACCTCTCAATTCATTTTTCTCTAGTTCATAGAAAAAAAGAGCAGAGCAGCAAGTCAATTACCTAAGTCATGTCCAAAAGGAAAATGATATGTGGGGTGTGATTGTTGCAGGCATATCCATTTTTTACAAGTCCTTCTCTTGGAGGGCCCCTGATTTGGCTTTGAGGAAGTACAAAAAAAAAAAAAAAGAAAGAAAGAAAGAAAGAAAGAAAGAAAGAAAGAAAGAAAAGAAAAAGAGAAGAAAGAAAAAGAAAAATCCTTGTTAACACAAAATCATTATATGGCAACAAAGCTTTTGCCACCACTCAGATTCTCAGAAATTTCTCTGTCCTTTCCCCGAGCCTTCCACTTATATTGCATGTAGGAGAATACCATGTTTCCCTGAAAATAAGACCTAGCCAGAAAATCAGCTCTAATGCGTCTTTTGGAGTAAAAATTAATATAAGACCCCGTCTTATTTTACTATAAGACCGGGTCATATAATAATAGATATAATATAATATAATATAATATAATATAATATAATATAATATAATATAATAATATCGGGTCTTATTTTACTATAAGACCCGGTCTTATATAATTAATTAATTTTTGCTCCAAAAGACGCATTAGAGCTGATTGTCTGGCTAGGTCTTATTTTTGGGGAAACACAGTAGAAGCTGAGGTAAAAGATGGGGCTGTTTAGCCCCCAGTATTTTTAAGCTGACTCTAAGTAAGCCCTGGCAGGTGAATGGTCTCGCTTATTGGTGTCTCTGTTTAAAATGTGGGGGTTTTGGCACTCTTCTTTGTCTCTGAACTCCAGATGTCAACTCCAAGGTAACTGAAAAGTGCCATTCAGAATACTTTTACATTCATGTGTAACAGGACACTTCTTCAGGATCAAAACAGTGGTCATGACTCAATTATTCAAACACAACTGGCATTACCATCTCATGGTGATAGCATTGCTCATATCCATGAAAATGTATAAATTGAAACCCGAGAGAGAGGAACTTCTCCATTATTCAATGGAGCACTACTCTTTTACCAGCCACTAAGCCTGGTACAGGGATTAGAGATGGACGGGGAGGAATAAAGTGAAGCCATATTGTTTTTGGCGAGCTTGATGTGAAGTCACCCATTCTCCACACACTGTGCTGTTCTACAAAGCAAGGCAATAAATGCTGAGCAAATGCAGAGTCCAGGGGAAATCTGAATCCATGGCTGTGGATGAGTAGGACTTTAACAGAGGAAGTGAATGTGGTTGGCATTTGAAAAGGCTACTAAAAAATGACATTGGATCAGTGGTTTTCAAATATGTTAGCTAGAACCTAAACCTTTGCAGAGGTGACTCAGGTATCCCTGCAAAATGGCAACGAAGACAAGGGAGACTTCAGGAGGCAGAGATGCGAGTGCCCCTCACCCCCCCAATTCTTGTTTAAATAGAACAGCTCTGCTTCTGCCAGTTTTGCCTTATCAGTTTCCAACTATTACAATTCCATTTTCTGAGTGGATTTGCAGGTTTAAAATTGTGAAAACAATTGGGTTATGAAATAGATAGGCACGAGATGCATGGTGAAATGCTTGTGTACAGATGGATTAGTTGGATGCCGAACAAAGTTACAATGTTTGGGAATAATGAGATGATGGGAAGAGCTGGAGTGAGTGTGTAGGTGTGTGTGTGGGTGGGGGGGATAGAGGTGGGGGGTGTGGGAGTAAATTGAGAAAAAGTTCAATAAATGATTTAAAGGGTTTGATTTGAAAATGTATATCACCAAAGAGTTTGGAAAAAAAAATGTTTTTTTGTGTGTATGTAAAGTAATGTTTAAGGAAAGTTATTCTAGCTGTGCGTGACATATGCATGGATGTACATGCACACAGGTTCAGGTGGTGACTCAGTATATAATCTTCCCATTGCAGCAGGTGTTGATGGTAAAACTCAGGAAATGAAACTCGTAGTTTTGACTTCTACTCTGTTCACCTTTCTCTTGAGTAGAGTCCCTTACCAAGGTGAATCCCCAAAGCTGCCTTGCTTTTGGGCAATGTCCTTTATAACAGGATCTCTCACATCCCAAAACTCCTCAAGTGTGTCTGTGACAAGGGCTTGTTCCCCTTGCTGGAGTGGCGGCCCCTTTTCCCCCACCCCACGCCACCCCTTAGAAAGACAACTACCTCATAAAAACAGAAAGTCTTTTCAGGCTGTAACCAAAATGAGCTGCTTAAAGTAATCTCAATGCTGCCAAATGTTCAGCAAAGCCTTGACAGTGTTTAGGAGAAACCTGGCGGAATCCCTCAAGTAATGAGTTGAAAACCACAGGATGCCTGCGAGCTTCGCCGCGGGAGCCTTCTGACAGTTTTTAGCAGATGGCAATGTATACACTTCTTTTATGTACAATGCTTCTCTAAATTAAAGATGATTTTTCAAAAACCATTCTCTTAGAGAGAGAATGAAAAAAAAAACCACACATACTCAGCTCTAGATAGACATATTTACATAAGCCATGAGGAAATTAAGCGTCATGGTACTATGGTATATTTCTTACAAGTCCTATGAATGTTAAATACTGAGAAAAATTAAGTTCCTACATTCTACTGAAATGGAAACTCTCTGAGGCCTGGAGATCTGGTAAGGCAGAATTTTAACACCATCCTACATCATAAAAACTACGAAATGGCCATCACCTAATTTGATCTTTAAGTAAAATAACTCTGGTATGTATGTACTTATTCTATTTTTGATAAATCACATGCACTTTTTGTTCATTCTCAGAATTTGGAATAATGAGAATCCTTTGGCCAGATAGTTAGCTATAGCAATTAGTGCAGAGGCTCAAAATAGAGTCGAGTCTGTGGGTACCCACGAGTTGACTGACAACTCATTCTGATCATGGCTAAATCCATCAACAACCAGCCATTACAAAATGTGGACATTTAAAAAGTTGTTTCACTGCGTCAACCAGATTGACTTTCACAGCTTTGTCATGAAATACATGTCATTGTTCTCTGGAGGGTGTTCAATCCCATCACTTGACCATTGGGATTCTTTAGTTCCCTGACTGGCATTTTGAAACATGATGTTTACTTCCCATATGCCTCATAAGGCTAATCATGGCTTTCAAGGGCCAAACATAAATTGTTTGCTCAAAATCTCCAGCATTCATCTATTTACCAATGTAATTAGTGTAAAACACTGTCCTAGGACCTCTGGGAAAGACAAAGGTGCAGAACACCTGATTTCCAGTCTAGGTGAATTGAGTCTATTTGGGGGAGGTGGCTTAGGTGGATATAGAGCTACAGACAGAATTTAGGAAAAAAGTGGTAGGTGCTTTAATATAATATCAACAGTCAGCATTTACTGTATATGCTGTATAGACCAGACACTTGGCTAAATGCTTTGTATGTGTTATCTCATTTGACCAGATCAAATAAGATTGATATTATTTTCCACATTTTATAGAGGAGAAAACCAGGGTTTAGAGAGATTAAGGGATTTTCCAGGTGTCACATAGCTGTAATAGTCAGAGGTAGAAATAAGACGTAAGTCCAGAGTTTTTATGTCTTAAAAGCCTCTGCTCATAATCATCATACTTGACTCTTTTCCAATGTCTCTTTATAGGTGTACTTGCTCTCAATGTTCAGTGGAGGCAGCAAATACTTCAGTCTTGAGAGAGGACGGGAGATTAAGAAGAGGCATTTGGTCTGGGTTCTGCAAGATTGGTGCAAGGGAGAAAGAGGAAGGAGAAATCTAAAAAGAAGAAAGAGTGGGAGCAAAGGCATGGGGCTGGGATTTTTAGGGTCTTGCATGGGAAATCAGGATAAAGTTAGCCCTGAAAAAATGCCTCCTGTGTCTCCTAATTCATGTGATTGTAACATCCTAAACTGTTAGCCAATTATCCATCATGCAACACCTCTCAGTTGCTCAATCATACTGGCAACCACATGTGTGTATGCGGTGTGCTCTCTGGTCATGCATTTGCTTGAAGAAGACCTGAAAGAAGAAGGGTTCACTTTTGCTGGCATGTGGCCCAGACTATTCCACCATCAATGCATATGCTATCTGGCCATAATTTCCCAGGGAATGAACTCAAACCCACTGAAAAAAGAAGCACAACTAAAAAGAATGAAGTTTAAACATTAGCTTCCCTTTGGACTCATCTACACATCAAATGTATGTTTTACATCGGTCTGCCATGGCATAATGACTTTTGCATTAGTGTGACTCAGTACCTTGTTTCCCTTGGCATAGCTTGCCACTATAATTAGGGTATGCTATTTCATACTTCACTGTCAAGGTAAAAATATTATTTCCAAATGTATAAGTGGCTAAGAGGATGGACAATTCACAGTGTATCTTCAAAATGCAGAGTAAACTTGCCTTGAAAAGAAAATCCAGTTAGTCTTAAAAGACTTCACTGGTTATAGCTTATCATCTCTGACCCTCTGGCTTTTCTCTGCTTCATGTACTTTCAGAGTTTTCTCTGATTGCCATACAGCTCAGAGTCAGAGATGGCATGATTCTGTTTCCCAAAAAGGTAAGGAACCGAATTATGAGGATTAAACAGGCCCAAAGAAAACAGTTGGTCTTCCACCCTGGAAATATAGCAGAGTATAGATACTTTTGAAAGGAATTACAATTTCTAAATGTACTTCAAATTTTTTAAAAAGTGGGCAGCTGGGGCTTTCTTATCCTAGTTTTACTCTGAATACTTCTACTTAGCCAGCACCTATGAGAAATCATGAGTCTGGGAACTTTCTCCCTGTGTCAGAGGACTCTACAAACATGATTGCACTCTGCTTTTCATTTTTGATACATGTAAATGTGGTATCATTTTGTATCTGAGATTGGCACACTATGCCATCTGTTTATTTTAACCTAATAGAAGAAAAGTTATTTTCCCTTGTATGTGAAAAAAGAAGGCAAAACCAAAGATGTGAGTCTAAAGTAGAGTGCATGCATGGATAGGACCTTCTGTTGTCCTCAAATGCAAGATGAAGCCTACTGTGAATGCTGAGAAGGGCTGTCAACCAAAGGTGAAGCTGAAGCAGCACCTGATGTCTAAGAGTACCAAAGTTGCAACATGCCCTGTGCTGGGACCCTGAAGTAATTGGATTTGTGAGGTTATTCTGAGAGTCAAAGTAATCAAAAGGAAAACCAATTGGTTGGGCAGATTCATAGGTATCTTCTTGTTGGTGAATCCTAACTAGAACAGTTTTTAGCCTCTTGGAATATGTTCAGAGAGAAATCAAAGGAAGCTGAGAGCATCACATGCTGCTAAAGAATGATCCAGGCAACATGGAGAAGACCTTGTTTCCTATCCAGTACCACTTGACCTGTGGTATTACGTGAACAGAGCCTCTGTATGTTATAGGATAATTGGTTTTCTAATTTCGCCTTAAAAATTTTAAACATAGAGGATGAATTACAAGAAAGGAAGATTGCTTGTATGTGAGTTTTCGTGGGGGGTACGAGGGGGGACGGGGTGGGGTGAAGGGTCAGATGGTTGAATTAGGGGCAATTAGCAGGAGGCAGAGGAGCCTGGAAGTGTGCTACTGAATGTGGTAAAAAGTCCAAAAATAATTTGTTTGACTGAAAAGGATTAGGAAATACTTTCAAAATGCCCCACTAAGATACAAGTGACAAGGGTAAGAAGGTGGATCCAAACTTTGGACTCTCCCAAGGAGGAAAATCTGTGATGATGCAACCACCACCTCTTAGCCTTTTGCTTGGAGGAAGTTTTTCTGTGACAGCTGAGGAAGACTTGGGTTTTAGACTATATCTGGGAGATTTATGCCTGAGCTTGCTTTGCAGAGAAAGGAAACAGGAAAAGCTAACCCATAAGTCCGAAGGAAAATGAAATTATGGATGAGACACCTTAGCAGCATTGAAGAATCTGCCAGGCCTACTATGGCATAAAAGGTGACAATACAGAAATAGAGATTCACAGAGTCTGGGAACTTCTGGAAGTTTGAACAGATATTCTCAAAAGATTCTCTTTTTATGGTTTTCTTTCCCTCCCAGAGTTAAATCTGAATTCCAAGGATTTTAATCTTTTCACTACAGATTGTATACAGTTTAAGGCAGGGGTGTCCAAACTTTTTATAACGGTTTTCACCAAGGGCCATATGCGGTAGAATACACAAACAGCCGGGCCCCTCACTCGAGGTGAAGTACGTATTGCCTCACCTGGTTTATTTAAGTAATCTAAATATATTTTTGGATTTTGCTGCAGGCCAATTAGCAATGGATTGAGAGCCGCAGTTGGCCCGCAGGCCGCAGTTTGGACACCGCTGGTTTAAAGGATTGTGATTGATCATTTGACTCAGCCCCTTTATATTTCCATCAAGAACAGTCGAGTTTCCCACAGAAGTACAGAATAGTTTATATGTTACAAATTGTACTTGCTCATTTGTGTTTTCACAGATGGAAACTTAAGCAACAACAACAACAACAAACTCCTACCCTTTTTAGTAATTAAATCTTGTTCAGTGACTGATTATCAGGGAACAAAATCTTCAGTCACATATGATGTAAAAGAGCCTTCAGTAAAATATAAAAGAGCAATGGAAATGGGAAAGAAGATGCTAAAATAAACATCCACAAAGTTGCTGTATAAACTTAAAACTAGCACACTACTACAACTGGGCAAAAAGTTAGCTGTTTCAGAAAATATCTAGTCCCTCTCCCTCAAAAGCCCTGATTTTTAATGTGCACTAAAGGAAAACTCTGAGGCTGGTATAATTCCAGCAAAGTTTGAGAGACCTCTGAGATTTCCTTAGTTCCCTATGTACTGGTAGTTTGAACCTCAGAAAATAGGCACTTATAATAAAAACACTCATAGACTCTTAACTATAACACTGTTAGCAGGCATTGCTATAATAGCAAGACAATTTAGCGATAATGGGTATGTAGGAAGAAAATTAAGTAGTTTGCTGAGATACAATAACAAAACAAAACAAAACAAAAAACCTAAGCCAGAACATATTTGGCCTCATGTTCAACTTCAAATGCAAAGTCAGTTCATTAGTGTAATTTAAGCTTTTCATAAGCCTCTCAGTGATAAATTCCATTAATACATTGGAAATGCCAGCTGTTAAGAATAGTCTGTGACTGTGAGAGGTACTGAAAAATGTGGGTTGCACTACGATTCCCCTCCCGTCTCCTCTAGCTCAGCAAAAATGAGCGGATAGCAGTTTTTTACCTTTCCTGCCAATGGTAAATGTCCTTGATCCATCCACTTCATTCAGCCTGAGCCTTAGGGCAAACCAGGGTTTGCAGCCATTTACTACAATAATAGCAAGACAATTTAGCAGTAATGGATAAGTAGGGAGCAAATTAAGACATTTGCTGAGATATATAAATGAAGCCAGAAAATATTTGGCCTCATGTTAGGCTTCAAATTCATAGTCAATTCATTAGTGTAATTTAGTCCTTGCATAAGACTTTGAGTGATAAATTCTACTAATACATTTGAAATGCCAGCTGTAAGAATTACTCATTGAACGTGGAGTAGAATTAAAAGATGGGCAAGAATAAGTCCTTCATTTTCATCTCATATGGAAAGATTTATGAAGGCCTTTGAGAAGAAGCATCTGTCTGCTAGTTGTAAATTGAGAGTATTAAGGGAAAACATTGGAATATTTTGGTTACATTAGTGAAAGGAATGTATTAACTCAAATGCTTTGGAGATCTTTCCCTTTGTGGCTGAAGATTACTCTTGATGAAGAACATGTGAACTTTTAGAATTCATCTCTTGCTTGGGAACAAAGGCCACAGCACAAGTAATATTAAATGGCTGGTGTTTGGGGGAGTGGTTTCTAAGAAACAATTATGTGTGGGATGTTGGTAACTTTTTTTCATATGGATATGATTTTCTCTGTACTTGTGAGTGTTCTCTTTTAAGCCCATAGAGGCTGCAAATGAGAGAACTTAGAGCAGAAATGGGGAATATAACCAACTACTATTTGACTGCCTTAGCAAAACTGTTGATTTCACCAGTAAGTTTAGTTTCTATTGCTGGTGTCTTAAAATTAGATACCTTCATAATAAAATAAATTATTCATTCAAAAAAAAAAAAAAAGGAAGGAAGGAAGGAATGAAGGAAAGTAAATTTTCTTAAGCAACTACCACATACAAGGTACTTCATATAAATTAGCTCAGTTTCTCTCCAAAAATTTGTGAAACATGTATTCTCAATTTATAGAAGAGGAAACGACAGTTTCAAAGGAATAAAGTAATCTTCCGAAGGACAGCAGCTAATCAGTAGTAAAACTGGAATGGTAACCACATATGTCTCCATCCACCGAGTCAGATGCAAGCAGAGACTTGTTAGCCGGGGTGAGCCTGGGATATCCCAAACTGATTCATGGTAACAGGCTTTGGCAGCCTGCCGTGCCTTGAGTGATCAACCCCACTCTTGGTCCTCTGGTCCTTTTCTCCTTGTCAAGGTTTGGGCTAGTTTGGGCCACAGCTATGTTTTTAACTCTTCCTGTTCCTAAGTGTCATTTCTGGCTAGAGGCCCTGGGACTGACTCCTGTCTATCCTCAACCCTGTTTTAGGTTTGCATGGAAAGATGTGGATATACTGCCTCATCTGCCCCTTAGACCCAGATAAATGGGCCCTTACTTGGAGGCCCATTCCTTAAAGGCACCAATTTGACCCTCCAGGCTGGTCCCTGCCCACTGGCGTTGCTAGATTTAGCCGATCGAAATATAAGATACCCAGTTAAGTTCTAATTTCCATACACAGTGAAAATTTTTTAGTATAAATATGTCCCATATAGTATTGGAAACATATGTATACTAACATATTATCATTGTTTATCTAAAATTTCAAATTTAACTGGGAGTCCCAGGAGCTAGAAGTGTGAGGCTGTGTAATAAAGAATTAATCTTATCCAGAGAAATGTTTGGCTTTGGCCTGGTACCCTGAGAGGTGACCTTTCGGAAAGTGTCACTGTTTATCTATGCGTGTTGAACCACGCTGGACAGTCTAAAAATGTGTTTATGAAGAAGGATTTTGGCCACATGGTATCTGCTCTAACTTCAAAGGGTTGGAGTCGAAAGGTATGAGCTCAGCCTCTGGAAGAATTTGAGACTAAGCTCAAGCATGTGGGAAGTCAACCATAAGTGTGATTGAACCCCAATAAAAACTCTGGACACTAGGCTTGGAGGAGCTTTCCTGCTTGGCAATGCTCTGCATATTTTCACATGTCAGTACTGAGTGGAGTTAATGTGGCCCGTGACTCCCCTGAACCTAAACCATGCTCCTAGTACTAGGATTCTGGAATTCCATGCCCAAAGGGCCCTGAGCATGCTTCCAGCACCTATGTGAGCCTCTTCTCCAGATCTACTCACGGCGGGGGGGACACTTAGTCTACAGGGGGAGCTAAATGGTTGGCTATTGGGGTCAAATGGATATAGTTTATATGTGCAGACCTGTATGGCTACACACACATATGTGAAGACTTCATTTACAGGACTGAGCTGGAGTGAAAAGAGATGGAAGAGGACCATAAAGGCTTCCATTTGTACTTTTGACCTTGGCCTGGTAAGTGTTAGGGGCTGAGGTGGGCCTCTTCCTGCCCTACCTTGCCTTATCATGCCATTTAGGGCTTGTCCCCTCCTTCAGCTTCTTTTCTCCTGATTGGCATGATATCCAATAGCTAGAGATATCCTCATACCATATGGCTCAGGTAGGACCACGCATTTCAGAATATACTGTTTCTTGAGCAAGGAACAATCCCAGTATCATCTCTACCCCTGACTTGGGAGTGTCAAACTAACCTATATGAAATATCCTGGATTCTAAGAACCATCCATCATAATGTCCACCTTCGAACTAACAGCCCCTTTTGGTAGTGGGGGAAGAAATATCTCGCAAAATTAATGCATTTATGTATTATAAGATGAATTTTGTTTCTAGAAATCTTAAAATATATAAAAGAAAACATTTTAAAGTTGAAGGAATATGGCATATACAGTATTATCATACATCTATGTCACTTGGAAATTTAAAAAGCTTTCTGCACTTTCTATCTCATTTGATCCTCATGATGACTCTTGCAGTGAAGCCAGAGCACTATAACACACTCATCTCTTTTTAACCCATTTGCACCAGGGTTTCCCCTTTTCTCTTTCTCCCCTTAACCCCAGTTACTGAGATCCACCTGTGACCTGTGAAACCACCCCACAAGTATCTTTGTGTTTGTGTTTGGCAGGGAGACGGGGCATTGGTGGGGTTGAGTTTGGGGCAGGATGAAAAGAAGGAAGAACTAGCTGTTACCATAGGGACAGAGCTGTGATGCCAGGCCTTCTCTTAGATGACTTCCATGTGACGAGTGGCAGGCTTGAAAGGGGGAGCAAAGAGCCCCCACCACACCTGGAGGCCGTGGAATGGGAAAGAAGGGGTGCCATGATATTTTGGACAAGCCACTTTACGCTCTGACTCTCAGTGGTTGCCTCGTGTGCAGAGTAGAACTAAGGATACCTACATTGTGATGTTTCTGGACTATTATGTGCTTTGCCCAGTGTGTGGCACATGAGCTCATTAATTTTACCTGTTATAATAATTTTGAGCCTATTATGGTTCCTAGCATAGTAGATACTCAGTAAGACAACGGCAGCTCTAATTATGATTATTGCCAACTCTTCCTTGGAGGTCGCTCTGAGGCAGAGTCCTTCTCAGTGTCACTTAGAGGACAGAAAATGCAAAGAGGAGTGAGTCAGAGGCAGTGCAGAGGCAGAGCATTTTGGCATAAATGGAGCCAGGATTCTTTCTAGGAAAAAAAGATGAAGGTGTGTATCTTTCTGGCTGTGCCTGGCACAGGTAGAGTTAAAACCTAGAGAATGTACAAGGCCTGTTTCCATTTATAAATCCATGGTTAGAAAAGATGCTTCTTATAAGTGGATTACTGAGACTGTTGTGTCTCCCTGCTTTCCATTCCCCCTCCTGCTTTCCCTTGTGGTAGGAATAGAAGCTCTTAGAAAGCCATAGAAGATGATACAGAGAACTGAGGCAAGGGAGAGGCAGGCCCTGTTTATGGTCTGAGAGGGGAGGTTAGGATTTGAAATCGTAACTAGTGGAGACAAAAGAGAGGTCAGCAGGACAATTCCCTGGAAGCAAGTGACAAAGGACAGCAGTAACCTGGGAGCTGCTCTTGCCTGACGAAGGGCTCCTGAGACAGTCTTGGGCTAGAGGCTCCTAAGATTTTCATGTGTCATTAAAGAGAAAAATCAGAGCCAGGGTGATGGGGAAGCCAGGATGTTTGGGGAAATCTGGAGTGTCCTGTTGCCATCACCAGTCCTCCTGCCCTGAGAAGAGAAATGAAATGAACATTCCAAGTAGAATCTGTGAATTATTTCTCCTAAGTCACCAATGAGAAGCACTACTGACTTGATTTGATACACTTTCCATGAAGAAAGCCCGAGAATTTAACCACTATTTGTAATACGGTTTCTGGGAGTGAAACATTTTCTGACTTCTCCATTTTCTCATTTCCCCAGTGATCAGGAAATGAATTTCTGGAATGCCGACCTCAACCAGAAAGGCAGTGGTTAATGCTGCCCACCTGAGTAGGGAAAGATGACTGGCGTCTGCTGTTTTGTTTCAGGCACAAAACCAATTGAGTCTTTGGAACCAGATCAAAGAGGGCTCCACGGGAGTGCTGTGCAGAGCAGGCAGTTGACCCTGGAACACGCAGTGACCCTAGGAACACTCCAAGGGCTTTCAGTTGGATAAACTTTGAAGCTATCTGCTGCAATAGTCTCACCTTAATGTCTCCCTTATTCACGCCCCCAACATTTGTTCTGAAAGCTCCTCTCTTCCCTAAAACAAGGGAAACAGTGGCAATATCCATCCCCTGTTTCCAGGGAAAAATCTACACTTTCTATAAAGCCATATGGATTTTTCTCAACTCTGAACTCCCACCACAAATTGGTCCACACTATTGGACCTAATTTATTTTATACTTCTGTGAACAAATATTAATGTTTCATGCAGCTGACTAGTCTTTTTCAAATGATATTGTCAGTTTTTTGTTTTGTTTTGTTTTTGTTTTTTAAAGACGAGGATTGTCTTATGCTTTCACACCTCTCAAAGCACTTTTCAATTCTGAGACTCAAAAATGTCCTTGCAGATGTATGGTTTGCTCACATGTTTACCGAAAGCAATGACTGCCATCTGGTTAACCTTTAATCACAATCACTGCCATCATCGCTGGCATAAGAGAACCCCATTGTCACCACCGCCACCAGAAATTATGTACAACAATTCAGTGTTTTCTAAGTGTTTTCACATGCAGTATTTTATTTTATATTTACAATCACCCTGTAAAATTATTATTCCATTTTACAGATGGTAACATGGAGGATACAAAAAGGTCAGGTGACTTTCCTATGGGGCAGAACTGCAAGTCAAAATCTTTTTAGGTGCTTCATGAACACACATCTCCTTGCATTTGTGAGCATGAAACAATGAGACGATTTTCAAATAAACACTTAAAAGTGTTGCTCTGATTATGTAATAAACCTCTCCAAATTTTAGTGGCATAAAACACAACCATTTTCTTATGTTCCCAATTCTATCAGTCAGGAATTTGGACAGGGTATATGGAAATGGCTTATCTCTGTGCCATGGTGCTTGGACCTCACCTGGGTGTATCATATTCATGAGGCCCTATGTCTTGGGCCTCTGTTCTTTTCCACATGGCATGGCAAGGGACTAGAATGGAATGTCTGAGGGAATTCTCTCATTAGCACGTATCTGGCATCCAGGCAAGGATGCCTAGCACAGCTGCAAGTGGTCTTTTCCTACCACTCTTTACTCGTGTGGCCTTTCTGTGTTGGGCTTTCCACCTTGGGCTTTGTCAGAGCATGGAGGTCTTAGGTTAGTCACATTTCTTACATGGTGGCTGGCTTCCCCTGAAGCAAGCAGTCCAACCACCAAGATGGAGCTGTGTCGTGCGTGGGACCCTGCTTGCTGCGCCATTTGTCGTGCGGGGCAGCCTGCAGGGTCTCAGCTCCCGCTCACCACATAAGAATGCAGGATGTAGCTAGGCCAAAAAGGAACACCCACGGAGCCATGGGTAGGGGAGTCATACCTCTATAGTCTCACTGGAGGCTGGAGTCGCACGACTTGCAACCTGCTGTCCGCTTCTCTGCCTGCCAACCCACCAACTCAACTCACTTGACTCGACTGGACTCTCTCCAACCAGCGCAGCCATGGCAGTTATATCAGTGGCTAATTGGCTAACTGGTTACAGCTGATGGTCAATTAGCCACAGCTGACGGCCATCCACTACCCGAGCCAGCACCTTTCCACATGAGGCCGAGAGCCTGGAAACTGCTCTCTGGGACTCTGTCCCCACAAGCTGCACGACATCTCATGACCTAAATCAGAGTCATGCAGAGTCACTTTTGTCATATTCTCTTGCTTAGATAGCAAGACTAGAAGAGTATGGGAATGGACTAACCAAAGTTATTATGGGGTGACAAGGTTCATCAAGGGGACATCTTTGAAAATTAGCCACATGTTTATTTTCATTACAATTTTATCATAAATCATATGTGTTTAGGCAGTACCTATGCCTTTGTCAAAATGTTCTTGTAAAAGAATGAGGAATGTCAAAACACAGACCTTTTGGGCAACTGTTTGTAAGTTAGAAAGTCTGCCCTTTATACCTGCAATTGCCCCCTTTTCATCACTAGGCGGTAGGCTTGAATCAGAAAGGCAAAAAATGTTTCAGTTGGTCCTGAAGATCACAAAAAATGCAGAATAGATTGAGTCTGTAGCAAAAGGCAGCACTGGCTTCCATGTGGCTATTTTTTTTCTTTTTCTTTTTTAAATTAGAGTATTTTTATATTAAATTATAAAAGCAGCAGAGAGTAAAAAAAAAAACCCAACAATTTGAGTTTCTTTCCTTGAAAATTTGTATTTAACATTTTAAAGTGTGCTATGGGATCGAGGGCAGTCTGTTTTCTTCATAAAGTAAATTGAGGTTTGAGGAGGTGATTAGAATCCTACTAAAAATAATGACCTTCAGTTTGCTACAACCAGTATTTATTGAGCAGGTACTAGATGTCAAGCACAGTGCCAGGTATCAGACATGCCAAGAGCAAGTCAGACATGGTCTCTGCCCTCACAGCTTATAATCTAATAAAGAGAAAGCAGCAAGTAATTAAAATATAGTGTCTGTCACACATTTCATGACTAGACAAGTACAGGGAGATGTCAGAATACAAAGGAAGGACCCATAGTCCAGGCTCAGTTGGTGTCAGAAAATGTATACTATGCATCTGAGAGAGAATGTAAAACAATCTTTGTAAAATTGTGCTAAATATACGTGACATAAAATTTACCATTTTAACCATTTTTAAGTATACAATTAAGTGGCATTAAGTACATCCACAATGCTGTGCAACTAATGCCACTATACGTTTCCAGAACATTTTCTTTGTTCCAAACAGAAACTTTATACTCATTGAATAATAACTCCCATTTCTCCCTCCTCCCAGGCCCTGGCAATGTCTAGTCTACCTTCTGGCTCTATGAATTTTCCAATTCTAGATGCCTCATATACATGGAATCATACAACATTTGTCCTTTGTGTTGGGCTTACTTAACTTACCAGATTATTTTGAAGGTTCATGTTGTAGCATGCTTCAGAATTTTCTGCCTTTTTATGACTGAGTAATATTCTTGTGTGTTTGTGTGTGTTTGTGTGTGTGATGTTTTGTTTATCCATTTATTTATTCATCTGTTAATGGATACAGACATTTAGATTATTTCCACATTTTTGCTGTTGTGAATAAAATTGCTATGAGCAAAGGTATAGGTGGCTATTTGAGTTCTTCCTTATAATTCCTCTAGGTTTATACCTAGAAATTGAATTGCTGGATCATATGGTAATTCTATGTTAAATTTTTGAAGGACTTGCCACACTGTTTTTCAGAGTGACTGCATCATTTTACATTCCCACTAGCAAATGCACAAGGGTGAGTTTTTCCCAACCTTGTCAACGCTGGTTATTTTCGTTTTTTCATACCAGCCATCCTAAAGGGTGTGAAGTGTTATCTCATTGTACCTTTGATTTGCATTTCCCTAATGGCCAATGAGCTTGAATGTGTTTTCATGTGCTTACCGGTCATTTGTATATCTTCTGCGGAAAAATGTTTCTTCAAGTATTTTGCCCATTTTTGAATTGGGTCGTTTGTGTTTGTAGTTCTTTGTCTATTCTAATTATTAATTCCGTATCACTTGAATAGTGTACAGTTCTATTTTAAGAAGTCACTTTTGGAACTGATCTTGCCCATTACATCTAAGCCAGGTGAATTTTTACTTCCAAAGTTAAATTTCAAATTTTTAGACTTTTGAAACTGACTTCCACCATTTTAAGAAAAATTAATGTGTTGGAATGACAGTTCTTTGTTTGGATTGCTAATACTTTTTTTTTTTTTTTTGTTAAAGCAAACATGAACCACTGTAGCTGTCTGGCATTACATTCTTATCAGCATTCTTTGTATTTAACTTGCTACTAATTGCTTCATAAGTGTAGTCCCTCATACCACTCGCAGTAAAGCTGGAGACTGCCTTTAAACATATTAATGACTTTTAAAAATCGGTGAATTTTGACCTTTCCTCCTACTATTGTTTGACTCTCTTTGATTGTATTTCTCTAAATGAATGAAGATGACTTTATTCCATCCCTACCACATACTGTCTGGATGGAACCAAATTCTTCTTAACCTTTCTAAAGTGAGTTATAAAATCAAATGTTTCCATAATTCACTCTCCTTGAAAATTTCTTCCAAATATCTTTAGCAGAATTTTATATATGTAGACTTCCAAAAAGAAAAAGAAAAAAGGAAAAAAAGAAAGCTGGACAATTTGATCAAGAAAGTTTTCTTCACTTTGCATTTAATAAGGTGTCTTTCTTTCAAGCGGTTCTTCAAAGACAAAAAGAAATGATAAGGAAAGTCATGGGTCCTGTAAGCATCCCCCTTTATCTTGTTAGGGGGTCAAGTTCCATTGAAGAGAAGGCAAAGATCTAAAACTATCTACTTTCACAGGAGCACCAAACCAGGCTGGGTGAGACAAAAAGCAGAGTGAGGGCTGTATTTCTAAAAATTCGTTATGAGGTCAAAAATATAATACAAAGCTTTTGGTTTAAAGAATATTGTTTCTACTTTTGCACAGCGTAGGATTATGTGGAAACTGATTACGACACAGAATTCTCTAATATCTCTTCCTATTTTTGACAATGCTGCAAGGCCTGATTCTTGGGGAAGAAGAGTAAGTGAAATGCATAGTTGCCCTAAATTTATCCCCATACCAGGGCCCCCAGGCTGCTGGTTAATAAATGGCTCCTTACTTGCACACCAGCTGCATTTGCTCAAGGCTCTTCCTACCTCACATTAGTCAGCAGGTTCCTAGGAGAAAAACCTCCACTTTGCCTCACCTAAGGATTATTCGGCCTTATGAAACACATCAGATTCCCCATTCTCAGCAGGACGTTTAACCCCCACTGATTCGTCAAGCCAAGCAGCCAATAAGAATTTGTTGACTTTTCACTGTGGCCCGGAGGATACCCACCCACTTCTTGGTATTTTGAAAATTTGTATTCCAGTTTCACTCTAAGTTGTCAGAGTAGAGAGAGTACAGAAACAATTTCCTTAGGTACCCCAGCAGCACTGTTGGGAGACCTGTGTGGTGTAAATTGAGTTACCAACTGGAGATACTGGGAGAACCAGAAATGGAACCTCTGGAGCAGATTTTCCACAGAGTACGGTGTGAACATGATCACTCAGGACTGTTCAGGGAGCCTGCCAAGGAAGCCCCCCGTTCCCCTGAAGTTACAGCACCTCTCAGCATGCTCCCCACATGGTGGCTTTCCTTACAAGAAGGCTCTGAATATGCCTCATATCACAGACTGGATTCCAAAGCAAAAGTAGGGAAACACAGGTGCAAAGGTGGGTGCTATTAAACTTCATTTTTACCTGGCCTTTGGGCAATTACTCAGACTAATATCTCCTTTCTAGAGTTGAGAAAAAATATCCCTCTAAAGCTTTTAGTAGTAATACACAAGATTTAAGCACCTAGCTGGACCAAACCTTGAAATAGGCTTTTGTCTCCCTTACCATCTACTATGTTTTGTTTTTTTCCTAAATTCATGTATAGTAGTAATTTGTTAACTACCCTTCTGAGCTAGGAACTTTCCTAAATTATCTCAATATACAGAATTACTGGGTGAAACTATTACCAGCCCTTTTATAACACCTAATGCAGTTACTAGCACATAGTAGGTTCTCAATAAACATTTGGTGAAAGAAGAAAAGCTAAATGGATATACATGAATGAGTTTACAAATGGAGTGACTTATCATAATCAAAGAACTAGTAAACTGGAGAACTGGTAGGTAAGGTTTAAAAAAAAATGGGGCTGGGAGTATGGCAGACTTGATTAAGCCAGTTTGCCCATTCAAAAATTTTAAATTATTTTGGTATCAGTGGCTTCCAACCATTATAAATAGGTGGGACTAATGTCTCCTCACAGATTGCATTTATCAGTGAAATCAAGTAAGAACTAATTCTGCCATACTTCCACAATTCATTAGCAAGTGCGTCCAACAGTAGTCATACCGTATGACCATTTCTTGGAAGCTTGTTATCCAGTTAGATATTCTGACAAGCAACTTACTTGTAAAACGTACTTGACCCAAGTCAAGTGCAGCAAATATCCTGACAGCAGGATAAGTAATCTCCCGGTTGGATCAGGGAACAGAATCCTTTATTAAGTGGAGGAACACAGGGCTATAGACGTTTCCAGACCGTGGACTTGCTCCCAAAGAGTGAAGCTACTGTCTGCAGCTTCCTGTACCTCATGAACCAGAAGGTAAAGATGCCTGTACAGACCCTCAAGCAACCTCTCCTGAAGTCTTTGGAGTGAGGCAAATGTAGGACCCAGTTATTTCCATAACAGCTGCCTTTTTTATCCAGGTATGTCTTTCTTCCAGGAACTGCTGAAGTTCTTGAGCTGAAGTTACTCCTAGACATGGTCACCCCTAGATCTTTCCACCCCTGAATAATCTAGCTCTAGGCAAGGCAAAAATACTGGACTTCTGTTCCGGAGCCTGCAGAGGGCGCTCCCTTTTCTGGCACTACTGCTGAAAAGTAACTATTCCTTGGACTGCCATCCATCATCTGCTGTATTATCCCTGCCTCACCCTGCAGGTAGGAGTGACCCAGGAGTAGAAGGAACTACCAGGATCTCCAAGCTTTTCTTCTTTCTCACTTGACATACATCTCTAGAGAACTAGTCCTGAGGGCAAACCACTTCTTTCTGATTTTTTTCTCTTCAAGTTATGAAGCCGATGATTTTTACTCACTGAGCAAGGAACCCAGTCTTCAAAGTGAAATCTAGCTCAGAGTTATGTGTCATCTTTTTTCTCAGCTCTTTCTGTCTAACCTTCAACCAGTGAGAAGGAGAACAAGCCTACCCTTCCCAATGAAACACAAGGTGCTCTGAGTCTTAAGCATCAATTCATTGCAACAAATTTTAAGAGCCTACCATCGGCTAGGCACTGTGTGCTAGCTAAGCCCTGGGACACCGTGCTGCAGAAGACCTTCACAGCCCCTGCCTTCAAGAGACTTACAGTCTGTAAGGATGTTCGATAAAAGTAAAAAAAAAAACAAAACACAAAAAAAACCCAAAAACAAAATGTAAGTGCACTGGGTGTTGCAAAATAAAGAGGGGCAGGATATTAGGAATATAACCACACCCTAGTCCTTTAAGATTTTTAATTCCCTGAGAGTCAGAATTTGGGCTCTAAAACTTTCTCAATCTGTATCTTTACTTCTCCCATATGTCTAAGGAAGATATACAAATGACTCCAGGATATAGAGTTGTGTTTTTTAATCCTAGGTGGTAGGCATGATCCACTATAGTCTTTAGCTACCCTGACTGGGTCTCTGAACTTTCAGAAGCTAGTGTACATACAAATTAGATTTTGAATGAAAACATAAAAAGGCAACTCACAAAATGAGCTGACAGTACCAGATAGGTAATACATGACACTTTTATAGATTAATGATAGAAGAAGAAGAATATGAAGCCATAAATGTGAGGCCAGCTTTTGTTTACGTTATTATCTCTAAGTCTCTTATTTCATTTTTGAAAATTGAATCTGGCATATAAACTACACAATATCTGTTTAACCAAAATGTCAGTTTCTCCATACTTTGTCCTCCAAAGTGCATGGTTATAAAATATGTGAAGAAAAACAAAGCGTAATGGAAAGAACTGGGGCTTTGAAATTGGGCAAATTTCTAGCTTCACCAGTCAGTATCTTTGTGTCTCTGTGTTACTTTGAGCCTTTGCAGTGGGAACTAAAACAAGCCATTGGACCTATACTAGCAGCCTGTTAACCATGCAGATGCTGTTCTTTGCTACGAGATCAACATATGGTGTGTTCCTCTGAGCCACCATTTTCTGGTGAGGCTGCTTTTCATTTTTCTGATGAGGCTGCTTTTCATTTTTCCATAGAAAACACACTTGAGTATATTTGAAGATTTCTCAACACATGAGAGCTGGTATCTACCAAGCTGTCTATCTTCATGTGCTAGAGCAGGAAACATAACTCCCTGGAGACCACAATTGCCAACCCGCTCCTGAGTTACCCAACCTTTTATGCAGATAAATGCCATGATAGATCAGTTATTAAATAGAAAATACACTGTGGCATGTAAGTCTTTGTTTCTCATTGTTCGTTCCTGGGCTGAGCCTACTCAGGAGATGGGATTGGAAAATTAAAGCCTGGGAAAGGGAAGTATAGAAGACTAGCACAGAGCATCATGAATGGGTGACTTGTGACCTCGAGAGTGGAATAAAGCAGAGGAGGCAGTGTGGAGATCCCAGGACACCTACCTGGAAATGGGTCCCTGTTAGGAGGTCCAGAGGTGCCTGGAAAGCTAAGAAAAGTTCTAAGTTCCAGAGTATTCTCTAGTTTGGGGAAGTCACAACTCTCAGTTAATAGCTGTAAAGTTCATGGTGATAATCTGTCAAAAATGATTTTTGGGGATTGGTGTTCAGATAATCATTGTCCTTTCTTTTCAAAGTAATAGAAACCAAACTAAAACAGTCTCCAGGTGGGGAAGGTGCAGAAAGAATAATTTAGTGGTTCGGGTAACTGACAAGTCCAAGACTGGATCTAGATGTCCAAACTACGACATTAGGCATCTGTCTTCCTCCATTTTTTTGCCTCTGCTTTTCCCTCTGAGTTGGCCAATGAGGTGCCAAAGGTGGCTAGTAACAGTTCCAGGATTATTTTCCTTTAATTTAGAAACACCAGCAGAGAGTTTCTTCTTGACATCTCTGAAGGTTAGTCTAATGAGTTTGATCATACTTCAACTAATCTTTTTGGCCAGGTCCAGGTCTAGTGTCTGTCTCTGGAGCCAAGAATAGGCTAATTCCAGCTGAAGCAAATGACAGCAAATGACCTAAAGGGAAGTAGTGGCTGGAGGAAGAGATAGCTGCTCTTCATATGGGAGGTGCTAAGTAGGCAAAACTAAGAGGTGTTCACCTCAGAGGTATTATTGTCTTTAGCCATGTAATGAAAGGGAATCTAATTAGGACAATTAAATTTCTCCATGAAATATGTTCCTCCTTCACTTGAGAGGCCAGATGAAATTTTAAAGATATCATTCTTTTTCTTCTTCCCTCCTTTCCTTCATTCCTTCCTTTCTATAGAAGGAAGTAGATGAACATGTACTATATTCCAAGCACAGTGTTGAGCGATAGGGATACAGAGGAATAAAGATGCTTTACCTGACCCTCAGGAGCTCTAGAAATTTCCTCAGGTCTACATCTATCCTAAAAAAAGTCGTGTTAGCTTGATGTCCTTTGGACTAAATGTGAGATTCTGACAGTGCCTAGGGAAATTTAGTCAAATGACTAGGAAGAAATTCTTATATTTAGACATGTTCCAAGCTTCATAGGAATTTTCTAGCTTTCTTTGTGTGGAGAGTCGTTAACCATAGAACCATAGTTTGCTCAACCCTGCCACCTTAGTTGAAACTAGTTCCTGTCACATATAAGCTAATAGTAGCCATTATTGCTAATTGGTTGCTATGGCCAAAATGTTCCTAAATATACCCTGTATAAACAGTAAAAGGGAAGTTTTCTTGGAGTTACTTAGGCACTTACAATCCCCCATGATGTTCATTATACAAACCCCCCCCGCCCAAAAAGAAAGATAAAAAGCATTCATTAGGTATATATAGTTATATAAGTAATGCAGTCCCATAGAAGCTGAGGGAGCCCTGTGTGCTGCAAGGCACAAGCATAATGCTGTTAGGGAAAACTGTCTCTTCTCTTTACATTAGCCTGGACGAGTTTTGTGAAGGAGACAATTTCCTGACTCTATTTTCATTTTATTTTGGAATCACACATGCTGGGGTACTTCATGGCTAGTTGTGTCACCAGCTTGCTTTCCGTCATCTGTAATTGCGCTCAATGTTATTAGGATAACATTTTATATTATCACCAGAGATAGGAGATGGCCTGGTTGTATGAAAGGACAGAGTAAGACAAACTGGATCTTTTCTCATTGAGCCAAGATACTATCTATAAGACAAGAGGGCAAGACACGTGGCCTTGACTTCTATAAGCCTTAGTTTTCTTTTCTATGAAATGAGAGGAGTAGTCTAGCCACTGCTGTCCAGTAGAACTTTCTGCTACGATGGAAGCATTCTATCATGTGTGCTGTCCAATATGGCAGTCACAGGCGATGTGGCTGTGACTACGTAGTGTGACTAAGAAACTTTTTCTTTGAATTTTAATATTTACTTGATTTAAATTATTTTAAGTGTTAATGTATAATAAATAGCCACATGTGGTTAATGATTACCATATTGGACTGCACAGGAAGCAATCTCTACAGTTCCAGACAACTCCCCAATTCTATGGTTATAGAACTAGCCAACATGTGAAGATTGTTAGCTCTGGGTTTCTCTGCATGAAAGTCCTTTTAAGCATCAGAATCCATTCTGTGTTCTGAAACACTTCAGTTTCTATTCAGCTTTCTGATTCAGCTGAAAGATGAGTAAAGGTACATGTAAACAGAAAGGCTCCCAGGGGAATGAACATCGTCTCAACAGGGCTCTTGTCAGCTGAGTGTTCCTGCAGACTCCCAGAATACATTACCTTGGTGAACTATGTTCCTGTGGCAGCCAAAGACACACTAAAACGTTGCTGGGGGATTTGAAGACTTCCTCCCCAGGTTTTCTGATACACATTGTTGTTTCAGCCCTGGGAGGTACACACACCTGCAATGGACTGTGGCAGCACCAAACAAGATGATGTGGAAATTTAGAAGTTTCTGGTTGATTGAACCAATAATGATAGCCCAGTTAAGTATGAAAAGATCCATAAAGCCAAAGAAGGTTAAAGGGGGAGACGGAATTACCACATCACCTGAGTCTGTGCGGGTAAATACTTGCTCTAGTTCTCCAGCCAACACGTATCAGTTTGAATTGGTCAGTGCTGCATTCTGAAGGGTTGAGGCCTCCCCGACGTTGTCATCCTCAGAGCTGCTAGGTTCACATTGGCTAGAAGAGCAGAGGGAGCTGAATTAGGCATTGAACCCTGTTTGTTATCCTCTGAGTAGTGGACCAGCTTTATCCAACTCTGCTTTATGCCTCAATGCCCAGTCCATGAGCGCTCCCAGCTCAAGGTATGGAAAGTCACATTGGATGAACCATCTGGCACAAAGAATTGATTAAGTCTAGAAATTGCTAATTGTCCTACTTTATATCTTTGCTCCCAAAAGATTCAGATAGATGGGGCAGCATAGGCAAGGGAAAGAGCCACACTGCTGAATGACCACCCATGTCCAAGGTCCCACACTGATGCCAACTTGTTCTCTGAGGTCTGAGCAATGCAAAGGATCATGGGAACAATGTAGGTTGTTAACTGCAGTGCTCTTACTTTAGTGAAATGTCTGGATGCCAGGGACAAAGGCTTAAAAGCAGTATCGGGCATAATAAGTGTTAACTTCCAGTTCAGAAGGGGTGCTGAAACTCCTCTGGGTTTGCATTTAAGGACTTCTGTCAGGACTGGCTCCCAATGGAGAGGCTGCTAATATCTGGACACGCAATGGGTGTCCTAACAATCATTTTATTGCCCCCTTTCCCATATCTGGTGGCAGCCAAATGGTTATCATTTATTCATTCAGCAAATATTTACAGAGTACCTTCTGCCTCTCAGAAACTATTCCAGAAACTATTTTTGTAGTGAATCAAACAACTTTCTACGAAGCTAATGTTTTGATGAGGAGAGTGGGAAGTAGAAAAGACAGAGACAGGAAACAAGTAAATAACTATTAATATGGTGGACAGTGGAACGTGCTGGAGAGACAGGCAGCTCAGAGAAGATGATAAGGAATGAGAGGTTGCTATGTTTTTATAAGGTGGTCATAGCAGGATTCTCTCTGATAAGAAGACATTTGGGTAGTCACCAGATGGAAGTGAGGGAGGAGGCCATTTATTGACTGAGGAAAAAGTGCTCCAAGCAGAGAGAATAGCCAGCACAAAGGCCCAGGCAAGAAGGTGCTTGGTGAGCTTGAAGAACTGAGATGAGACAATGTAGCTAGAGAGGTGTGAGCAAGGAGGAAGTGGAAGAAAATGAAATCAGAGGACTGTGTATGTGTGTGTGTGTGTGTATCAGCAGAGAACATGTAGGGCCTTACAGGCCCCTGCAAGAAATTTGGCTTTTACTCTGAATGAGATGGGAAGCTGTTGGATGACCTTAAACATAGACCTGTCATGACCTCTCATGACCTAACTTACGTAAGTTTCCCTCTGGCTGCTGTGTAGAGCAGTCTGTATGAGGACGAGAGTGGAAGTGGAGGACCAAGGGAGGTGATACAGCGTTCTTATCACCTCTATTTTAAATGGAGAGCTAACAGGATTTGCTGATGAATTGGCTGTGAGGTTAAAGAAAGAGTATTCAAGGACTGATTCCAGGGTTATCACAAAAACAGTTTCTTACTGCCCTGTTTTTGTACATTGTAACAGAAGGAATGACAGAAGTTTGCTGGAATAAGGTACGTGAGCCTTTCAACACCTATACTGGCAATTAAAGAACATCTGTCAATTCAATCTTTCTGATCCAGCAAACAGTGCAGTTTGGGGAGTCAAAAAGACTTTAGGAAGGCTCTCAACCACTTAAATCTTTCTTGAGACATTTACCCATCCCGGGTCTCCATTTCTTCATCTTAGAGGATTGTTGAAATAATTAAATGAGGTGAATAAAGCACCAAGTATGGAGCCTGGCCTATGGTAAGCATTCAGTACAGCTGTACCTACAAAAGCTAACTTTTATTATTGTGTATCACAAATTAAACAACCTATAAAATCAGGGCAATGAGCTCATTCTCTTTTACGTTGGTATCAGTTTATGCTCATAAAAGGTTTAATTTCACTCTTCTGTCTCTGACTCTCTGGAGACTTGGCGAGTGAGTGAGGTGGGAGTGGGGAGCGGTACCCACTGGAACAAAAGATAATTCTTAAATGAAACCATTTGTTCTTTCCCTTCACATTGGTACAGTTTCAAAGTGGGAGCTCACTTTAGGGTCTCTCATACAGCAGCTTTATTAAAAATAATAATAGTAAAAAAGGATCCAGGTTAATTCTGACTCCTGACCCTGGGGGCGGCACTTATATGGGCAAAAGGGGATGCTTTCCAATGCTGCTGTTGGTTTCCATGTACAATGCCCTCCTCGCAGAGTCCTCTCCCCATTGCAGCCAGTGTGAAATGAATCATTCTCTTTAGGATTGCTCCTTCAAGTGAGACCCCCAAGCCACTTGTACAAGAAAGGAGAAAAGCTTGGAAGGAGAAGCCTGCAGCAGGAAATCATGTGAGATATCTCCTTTCATGAGCAGTGCCCTGGCTTCGCTCTAAATCCAAAAAGCTAAGTGTCCTGAAGACTGGTGATGCAGCAGCAACTACAGCTTTCTGACATTAAGGGTGTGTCATGGGGAATGAATTGTTCTGTAACTGAAGGGAGCCGGAGCAGAATCAGTCATCTCACACCTTTCTCTCTCTATCGCTCTCTCTCTCTCCCTCCCCTCTTCCTCTCTGACATGCAATCCAACTTGCCCCATTTTTCTCCCTACCCCAGTTCTGTCCCACACCTCAAGGGGCCTCATGTTCCTATGTACAGACACTCTAGCTCTTATGTCCAATTTTATTCCAATACCCTTCACCCCCTCAACTCCCATCCACCATCAGGGCCACCCTTGAACCTGAGGATGTGCACTCTCTTCCAACACCAAGATACACACTTGTGGGGACACTCAGGCCCTGGGGGATGGGTTTCTGGTTGTAGGTCTGGGAATCCCTAGGTCCTGTACCCCGGAGGGTGACGTAGTACTATGCTGTACCATACAACAACCACTAATGGCATGTGGCTATTGAGCTCTTGAAATGTGGCTAGTCCAAAATGAGATGGGCTGTGAATTTAAAATACGCACTGGCATTTGAAGATTTAAAAAAATGTAAAGTATCTCATTGGTAATTTTTACATTGATTACATTTTTAATTGCATTGTGGATATATGATTAAGCTTAATTTCATCTGTTTCTTTCTGTCTTTTTCACAAGCTGCTGGGAAATTTCAAATCACTCGTGTGGCTTGCATTACATTTCTGTTGCACAGAGCTGGTCTAGACCAGTGATTCTCAAAGTGTGTTCCCAGAACCAGCAGTGTCAATATCACTTGGGAACCTGTTAGAAATGCACATTTTTAGGTCCCAACCCAGACTTATTGAACCAGCAACTCTGGATCCAGCAACCAATGTTGTACTAAGCCCTGCCGGTGGTCATGATGAAAATACCAGTCTAGAAGAGAGGGCAGCCTAGAAGTGGAGTTTTCCCACCTTGCTTCTGGACTGAACCCCACGCCACTGAGACTGGACCCCTTATTCCAGTGTGGGGACAGAGTCCCAGAGAGCAGTTTCCAACTCTCGGCCTCACGTGGAAAGGTGCTGGCTCGGGTAGTAGGTGGCCATCAGCTGTGACTAGTTGGCCATCAGCTGTTACTGGTTAGCCATTGGCCACTGATATAACTGCCGTGGCTATGCGGGCGGGTTGGTTGGTTGAGAGAGAAGCAGACGGTGGATTGCGCATCATGTGGATCCTGCTTCCCGTGTCTCCAACCCGGCCGCCAGTGAGAATATAGTGGTATGAAACCCCGATCCATGGCTCCGTGGGTGTTCCCTTTTGGCCTCACCATATCCTGCGTTCTTGTGCAGGGAGCAGGACCAGAGACTCCGTATGACACCCAGGATGCAGAGAAGTGCAGGAAATGGACCCTCTGAAGTCTCAGAGCCCCAGTCCCAGCCCAGCTAGTTCTGCCCTTAGCCCTTCCCCTCATGCCTGCCTGGGGTTGTTCTCCTCCTGCAAGGAGATGTATTTATTCAAAGGGGTTCAGTCATCTTGCTAAATAAAGTCACTGGCTTAGGCTGGCAAATATTGACTCAAGCTGTTACGCTTGTATGTATGTCAGTAACTCCCAATGTTCGAGGGCTCAACAAGCAAACAGGAGGTACAGGAAGTTATTGTGGTGTCCGGGCCCCTGTTTGTTTTGTGCAGCTGATGCCTGTTGCCCATTGTGTGAGGGTGGTTACTAATGGCCTTGTTATGGAGCACTCTGCAGTCGATGATAAGGCCAAAGGCTTTCATAGAATACAAACGCCTTTTACATTTCCACTTGAAGAGTTTAATTGTGTTTTGAAATATACTGTACCCTAAAGGCCTCTTTTTCTTCAGCAATGTGCATCCCCAAAATCAAACCTTGCAAAGATTGGAATGCATAATGGGGTGACATGCAATGGGTGATCTCAAATTCAGTTGGCAGGGGGGCTGCTGGTATCCATTCTGCATCTATTTCAGTATGGCTCCAGAGCTGGGAAGGAGGAGTAAGCGGTGGCCGCCTCATGAAGGGCTGTGAGGCCTTCATCATCCACAGTTGTAAAGAATTGGAAAATGTTCAAAATTCCTTGTTTGTGTTTTCTTTAATTAGCCTGTTGGTACAATACTAATGGTGGGAACAGAAATTTTTTGTAAAATTTCTGATTCTAGCTGGAGTGCTGGGGGTGGAACTGGGAGAATGAGTGAAAGCTTCAGCATGCACAGGGTTAGGGAATGGGTAGAAGAGGACCGGGGATGGGTCTGGCAGCAGGCTGGGCGTTTGGAGGAAGAGCAGAGGGTAGGGCAGGGGAAGTAGGGACTCTCAAAGTCACCCTTCCATTTCTTTGTTTCTAAATCCTGCTCCCGTATTTACTCTCTCACTTTACTGTCTCTTCTTTTACTTCTCTCTTTTCATTCTTGGTTATTTTCTTTTCCTTTCTTCCTTCATCTTGCCTTTTTCACCTTCTGGAAAAATATGGACACAGAAAATTACTTAAAAGGAAAAAGGGAGAAAACTAGCCACTAAATACATTGGGTCCATATATCCACCCTACCTCAGGAACATGTACTTGCAAACACAACCTTATTTATCCTATGTAAGCATGCAGAGATGTGTGCATACACACACACACACACACACACACACACACACACACACACACACACACCTGAAATATGTAAAATGATTCTTTAGCTGTCAGCCTATAGCAAAACATAAAAGAAGGCTTTTGCCAAAGTGACCCTGACTCTGAAAACATGCAAAGATTTTGGTGCTTTGAGTTCTATTGTTTAAAGTGATCATATGGACATAACTGAAATAGGTAATGTAATTAAGGCACTGTCTTAGCCTACTTGGGCTGCCATTACAAAAACCCAAAGACTTGGTGGCTTTCACAGCAGAACTTTGTTTCTAAAACATTCTGGAGGCTGGGGAGTCCCAGATCAAGGTACTGTCCAGTTTGGGTCCCAGTGACAGCTCCTTTCCTGACTTACGGATGGCTGACTTCTCCCTATGCCCCCACATAGCCTTTCCTCCAGGCTGCTCATGGCGGAGAAAGACATTAAGCTCTCTTTCTCTTCTTATAAAGAACACTAATCCCATCACGAGGGCTTCACCCTCATGACTTAATCGAACCCTAATTACTTCTCCTCCTGAAGTTCCTTCTCCAAACCACATTGGGGGTTAGAGCTTCAACATACAAACTTTGGTGAGGACACAAACAGAACAGAGTAAACATTCAATAAATATTAGTGTTAACCGCTGCCTCTGGAGTGTGGACTTGTAAATTGAAAGCATTCTGTGGTTGAGAGATCCATTTTTCTTTTCTTCTGCCATTTAGGCCTCAGCACTGTGGTCAAATCAACAAAATCATAGTTAACTAGATATTCATTTTCAGTTGTTATTCTATTAATTATAATGCACATACTTTACATAGGATATAACCCTTAATAACTTAATACTGAGAGCTCTCAGGAGCTATTTCTTTGTCTCTCCATGTGAGTTTCTCTTTATTGACACTTCAGAAGAAACCTGGTGATGAAATAGTCAGTTCAGTTCACTGCCAGCTAATCCACTGCCATGGGATGAACCCACAGTTTTGTTACTAAGAGCATGGTCTAGTATCAAAACCCCAAATAAAGACCCTGTTCCAAGTCACTGCCCCTCGATTTACCCCTGACATTAGATATCAGTCTGTGTTTTCTCAGTCTAAGGAGGACCGGGCTCAAGTGGATTAAATTATAGAATGATGAGCTGATCATTCCAGGTTCATTCAAGACCCATCTGGAGTGAAACCACACTTTTCTGTGGAGCTCTGCCTTTTGACAATTCTTTTGCCCTAGATGCTGGCTAGGTTAAATAGAGTCAATGCAGAAATTTTCCCTCACAACCATGATAGTCACAGATAAGGCATAATTTTTGTAGGATTGATATCTATATGATGTTTCACTATTAGACCCAGGTTCCTCAAAATGTGATCCTACAGTTTGTTAAAATGCAAATTCTCAGGCACCATCCAGAGTTACTAAATCAGAATCTCATGGATGGGCATCCACAAATCTGTGGGCTAAAGTCTAAAAAACAGGGCTAGACCTGGATAAGGACACTAATATTTTGTTGTTCTTGTTACCTTTTATTTTTCTTCCTATGGTGAGGTTTTTTTTCTTCTCAAAATGGAAAGGACTTTGTATTTTTTCATATAATTATAAAATCATGTATGTTCATTGTAAAAGTGTTGTGGTGAAGTTTAAATTATAAGTTAAAAATCACCAGTAATCACACGACTCAAAAATAAACACCTGATAAATATTATCATCTTTATCCACTGAACATCGCTGTGAACAAAACCCATTCTGTGAGCACAGTTGCTGCTTTCAGAGAACCATAGGATAGTAAAATCAGGAGGGAACCTGGAGAGCGTATGGTCCCTATTCTCTCATTTCTATCAAGGAAAACTCAGTCATTAGCTCTACGGTATCAATTCAACCAAAGTCTGGCATAAATGAACCTAATAGTTGTCTCCATCAGATGTGAATGAGGCATCAGATTATCTATCTAATAGGCTGCACTTTAGGACGAAGCTCTGAATAGTTCCAAATCTCAAAGATGCCTAAATAGCGTATGTCCCTAAGATGCCTAATAGTTTGCCCTTGGGGAAGAAAACAAACAGGTAAAGAAAGATATCATATGAGACCTATTGATATTATTTCTCCATCTTTGGTAAAGTAGGCTCCACAATAACCATCACCCATTAGTCAGTTACCAGTGCAAAATATATTAATATAATGATGACTCATTCATTCATTGCTCTCACAGATATTCTTTGAACATGTAATTTGTGCACTACTGCTTTAGGACTAGTGTCTTGGTAAAAAGAAAAATATGCATATTTAAGTACATCATTTAAATAAACTTGTACCTTCCTAAAATATAATCTTATCTCAATGTGTTCTATATGAGACTAGATTTTTAAGGCTAGGGAAACAGTATGCCTTCTTCAATTTTGACCACATACACTGCATATGAACTTAATGAGAGCACTCCATTTATGGAGTTGCTCAATATTTAGATTACTTTTTAATGAAATATCTTGTTATCACTATCCAAATAATTGATGATCTTTCAAATGGAAACCACATGGAAGTACAGGGACAGGATATTAGTGTTTCTCTTTGTATGGACATATAAGAGAAAGCGTGTATTACAGGATAAAGAAAAAAAAACAGGAGGTTAAGAAACTTCTGTCAAATATCTATTAAAGTTTCTGGTTGGTGAGTTTCTGGTTAGTTTGCCAGTTATTTTGTCATCATGTGCACCATCCCATTTGTTCTTCAGAATGTCACTGTACCACAGATGGCAGCTCATGCTGTTACCCAGGGCACTGGTGAGTTGGCTGATGGGCGAGAAGTTGCCTGTGGATGAACACTTGGTGAACTAATGGCACTCAACAAATTTAAGATAGTAATACGAAAATCAGTATATGTATATTCTAGTAAAACACCTCATGGTCCTCATAGCAAGGTCATCTAATGCCAGGAAGTAATTTTTAGACATGTAATCAGCTTCCTGGAAACACAAAGCTTAAAAAAAAAAAAACCTTTCAAGAATCAGGGACTTTTCCAGGTTTTTAGGCTGTATGCCCTCATTATATTGATGAGTAAAATAGAGGCCCAGAGAGATTACGTGCTTTCATCAAAGATTGGAACCTGGGATTTCTGTAATGGTCTTTCTACCGTACCCATCTTGCCTAGGGAGCCTCAGAAAGCACATCTACACCTGTCCCTCTTTAATCAGTATTAAAGTTGCCTTATGTTGTCTTTAATATGAGCATCCAACTCTTAGATGGTGGTGATAATCAAGATGTCAATTAACAGGAAATAAGGGTATTTGTTGAAAAATAATGCACTCCCCACATTCTTGGTAAATCCAAGTAAACTGAGGCTTGAGAGTGGAGTGGAAACAGGATGGAGTGTAGGTTGGGGAGCGTAAGGGGATGTGAGGGTAGGAAGTCAAGAGTGAATGAGAACATTTCTGGAAAGGGCCATTAGAGGAGGGTCTTTAATAGAAATTAATACGAACTTGAAGAAAAATTTAATGTTTAATTTTTTTAAAGAAAACCATAACACTTACATGTCCTCCTTATAGTAGGGCCCAAGTTTATGATTTAGCATTTTTATATCAGTTCATAATGTGTTATTAGGACTAGGCAAGGAAAATGGTTTATAAACATGATACTCCACTTGGAAATGTCTAGACGGCTGTTTTTGTTCTTTCCCTCCTCTCCTTTTCAATAGTCCAGACCTTGAATGTGAGAAGGAGACTTAAGATCTTCAAACAATAGGCCAAATAAATGTCTTTTACATTTTGGGAAGGGGAAAAAAAAAATGACTCTCAAGGGCTCAGTAAACTGACTCGAAGTTGGCCTGAAAGAGTCACAATACTTTTTCATTCTCTGGATTCCTCATGGTCCCCACAGAATTATTCCACCAGCTCTGTGACATTCTGGGGTCTTTTATCTTTTATGGTGAATTACTATATCCAATGCAAATCTCTTTCAGGGCTCAGAGAGATCTCAGCAAGCAAGGAATATGGAACCGCTCAAATGCTCAAATCAGGAATAGATGAGGACTTTGAAGATAAGGTAAACTGTGTTTTCTTGTTGACAAAATAATCTGAAGCTTTTGTTGTATGTTTCTATAAAAGACTTCCCAGGCATAAATCAATATGGCAGCACCAACTCTGCGAGAATAAGAAATGATAAGTATAGTTTTCAGCACCCTGTAACCACTCATTACATTTATTTCCCAGTTTTCTTTGTTATTTCTTTCCTGTTCAAATTTGAGCCAGCACATTTTTGGCTTCCCAGCTGAAGTAGGAGGCACTGCCAATCAGCAGGAAATATAATACAGATAAGATTCATATAAACTCTTTTGAACTAGTAAAATAGCTGGATGGGAAATGGATGTTAAATTGTTTATATTTGGCACAAGAAGAAAACGTTCCATTTTTAAATTCAAAGCCTCTGCACCTTTGTAAATGAAAACAAATCACACGGGTCATGTAGTGCTCCACTCTGTAAAAGCCATCAGGAGACTGATAAAAGCTTTTGTAAATCACTAACTCTATCTGGGCCTCGCTCAAAAGAGTCATTCCCCAGATTAAAACGATGTGGCCCTTGACCAGGGTCTCTGGAAGAAGCTGTGCAGCAACAACAAGCTCCCAGCGCACTCTGAGGAGTACTCTATACCCTGTGGCACGGGAGGTCTGGAGAGCTTTGGGACAGATGTCTATGAATTCTTATTTTTCAACTTAGGTCTTTCCCAAACCCTGTGAAGGTGAGACAGAATGAAAGATACTAATGTGTGGTCTGAAGGTATTAGCATCGTGCAAAAGCTTTCGTCTTGGCAAACGCTGGTATGCCTAGCGAGGTTCAAGTGATAAAGAAAAAGTAATTTTTAAAAAGGACAGTTGAATTCCATGAAATAACCAAGTAGTTTATCTCACAGAATGGCAAATTCCCACTTTGTCTGAATTTTTTCACATTTCAACCACTGATCTCATGTCATCTAAGTATAGTCTAGACATTAAATGATGTAAATGTGTTTAATAGTTAAGTAACATTAATACAAAGCTAAAACGTAGACAGCTGATTGGGTGGTGAGCTTTCTGCAATTGGTGAGATACCAAGCCTGGGATGCCTTGTCACCGTTGTCCCCTCAAGTGATCAATTCGTGTTACTGTGTCACGGTTAAATATATTATAGGATCAAACACGTGGACCAAAGAAAGGGGACAGCAGGACTATGGTTCTTCAGAGTGGCTTCCTGAAGTTACATATTGGCTTGAGTTGTACATTAACAGGAAATCCATCTGGTCCTTATTATCAGAACAATGTTGACCTCAGAAAGAAGCAGATAGGAGGGAGGTCAGTGCAATTCTATGCATCCTTTCAGAGCTTGTAGAGCTCCTCTGGGCAGGGTTTCTACCATTCTTCCACTCCACAGGGGAAATCCTGAACTACAATCAGGAGTGTGTGATGCAAACAAATGCTGATAGCTACCTTTATCCTCCTTCATCTCTCATCTGTATTCAAGTAACTTAATAATGTGTAAATCAAGAGCTTATTTCTTCCAATCTGGCGTAGGTCTAATATCTTCAGATTTCAAAACGGTGCTGTTTACACAGGCAGTGGAGAGAGATGTGAGCACCCTATATAAAACACTTTCCTTTGTAGCGATTCTCCTGCCATGATGGATCCGAGGACTCTTTTTCAGAAGATGACTCATTGGCAAGACGATACCAGCCCCCCAGTCTCTGCTTAGTTTTATAATCATTTCAGAAAGGAGGTTTGAGACCAGACCCTTGTCTCTCTCTGCCTCCTATTGAACTTCTTCTAGCCAGCACCCCACAGGTTTCAAACAAGTGCCGAGGATGGAGCAAAGTCAAGGAATCAGGACGCAATGGGTCTCTGGTTCACTGAGTGATGCTGAAAGGACACTTTGAAGTCAATATGCTCAATGTGGAAATCAAAAGGAAGTCTGCAAATGCATGGAAAAGTAAGAATCATTTTCTTTAAAGTGAACTACACTGCATTCCCTAGCGACTCAAGTGCTGTTGGCAGCCCTCAGGTTTGCTGATACTGCCACAGATTGGCGCTGTCTATTGCTGAGATGAAAGAACCCAGTAGCACATTAAAATAATAATAGTGTGAATGCCCAAATTAGATAGCATTGATAGGACATCATTTTCAATATTCAGAGAAGTTACCACATATTCACAAACCAGCAGTTTTGTTCAATACTTGAACAAATTTTCTAACTGAATTGAACGCAACCTCCCATTAGCTCCAATGATTTGTATTCACTGCACATGAACAAAAGTAAAAAACAAACTGAACTTCTGCTATTGAAATTCAAGACAAAGACATCACGAGACATGTTGCGGAGATGCAAATCTCTGAAAGGCTTGTTTTTATAGAGTTAAGAAATGAAACCACATCCCATCAAGGCTTGGAGGCTTTTCTGAAAATAAGAAATCGGGGCTTAGCAAATATCAACTTGGAACATGTTGGCAGTGTTAATGGGGTGGATGGATGAATTAGTTACTGTCCAGAATTTGCAGAGGGATCTCGCAGGAGGAACAACAACAAGCAAATACTTGGGTTTTAATTATTAACAAACAGCCTCAGTTTGAAAGTTCATTAATAATAATGCTTCTGAGATCCCCAATGTTGATGGACTTATTGTTAGAAGTGGTAGGTCAAGGAGATCACCAGGAAGGCAAGGCCACCCCTTTTCCTGTTCAGTGATATTGTTTTATTGGAACAGAGGCTGTTCTCTAGTGATCAACATTTAGGACATTTGGTGACGGAATGAATAGAGCATCATCACAGCACTGCTGTACTAATGATACTTGGCATCGAGTTGAATAAAGGTGACTGCATAACAGGTGCTTTCCTGATGAGGTGGTGACTTCTACAAATCAGGCTAAATGTGCTGAGGCTCGTTTGTGACCTGTTCCTGGTAACTTTAGTTTATAGCTGGCATTAGAGCAACAGCCCTTTATCGTTTCAATCTGATTTGAATGTTTCAGTAGGATGTTGCTTCTGAAGTGTGTTCTTTTCTTCTTGGAAGTTTATCCCTCCAGGATTGTTATTGGCTCTTAATTTGGGCTCCATCAGAAGCAGACCCTGAGGCAAGGGTATGAATACAAGTAAATTATTTGGAAAGCAATCCCAGAAAGCTTTGCCAGATTTAGCAAATACAGTAGTGCATTTGCTTGGGGAATGCATTCCAAGACCTTCGGTGGATGCCTATATATACTGCGTATATTTTTTCCTATATGTGATAAAGTTTAATTTATAAATTAGACACAGTAAAAGATAATAATAACTAAAAATAAAATCGAACAATTATAACAATATACTGTAATAAAAGGAATGTGAATGTGGTTTCTCTCTCTCTCTTGCTCTCAAATAATTTTTATACTTTTCAGTCTAAATCTATTCCTGAATCTGTATAACCATCCCTTACTTCCAGTAAATGGCTTAGTATCACTTTTTTCGGGGGATCCCTTGCTGAAGTCTTTGTATAGGCTCCATGCTTTCTGGGGAAACACATTACCATCATTGGAACACGTTTTGTGTTCATATCTTCCACCCACAAATTTAATGCCTTTTCCATTTTCACTAAGCATTTATCATGCACCATGGCCATAAGCTTTGCAGTTTGAAGTGTGACAGCAAAACTAGCACACATTTCTTTTTTATTCTTCACAATTTCACAGATAGAACGTTTGTTCTTACTATAGATCTTAGCAACCTCAGCATAAAATATTTTTTCTCTCCTTATAGAGAACTTTCACCGTTTCACTTAAAGGAAGCACTTCATGGCTGTTCTTTGGCATATCCTTATTGCCAGTTCACTACTCTTGCATTGAAGGCCATTATTAAGGAAAATATGGGTGACTTGAACACAAGCGCTGCAATGCCAAGGGGTCCATCTGATAACCACGATGGTTACTACATGACTAATGGGTGGGAAGTGTGGATACAGTGGACAGAGGGACGATTCATGGCTTGGGCAGGATTTCATCATGCTACCAAGAATGGTGCTCAATTTAAAACTTAGGAATTATTTCTGAAATTTTCCATTTAGGATTTTTGGACCAGAGTTGACCATGGGTAACTGAAACCATGGAAAGCAAAATGGGTAAGGGGGGGTTACTGTAAAAATGCAGAAGCCCAGCTACATTTTAATTTCCAATAACCAAAAACAACAACAACAAAAAAGCTTTAGGATAAGTTATGTCCCATGACATATTTGGGACATATTTACACTAAACAATATCAGTTATTGTTTATACGAAATTCAAATGTAGTTGGGCATGCTGCGTTTTAGCTGGCAACCACAATCCCAGGAAGTTAAGAGAGCGGGGACATGAGATAAGGCAAGTGAAGGAAACCAACACAGGCTGCACTAATGAGCAGATGTGGACAACTGTAGCTCGGTCCCTCTGGGGACTTTGCGAACCTGTATAGAACAGACCTTATAGTTGTCCTGTCTGGGTATAAAGGAACGTGGCACATGTATCCACCATTTCCTTCTATCATTTGTTAAGGGTTAATCCTGGGAGCATAAGTCTCCCCCACCCCTTCTGTTTGTCCTTTGTAAGAGTGATGAGAGCACCTTCCTGCATCACAGGGAGCACTTGGCAGAGAGTTGCAGGTACTTGTAGTAGGAAGCCCCTGTCAAGTACCAGAGTCTGAAGTACCAAGGGATATGGGCAACACCCTGCTAGTGCCTTGTTTGGTGACCCCGGGCAAGTCATGGCATCTCTTCATGTCTAAATCCTCAACTCTTCACCTTTCTTCTGGAGGCTCTCTCTCTCCTGAGGACAGTGAGTCACTGATAACTTCTCTAGGAGAAGCTGCTTATTTTTCCAGCTTGGGGCAGGAAGTAGCGTTGGTGTTGATTGAGTTCCCATGCTATAGTTTCTCCAGCATCTTTTTAAAATCCTGCTTCTATGAGAGGCCTACTAGTACGTATCCTGTTGTCAGTTCATTAGTGAGCCTAGCACGTGGGTGGTTCATGGCCTTGCATCATGCCTCACATCCTAACTCCCTCCCGTGCAACTCCAACCCCTGCATGGTTGTTTCTCCTGACACCCAGGACCCCTCCTCCACAGACTTTTCCCTCTACTTCCCTTCAGCCATCTGTTCCCTTAGGCACACGCTGCACTGTGTCTCATCATCAAGAATGGCTCCCTTACCAAATGTAAATTCACACGCTGCCCCCCACAAATTCTTGCCTTTTAGCCCTCTTAGTGAGTCACTATTTAGATTTGATCTTTGACCCTGCTGAAACTCCTAATACCTTGAACCCCTCTACCAGCCTCACCCAGACTTCACTGCTTTTCCTATTCATGTGAGACTGCATGGTTTATGTCTCAGAACTCACCCTTTGCCTGCGATTAATTTAACACTCCAGCCTAACAAAACCCTCACCCTCCATCATCCATCTCTCCATTTCCTTTGCATCTACACCTGGGCAATGGAGTGCTATGGTTTGACATCACAGAACAATTGGAAATGATGCCTCTCTTGCTAGATGGGAGGGGGGTGGGGATGAGGGAGAAGGTGAGGGGATTAGAAAGCACGACTGGCAACCACAAGATGGCCACGGGGACACGAAAGACCGTTTGGGGCATATAATGAAGAATGTTGTAAAGATTTTGTAGGGTATCCGATGAACACTTGTCTTGTTAGGGAGACCACTTCATGGATGGTGTAGGTGCCTGACCACTGCAGTGACCACACCTGAAGCTGAAGCTAAATACTAATGAATGTCAACTATAATTTAATATATATATATAGTCACAGGATGTGGACTACAGCATAGGGAATAGAGTCAGTGGAACTGGAACAGCTATCGATGATGTCAGAGGGGTAGTAGATTGGGGTGGGGGGTTGTCATTTTGTGAGGGGTGTAAATGTCTAACTATTACATTGTTTTCTACAACTGAAACTAATACATCTCTAGACTTAACTGCCCCCTCAATGCTCTTGGCAATCCTATTATATTTTCCTAAGGTATTCTCTCTGGTTCTTTCCAGCAACTATTTAAAATTTGCTTTACTTTCCTCAAACCTTCTATCTCCCTCACACAACCTTCTCTGCTGGTATTTTCCCACCTGACTTTTTTTTTCTCACTCTTAGGTTGTGATTAGACCCCTTTTTTGTTACACACACACACACACACACACACACACACACACAGAAACCATTGGATGAATTCTCTCAGATTTTTGCCATGGAAGTCATAAATTTTCTACACTCCTTTCTCCTTCCTTCCTTCCTTCTCTCTTTTCTTCCTTCCTTCCATTCTTCCTTCCTTCTTTCCTTCCTTCCTTCCTTCCTTCCTTCCTTCCTTCCTTCCTTCCTTCCTTCTTTCCTTCCTTCCTTCTATTGTCTTTTCTCTCTCCCTCTCTCCCTCTCTCCCTACCCCCCGCCCTTCCTCCCCCCTCCCCCCGTTCCCCCTCCCCCCTCCTTCCCTCCTCCCTCTCCCCTGCCCCCCTCTCTCCCTCTCTCCCTCTCTCCCTTTCCCGCTGCAGTGGAAAATAGGTCACGTATTTGTTGCCTCAATCTCTCCCCATCCCCTTCCAGCTGCTTTGGTCATTTCCCCTGGGAAGCCTGGTCTATTCTCTGCCTCCACCCATGCTCCAGTATGGGTTGGGCATCTTGCACATGTCCTCCCATATGGCACCTCCTCACCTTGCACTGAGGACAGGTTACATGGTAGTCACTCACCAGTTGCTAGCCATAGCTTGAGGGACAAAAGAGGTAATAGTTCTGACTGGTTTATAGTTGTAAGTTCCTAGTTGTAACCTCAGAAAGTATTCAAAAAGTATTTGTTGAATAATAAAAAACAAAAGGAAAAATGAATTGGCTTTCTGTAGTTTCCTGTGCTCCTTAGAGATGAGCATTTTTATTTTTAAGCATTAGATTTCAATAAGACCTTTTAAATCTAGGGAGATTGTGAATAACACGGCTACACTTTTCTAAGTGAATGCTCAAGTCAATCAGTTTAGTCAATAAAATGGCCAATTAATGGAAACTGGACCTCCTTATTTGATGAATTTGAAAGGTTAATTCTATCAGAATGAAGAGATCCTATAACCCCATACAAACTTAGTTGGTATTAGACCTAAGGAGCAATTACAGGTTTCAGCAATGCAATGATTAAAAAACTCTAAATGAAGAACAAATGCAACTATTGATATGAGTATTAATACCCTATCAGTCCTTTCTCATTGGATGTCTCCTATCAGTCATAACAAATAAAAATTATTATTATGTTAATGATGTGGATGCCTTGTTTATCCCTCAGTGTAGATGTATTTCAAAATATAAAACGAGTTTCTTCATCATTACCTTCTTAATTCCGTGTAGGAGATCTCACTAAACAATCCCAACACATCTACAATTTCTACTTTTACATTTCAGCAGAATATGGGGTCTTCCACGTTGTCATACGGCGGACCCTGCTCACTGCGCCATGTGTCATGCAGGGAGTAATGCGGGGTCTCTGGTCCCGCTCCCCACATAAGAACGCAGGACATGGTGAGGCCAAAAAGGAACACCCACGGAGCCATACACAGGGGAATCATACCACTATACTCTCTCTGGCAGCTGGGTTGGAGACACAGGAAGCAGAAATCACACAATCCGCAATCCACACTCTGCCATATTCCGCCGCTTGCTAGCTCAGCCACCATCCTCTTGCTAGCCCCCCTTTTTGCTGCTAGCGTAGCCACAGCAGTTATATTAGTGGCCAATGGCTCACTGGTTACAGCTGACAGCCATCCAATCACAGTTGATGTCCATTTACTACCTGAGCCAGCACCTTTCCACGTGAGGCCGAGAGCCTGGAAACTCCTGGATCTGTCCCCACACACGTCATTGAGAATATGAATAAAATTTTAGTTCTCAGGCATCCAGAGGAATCACCACATTTGTGATTTTTTTTTCTCTCGTTGAATAAATGCATTTGTAATTTCTCTGAGAAATTTCTATCCCAAATCACCAGTTAAAGCCCAGCCCAGAAGTTTGTTTTGTTGGGTACACTATGATTTCATTAGCAGTTACAAATCTCATGGTTGATATCTTGAGATACCTGAAAACACATTATATTGGTACCCAAATTGTAAAGACTGAAAGGATTTGGATAAGAGTAAAGCATATCAGTATCTAAGACCAAATATAGGGTCAGAATATATTTAATTACCTACAGGGTAATTTAGGTATTAGCCTCAGTGGGTCTTCCATATGATCAAAATTTTATATGTACTCACTCTTTATGTGACCCCTGTGGGGACAGAGCCAGGAGTGCAGTTTCCAGGCTCTCGGCCTCACGTGGAAAGGTGCTGGCTCAGGTAGTAAATGGCCATCAATTGTGATTGGATGGCCATCAACTGTGGCTAGTTGGCCGTCAGCTGTAACCAGTGAGCCATTGGCCACTAAAATAACTGCTGTGGCTACGCTAGCAGAAAAATGGGGGCTAGCAAGAAGATGGTGGCTGAGCTAGCAAGTGCGGATTGCAGTTAGCACGGCGGGTTGCAGCTAGCAAGTGAGGTTGGTTGGCAGAGAGAAGTGGATGGCAGGTTGCAGATAGTGTGGCTCCTGCTTCCTGTGTCTCCAACCCAGCCACCAGCGAGAATATAGTGGTATGACTCCCTTATCTATGGCTCCGTGGGTGTTCCCTTTTGGCCTCACCATGTCCTGCATTCTTATATGGGGAGCGGGCCCAGAGACCCCGTGTGACTCCCTGCATGATGACCCCAGAAAGCACTGTCATTATAATAGCCTCTCACTCATTAATGCTAGCGATGAGGAGGTGTGTAAAATTCCAGACAGAAAAAGAATTTCAAAGTATTTGATAAAAATTACTCGAACACACTTTCATTTGCGTTCACTTGTTCATGATAGATTCTTCCCTTGTTCCTCCTTCACCTCACCTCTATCCTTCCATCTTAAATCCAACCCTTTCTCATTTGGAGTATAATAAATAGGAACAAGATCCCATAGTAAGCTCAGTAGCAAGAGAATATTTTGAGCATTAATGTTACCTACTCAATGAAACCCTGCTGCATTCGGAGAAATAGCTCAAATTGTGATGAAGGTACAAAACATGGATAATGAAGAGCAGATCACATTTCCTGATTATCTTTACTTTTATACCCCCATATAAATCCTCCCCCCAATACTAAGAAGTTAAAAAGTTGTCAAACTATACTTATATTAGAGATTTTTAAAAAGAGGGCAAACAGAGATAAAGAAGGCAGAAGATCATTGTATCTAATGCTTGGGAAAATGAATTCAGTACCGAATTTTGCTCTGAGCTCCCTAGAAAGTAGGGAGGAAAGGAAACCAGTGTCATATAATTATTGTTATTTGAATTTAAATTTAAAGATGTTTAGGTTGCATGTGTGCATGGCAGTAAATTCTGAAAGGAACATGTCAGGGATCATGAATTGCCACTAAGGGGACATTAATGACCCAGTAGAAAATAAATGCCTTCTCAAAACAATTGAGCGCCATAATATTCCTTCATTTGGTAATTAGAACTTTTTCTTTCCATTTTGAGGAGTTAAAAAATGGACTCGTGCAGAATCAGAAAGAGAAGAATACAGATTTCATACTTAATTCCTCTCTGCTGGCCATTTCTCTTTGCTGGGTGGTGGTCCAAAGCAATCTAGACATAGCTCTTAACGGAGGTATTGAGGGTGCTATTTATCACTTCAACACACTGCTTTAGTCCATAAAATTCCTCGAGACAGAGCTATCTTTATGAGCCATCACACAGTTTTAGTAGGACATTTGAGCTTGGACTAAGTCCATGTTTGGCTGCTTATATTAAATTGTCATTTCAAAATTGGGTGCGTTTCAACAGGGCTGGCATGGAACACGCTCATCTTTGCTTTAACCAAGCCAATGAACCCAGACCTGTCTCTGCATTTACAGTGTCATACTCACCCTATTGTTCACCCATGGTTCGTGGCACTAAAGCTGGCTCAGGGAAACAATGAATACCTGAAGAGTTTGGCCACTGTCTTCTAAATTCAAATGTTTTACAAACCAATGTATATAAATAGGGAAAACCTTTATTCAAAAGCAGTTTTCCCCACAGAGCTCTTTGTTTTGTTTGATCTTGTTTTTTATTTTGGTTTTGGCTCTGCAGTTGAGGCTAGGGAAGGGGTAGAAGTTCCAGGATGCCATATGAAAGGCCAGGATAAGGGTGCTATGGGAGCAACCAGAAAATAACTGAAACCTCAAGAGAGACACTGTTCCGTCATATCTCTCCTGAGTTTTTCAAAGGCTGACAATAAGCCTGTCTTAACTCAAGCGACTGGTGGACAAACCCTGCTTTACTAAGCATATTCCGGTGGTTGCTGACCACCAGCCCAGCATTGGGCTCTGGCCTGCCACCTCTTTGCAGCAAACCTCCTTTTTAATCCATGTCACACCTGCAGATGTGTTTGAAATTCACAAACCTCCAGAGCTGTCCATCTAATTATGCTCAAACTCAGCTGAGGTCAAAATCTACTACAGCCAATCATGCTCTTATTTGTGTGAAATGAGTCAGCACCTTCAAAATGGCGGTAATAGAAACAATTTCACATAAATAACTGTTGATGTGACTGCTGCTGAAAAGCAACAATGCCTCTCTTAATCACCTTCATTCATCAATTCCTGTATGACTCCAAAATCTATATTTTAAGCTCTTATCCTTCTTCAGTTGTTTGTAGAAAATTTTCCTTTATTGTTCTGCTGTCAGTTCCACATTAACACTATAAAATGCAAACTCATCATTCCTCCTGGAAATCAGCTCTATCTGCTAAGGGTGCCCACTTCCGTTTTTTTTTTTTTCCTTCCTTCCTTCCTTCCTTCCTTCCTTCCTTCCTTCCTTCCTTCCTTCCTTCCTTCTTTCCTTCTTTCCTTCTTTTCCAGGAACTAAATCAGAACTAAATCCCCTCTCCATTCTATTCTCTGTAAGCAAGAGTATTCGTGATCCTACTTCTGCCTGCAATCCTGGGTAACAGGATGAAACATCTTGGCAACTTCCTGGTTAGAGCAAAGGTTTCTTTAATATTCAGCAGAACAAGATAAGGAGAATTAGCCTCATTGACAACTTCATGTTCTATTTCTAAACATATTCTCTGTTCCCAAGCAATTAAAAATAAAAATATTAGTTAAAAATAATTAGCTAAAAATATATATACATATATTATTATGTAAGGAATGCTACAGTTTTCTGTTTTCTTCCTGTGATGATTACTTCTATATGTTTTTTAAAACTTAATTTCCACTTGTTTCTTCTTCTTTTTTTCCTCTTATTAGTGCTCCTCCAGATTTGCAGATGCCCTAAGGAAACATCTCATGTGCCTTTGGGACGCTCCAGTTAGCAGTGTCAATGCTTCCTTAATGCTGTGCATCCACACCTCTCTGATCACTTGCCTGAATCTAGCTTCCCTTATTCAACAGACTCTCCTGTTTGCTGCTGTCTCGGCTGCAGGTCTGGGTTATGATCTTAGAGTTCATTCTAAATTTCCTGCCGTTGACCATTGGTCTGGGCCGGGTGTACCTTTCCCTTTAGTCTCTGAGCCCTCCTGGCCCCCAGCAGGATGCTAGTTCCAAGCCGTGGCTTTACTCAGACCTGAAGTGCCCAAGATCACCTCAGGTTCAGACTGTTTATCTGGATGCTAGCTCATGACTGACTGTGAGCTCCTGGGCCTTCCAAGAATTTTCTGGTCCAGGACCACTCCTTTTCCTCTCCATATCTCCTTGACTTTTCCTGCTTTCAACAATGGTTCCTATCTCTGACAGCTTCCACTGCCTGCTGTCTCCTACATCCTTCTTTAAACCTAGGAGTCGTATCCTCCCTTACCCAAAGTTACTTGCACAATATTTTTGGCTTCTCATATTATTTCTAGAGATCACTGTTCCCATCTGAGGCTCTTGTTTTAATTAATATTGGCCTAGTCCATGCCTATGTCAGTTCCTGCTATTTTCCATATATCTGGGACACAATTACCAAATTAATCTACTAGAAAATGCCTCTTTAATTGTAAGACTTCACAGATCAAGTACATGTCTGCATTCCTTTTTTGTTGACAAAAAAAATTTCAAATCCCAAACATGGCATTTTATAAATAGGCCCATGCCTATCTTTTCAATCAATATTTACCTGTACTGTTTACCTTACTCAACTGGTCAACAATGCCATCCCCCAAATACACTGCATGCATCTGTACGACTCAGCGTGCTCATATTGCTCTCCTTCCTCCCTAAAATACCTTCATGCCACTCGTAGGTTGGTTTTGAGTAAGCCAGATAACCCATTAAGAGCTACAGAATACTCACTGTAAAATGAGGTTATGAGATAAGATGAGTCCTAAAATTTTTTCCAACTTAGAATTTCATGATTCAGAGGTGTCATTCTATCCTAGTCCACATCCTCCAAGCCCTCCACATTGTCACTAAGGCCATCTATGTCCGCTGCAAACCCACAGTGAGCAACTCTTCCTCTGACTCTATTTTGCCCTTTCTCCCACTACTCATTTGGCCCATAAACACATACATTCTTGTGTGACTGTTTAACTTGTCATGTGTCTCTTTTCTCTCTAATTCTAGAATCATGGGATCCAGGTGCCCCACCATCACCTTACAGTAGTGAGTGTCCAATCATTATCCATTGATGGATGTTGAGTGCATCAAATCATTAGTGAAAATTGCTGGAAAAATAAATTAGAAACATAGGTATCACAAGGGGCCTCGTTAAATGTACTCTCACTGGTCTAATTGCATTTAATTAAGTCCCTTGGGAAATAATTGCCCCTTAGGCCGTGTCATCCAAGGTCAATGTGACTCATTTTAATCAGAACATCTCCTAGGGTGATGAAGCAATTGCATAGCATTTGGACTTGTATCCATGATTTGGTGGTGGCATTATTTTAATTTGGTTGTATCTGAAATACCTGAATTTTAAAGTGTAGGAAGAAGACTTTGTAAATTAGGCCAAAAAACAGTCATTAAGACCTGCTTACACAGTCACCCCAGCTTTCCTCACAGCTTCTGTCCCCTTGCTATGGGGTTTCTTTTCAGAGGCCCTGGACTCATATCAGATGACATAACAACTCTGGGAAAACTAGTTGTGAGAGGTAACTGGAGGTTAAAGTGATGTAATGTTTCAAGTAAGTATGATTTTGCTGTTTTATCTAGAAATGTAAAGTAAAATAAATTATAGTGTGCTAGTTTTGAGTAACCGCTGTGGCAGCATTAGCCTCTGGACATGTTAACCAAGAAGCTAATAAATATAGTAGATTAACAGTTATGTTTTACTTTTTGGATACATTTTTAATCATTACAATTATGGGCTATGTCTTCAATCCACATGCATCTGCTCTTTGATCCGAGTGGATTTCATGATCAAAGAAAATGGTTACAGGTATTGTAGAGCAACTCTTTTCCATTTTGTCCCTCAAGTCTTACAGAAATGTTTAGGTTGACTTAAAGATTTTTCACAGCTATGTATTATTTACTCACAAAATATTTTTGTGTAAAAGTGGATTTTATTGTCATTATTAGTTATTGTAAAGAGGCACTAGGCCACTCATTGAACAACAACAACAAAAAAAAAACCAAGGTTTGTGAACAATACTGGAAACCAGGGATATTATGGTTTTTTAAAAATTATTTAGAGTAAATGTGGGAGAGAGCATTTGGGATGTTGATACATAGTTTGGGAACGATGAATGGTCCAGGGAGCGTAAAAAGGCATTGGACCCAGATGCGCATCTTGGGCATGATCCCAGTTGTGCCCTTACTGTGGTGTGGAACCTTGAGTTCATCGTTTGTTGTCTCTGTACCTTAATCTCTTCAACTGACAAATGGTAATAATATTCTACTTACTTTTATTGAATTCTTAAAATGGTTTTTTGAGATAATTTTGAAAAGACAAAAAGTTACATTACATAAACATGCTATACATGTTTATCCTATTAGCATTACTCTTTTTCTAGGTGCATTGAGAACTATCCTTTGAGTCATTTGGAAATACCTCACCTTAACTTCATTATTATCCACCTAAGATCAAAATCTAGTCATTTGGCATAAAAGGATACTGATAGCTAAGGAGCTAAAGGGCAGTGTGAAATCACTGGTGGGAGATACCATGATTCTTACCATCAAATAAATATTAAGTTCCTAACATATTCTAGACACTTATAAAAGAATAGGGTACAGGGAATTCACTTGCTTTTGTCAAGGGCTATATTTAAATATGAAAGGACTTATCATCTAGCTTCCTTGGTAGAGCCCTCAAACTATTCTTGGAATGGGGAAAAGCCAATTCCTTATTTAAAGAGCTATTCTCTGCGTGCAATTCTGTCTCTAGGCTGCCTCAACAATACAAAGAGAAAACAATAAACAACAAGTAGAGATGAAGGATAAGGATTAGAGATTTCAACCTTGGAATAAAATTTGTAAAATACGAGGACACAGCATAGTAAACACCAGAAGTAACTTTAAGGGTCTGAATTAATGTAGGGTTGGCTTTAGAGAATAGCTATTGGTTTCAAATAATAATACTATGGTTGATGCTGGTAGTTTAGCCAAAGGAGTGCTGAGGAAACACAATTAAAAACTTTGTCTCTGTGATTGGCTGGGTGATCCTGAGGAAGACAGGTTGGTGGAGGTGGAGAAAATCAAGTAGATCTTGTAAATGGTAGTGATCTCGGCTAGATAATTTCTAAATCTTTTTGGGATCTCCAACTTTATGCTTTGTGACAGGTATCACATAATATATTAAATAAAGCCACATCCCTGAATAAAGCCAATCATCGCTTATTATTCCTTCTTCCTTTCTGAGTTGACACCACTAATACATATTCACTTTATATATGCCATGTATTCCCTTCAAAGTTATTTATCTGATCTTCACATATGAAATATTATATATCACTTAGGTACTTAGCACGTGATACCTAATAACATATATGTATTTTTAATTTTCCTTATTTCTCAAAGATTTCTGGCACATAACATACAAGTAGGACTTTGCATATAGAAGGCATTTGATGGATGATGATTAGCATATGATAAAGTTTCAGTTTCCATATGAGATATATTTCTCATCAATTAAGAAAGACAGACTCTGTGCATTGGAGGGAAAAAGGGTGAGGAAGATGATGAAAAAATAATGGTCCTTATCAATAGATACACACTGTTTGCAATTCTAGCTTCCCTGGTGTACTGTGTGTTCATGGACAAATTACTTGATCTCTCAGAGGCTTTTTCTTCCATTTGTCAAATCAGACCCCCTTCTGATCTCATCTGGACACCTTCTCCAAGGAGTGGGAAAATTGTCAGGGAAGTAGGAATGAGGGCAACAAAGGTGAGCAGGTATTCAATCTATCAGTTTAGCAGTGCTTAAAAACTATGAGGTTTTGATCATCCTAGAGTTGATACATTGAATGTGATTTGACTGTGAACAGGAAGGCTTACTAAAAGTTTCAAAATCCAACTTGGAGCTGACAAGAAGATTTAGGATTCCAAATACCACCTCCTTACCCTCACTACCACCTTCACGTGAGAAACTGACATTTCCTTCCTTCTCCCTTTCTCTGTGCCAGCTGTTGTTCTGCCCAGGCCTAGGTCTCTGGAGCAAGAATGTATACTAGTCCTTCCTTAGGTGAATCCAGGTATTATGGGACCTGAAACAGGACATTTTGGAAGCCCTGTAGAAGGAAAAGCATAATTTAAAAAGTATATATCTAAAATTAGGTATGAAAGAAAACATGTTTTAGAATAAGAAAAGAAATCACAACAAACTGTAAATTTTAAAAATACCACCCATCTCACAAAATCCAGAAAACTATACTTTTTAAATGAAATACAGGCCACTTTTCTATAATACTTCTCTCCTACATTTTTTTGGCTGTATATGCTTTCATTACCAACTCATGATAATGATTTTGTAACATCTTTTCAATATAAAAAAATATAAAGATAGTTGAGCTCTATTAGGATGTAATCTAGTGTTTTTCGTTTTTTTAATTAATAGTTTAGTAAAGATTCATTCAAATTACAACTTGTTATTGATAATTCCACATAGAATTTCAGGATTGTATCTATCAAATTTCTTTCATATATGAGGAGAAAAATTTCGAAAGATTTTGAAATATTTTGAAAGATTTCAAAATTCTCTTGTGTAGTAACTAATCTTAAACACTCATTGAATTGACATCACTTATTTAAGAGTTTGCCATCAGTCTCTTCATAGTGATAGAATATTACTCGTTTTAGGTTATCTTTGTTAATGTTATTATTTCATGTCAAATGGACAAGTGTGGAGGATTATAAAAATGGCCACAATTTTTTCCCTTTTCTTCATCCCTGTCTTTTAGTGATATCCTCCCACAATAACTCTAGACTTAGCCATGTCACTTACTTTAATGGAACTTTACCAAACATGTTGCAAATGGGTAATTGAAACACACTTGGATTTGGAGCTTGTCTCTGCTTACTGTTGTTGGAAGCACTGCAACTATCATCATGAGAATAAGTTCCCACTTCTCTGCTAAATAATGAGATGCTGTAGCCCAGTCATCCCGGTTGACTGCCAGCCAACTGCAAACCTGTAAGGGAGGACATACCAGGTCACCCACTAGCTAACTGCAAACACATGAATGAGATGAGCCAAGACCAGCAGAAGAACTGCCCAGCTGAACTCAGCCCAAATCGCCAACATGGTGTATAGTGAGCATATAAATTGTTGTTTTAAGTCAGAGGTTGGCAAACTTTTTCTGTAAAGGACCAGATAGTAAATATTTTAGGCTGTGTAGGCCACTTGTGGTCTTTGTCACATTTCTCTTCTTTAAAAAAATATTTCTTTAAAAATATAAAACCATTCTTAGCTGTAAGAAATACAAAAATGAGCCATGGGCCAAATTTGGTCTATAGGGTCAAATGCAGTTTTAGGAAGAGTGTTTCCCAGCAAAAGTTAATTAGTATAGCAAGAAATTTAAGTGTTTTCCCAAATGCATCCATATGATTCGTTTTTCTTCCAAAATTTCAGGGCTTGACATTTTGTTTTACTCAAAATGTGTCTCTTAAACTTAACAAATTCCTGCTTTTGGTATGGTATGAAAATATTTTTCAAATTCCCTTTTTAAGATAAGAATAATTTCTACTGATTACATTATTTACTTTTGTCTCTTATTTTTTATGTTCCATTAATTTTATATTAACATTTTTAACTCCTATGATAAATAAAATTAAATGTGGCAAGAGAAAATACTCTTCATATATGTATGTCCAAATCAGAAGGTGGTAATTTCTCATCTTTTTCATTTAAATACACTAAAACATCTTTCCAATTAGCAGTTAAAAGGTTGTTTTTGAGCCTGACCAACTTTTTGAATATATTTTTGCAGTTTGTTTATGTTTGTGTACTTTTTCCAATTCCTGGAAAATATAACTTAGAGTTCTTAACGTCATTACATTTGTATTTCACGGCTAAATATCATTTACATATTTGTTGATTGGAAAAATTTTTATGGACTAGCTTCTTGCCACATTATTTCTCCACCACTAGCCATGTGAAGCATGGTGAGATAAGACATATTAATAATCCTTCTAGCTGGTACATTCATGTTTCTATGATAAGTAAGCAGGAATAGTCAGCAGTAGACAATTCCCAGAAGAAATTGCTAAGCTTGGACAGAAGCACTAACTTAACTATACATGGAGTTGACTGTATCTCACATAAATATATTGACTAAACCCAAGAAGTGTCTCCCAAATTTGATTTTCGCTTATCCATAATCCAAAAATGCTCATGGCCTCTCCAAACCCAACCAACAGGGGGACGTGCAATTGATGGAAAATCAGAATGGAACAAGAAAGTAGTCTTAACCAATTACAGTTAAATATCTTTCTTTACAAACTTTTAAAAATATATGAGCATGTGAACACATTGTTACTGTATTTTCTGGACAATAAGACCTAGCCAGACAATCAGCTCTAATGCGTCTTTTGGAGCAAAAATTAATATAAGACCCAGTATTATATAATATATTATATTATATTATATTATATTTATTATATTATATTATAAAGACCTGGTATTATATTGTATTATATTGTATTGTATTGTATTATATTATATTATATTATATTATATTATATTATATTATACCCGGTCTTATAGTAAAATATATAAGACCTGGTCTTGCTCCAAAAGATGCATTAGAACTGATTGTCCAGCTAGGTCTTATTTTCGGGGAAACACGGTAGGAAACTTTCCAGGAAAGGTGCCCGTGCAAATGAGGGGACTTGAAACTTCAGGGTTATTAACTTCCCTATCAATCTACTCTGTAACTTCGAGATCATTTTAACCACATTAGAGGAAGCAAGCATGAACTCAAGCGGGTGGGAGTCACCTATTGCCCAATTCCATTAAGCGATTTTTACCTATAAAAATGGTAAAGAACTCTGAGTTCTCAGCCAGTAAAAGTATTTTTAGTGTAAGTTAACTATATGTGCACCACAGTCTCCATGTCAAACATTCTCAAGTACAGCTTAGTATTTCCATGTAATTTTTTCACCTTCAATGTAATATTGACCACATTTTTAATTTTAAAGCATTCACTTTTTAAATTTGCATTCTTTAATACATCCTTGGAGTCTCATTCATCAACTGTCTATATGGTATCTGTAACATCAGTAACAGTTGACACAAAAACATATGTTTTGTAAAATTATTCCCACAATTTATCAGCTATTACTTAACCAAAAACTTTTTATTGGTCAACAATGTGAAAATGTTTCCCCTTGGCCAGGTTAATTTAAAATACTGTTGTGGTTTGGGAAAAAAATAAGTTTCCATGAGATTTTCCTTATCTCTGTTTCCCATCTGGCTTGCTGTTATAAACATTTAATCCAGTGTTTGCTGCCAATGTTTCCCAGAAAGCCTTATAATTGCTTGGAATTTGTATGAACAGTTCCAGTCTGGTGCACAATTAGGGATGCACTATAAAATTTTCATTGCTCGATTTACTTGAAATTATAACATGGATAGGGAACAATAACACCCATAGATGTAGACTATAAAAATGATTCCTAGTGATTTGCGAATAATAATACCAATAGATAAAAAAATTAATTTGTAGTAATAAGCCCCAAATGAAGAAATTTCAATCCAAGCATAGACATAGAATATTTAATGAGAAATTTTATATGTGGAAAAATAAAACAAAGTCCTTGAAGTTTGAAAATTCACAGGGTTCAGGAAGAAAAGAGGAAAGGACTCATCGCCCTGTTCTTTCTCAAGTAAAAAGGCTTTAGTACAAATACTCATTGACTCCTATAAGAAGCGATCTTTTTCTGATCCTCCATATCTAAGGAAACAGAAAGGTAAGTAAATAGTGACAAAAGGCAGTTGGTATCAATGTCCCGCCAAGATTTGGCAAATTAATCCAATTGGTATTCGTCATTTCTGAAATAAGCTAAGTGTGCAAAACCTTTCTAAAACACTTCTTGTCATGCTGTGGACTATAATTTCCACTGCTTCTCCATTTCTTGAGGCTCCAAAAGTGCTCTACCATTGGCCATGCTATTAAAGCATATCCATTAAGTTTAGTGAATGGTACTTGGGCTGTGCCCGTTAGTGTCTGTGAGTGTTTGTATGTGCCAACATCTAATTGAAAAGTATTCAGTCCCACGTTTGCACTTTAAATGTTTCAGCTGTGTGGGCATATAAAATTAAAAAAAAATAACACTGCTGGGCTGTTGGCCTAAAAATACATTTGAGTGGAGAAGCCGGGTGAAATGCAGGTAATTCCAATAGAGGTAAATTGGGATTTCCGAAACCCTCTTGCTATGGACGGCTTTCTGTGAGAGGACCAGTTCATAGAGTGAGAAAATGCATCAGCTGTTCAGTCTATTGGAGGAGAAAAAACAATGTTACAGCAACTCAATATCAGATCCAGAAGTGTTTATCTATCTATCTATCTATCTATCTATCTATCTATCTATCTACCTACCTACCTATCATCTAACCACCTACTTACTTTACCTACCTATCTGCCTACCTATCCCCCTACTTAATATATAGAGAGACAGTCAGTGGCTCTACCTCTACCAGCCCATCTGCAAGTGAGAGGATACAGAGGAGAAAAACTGGCCTGTCAAGGAAATGGAGAGTTCCAGCGTGAGATGACTCCGAAATGATAATGGAACCTGGAGGAATATAGTAGTCACATGTTGATTCAAGAAATCATTCAACCCCCAAGTTTCCAAAGCCCTATGGATTGAGGAGATGCAGAAAATGTTTCCTGAATGCTGTGCAAAGTTTAGATGTTACCATTTACAGGTTTTGACACTTCTGACCCATCAACTATGATTCTGTTGTTTGGTTTTCCATGGATATTTTTGCACCTTCAGACCCATCACTACTATACATCAACATAGATAGTTTTATGTCATCTTATCATTGGAGTACAAATGACATAACCTAAGATAATTCTACCTTGATTTTAGGAACTATGGCTAGAATGGTATGATTTTCTCTTAGTGTATTTAAACAACTAAGAAAGGCACATATTGAACAAATTCCTACAGGCCTCACTCTGCTATCAAACACCTGGTTGATATTAAACAATTCAAAAACAACAGTATACAATCTTGTGAGCCTCATAGACTTCATCAGAAAATTGGGCCCAACAGCTCTGGTCCACCATATAGATTATTCTGACAGTGAATTTAGATAGTAATTTTTCTTTCCTAATACTTTTCTCTCTCCAGATTAGTTTATATACAAGGGGTATATAGATTACAACTTTCATCTTTCTTTTTTGTTTGTTTTCAATTTAACTTCATGCGTAGATATCAGATAATTCTGTCGGCAATATATAGCTGTGAGACCATGAGTCTCTTAGAGTCTCATTTTTCTCATAAGTAAAATAAGAATAATAGTAATTACATTGAAGGGTTGTTAGAATATTAAGCAAGATTTCATATGTGTATATGTATGCATATACACATATACCTATATACTTTACAAATATAGATATATATGCACATATATTCTTATACATTTAGGTAGTATGCTGCTTAATAAATAGTAATTATTGTTGATTCTATTGTTATATATACAATATTATAAACATTCAAGGTAGCAATGCACTCAAAGAGGATATACATTCTTGAGTGGTTCAGCAAATAAAATATTTCCTATCATTGGAAAGATTATAATTTGCTATGTATTATCCAGAAAACTTATTGTGGCTCTAAAGATACATCTAAAATTTGGCTCACATCAAAAGTTTACAATCTTGGAATATAGGTTCACCTACATTACAAACATTTGGATTAGAAATCTGGACTAATTTCAAATCTTCTTTTCACCCCGTGAGACAGATTTGAAAAGTCTTAAACTTGCAACTTCCGGTGAGGCAATTGTGGCCACCGCTAGAGGTGTGGGCCTCATTTATGAGTAACTGCACATTTCCAATTTTCCTTTCCATTTCCTCCCCTTTTTGTGAATCCATTGGACTGCCAGTTAGTAAGAAAGCTAAAGTATGAGAAACCACAAAAAATGCCTCAACTCCCTTCATATAAAGCTCTCGAGATTTACTTGGAGATGAAGATAACCACAGAATGAGGACAACGTTTTGAAGTTTCTCAAGCCAAAACTTGTCCATAGAAAGGACTGATTGTGAAGGTATTCTAAACGTTCCCTCTCAAGTTTCCACTTTGAAGGAAAAGAAACTATATCTAGGCTCTGGCTTCAGAAAGCCCAAGAGTTTTCTTGCATTGCAAAAACTTCTCTAAGAAGCATTTCTGAACTGTGACCATCTGTATTGCAAGGTGGTGTCTCTGACTTTAAATGTGAAGTGTATCCAGTGTTAGACTAATTCAGTCATTAATTCTGCCCCTTTGAAAATGTAGGAGAAGGGTCTAAAGTAACAGCATAGTATCTGTCCCCTAGAGAAAGAACCCTGCCTGTACAATTGCTTTATAGAAGCTTTCTATTAGCACTTGTGAATTTGCTGCCCTGGGGAATAACACAGAGAAATCACTGAAAGGATTTTGGAGTGACACTGCCAAGGTATCCTGGGAACTATTGCTGGGTCCTCTCCAGTTTGCACTTGATCTCTATTACCAATTTCTGACCTTGAACAAGCCACTTAACCTTCCTGCAACTCAGCTTTCTCAACTATAGAACAGGTCTCATAATATTTGTAATTTAACTCCCCAAATGGAATGCTGAAGAGATGAATGAAGTAATTTTTCCAAGATGCTTGGAGGTCTGGGGTGAAAGTGTGCTGAAATGTGGAACACAAAGCTAAGACCTGAGCTCCCTTATGTATAGCTCAGCATGGATACGAGTCTTGTGATTGGGACCCCGTGTACAAGACATCTGAACATTAATCGACTCCGGCTCCTAAAGACTGTGCTTAGGCTGGCCAGTCAGTTGCAATGCACAGGGTCCCTACAACTCTCTGTTTAGTCTGGACTCTTCACTCCCAGCCTAATTTGTCTTTCGTGGTTTAGGCTCCTCCTGCCACCCCTGCATCCCTCTGCCATACATTGTCCCTCACTTTTAAAACACCAAACACCCTTTTCCTTTCATTCTTTGTTTTTGACACCATTTTAGTAGACAGTTGTCCCCTGATATTAAAAAACGATTAAGTGCTGTTAAGCATATGCACCTTTAAATATTACTTAAAAATGTAAACTCAAAAGTGAGAATGAGGGGAATCAATGGGATTAAATAGCATTAAAGGTCAATGCTATTTAACCCACATTCTATTAGTTTGATCCCTAGAAGAAATGTTGATGACAATCACTAGATCAAGTTAGGAAGTTATTTTAATGCTAATGCCTGTTTATAGGCTTTTAGGATAAAAGTATATTTGTTGGCTTCCTGTCTTAGTAACATCCTGAGATAGTCCTATTTGAAATCTTCTCTTTAATCAAAAGTAATCATGGTACCTAACTCTCTTTCCTTAGCACACATCTTTGCCTCCCTTTTGCTTGCCTGTGCTCCAACAGAAATACACAGACATGCTCATGGAAATAGTAATTAGCCAAGGACAGGTGAACATATAGAGGTCCATGTCAAGATGCAGATACTAACAAGTATCATTGCTGGTAGGTCCTCCCTTACTGGTTTTCTTTAAAATTCTCAGATTACTCATTCCATTAGGTAAGAAATTGAAGATTGTCACAATGCCAATATTTACAGATGTGTCGATACTAATATCTTGGAGGTCAAAAGAATGTGAAATGATATAGGTAAGTTTTGATAAAAAGGAACAGGATGCATGTGTTCTTGATTGGAAAGATACTGAGCTGGGGTGTCAGAGGGTGCATATGTGTAGTAGAAGAGGGGACGTCTGGGTAATAAATTAATAACAAGACAGTACTGGTTATATAGAAATGATGAGGGAAGCCCAAAGACACATTGGAGAGTTCCAACACCCTGGTGGTAAGGCTCAATATTATGTCACATGTGCAGGTTAAGGGAGTACAAATGTTCTGTCTGTGAAAGATGGCTCAAAAGGATCCTAATAGCTTCTCTTGAATCAGTGAGAGAGCCTTTGGAAGAGGGATTAGCATTATTCCATGAGGTCACAGGAAGCAGAGCCAGGACCTATAGTTGACTCTTCCTCACTATGATCAATTGCTTCCTACATCAGAATTTTTGAATTTTAAAAATTGCCCTTTTGTTTCAGCAAATATTTGCTGGTTAAATTTGGTTTGTCTTTATAAGCCAATTCTATGTGTGGTTTTTATTAAATAAATCAATGCAAATATTTGTTTGAACCTAAGTTGGTAAGCACCACAAGTTTCAAAGTAGTTTCTTGTTTGTTCCATGCCAGATTTTCCAAACTTCAGCTATTCAAATGCTACCTTCATGATTTTTGTCATATCTGTAAACTATTGTAGTATCACTAATATTTTAAGGAAACTGACTTAATTTACTTAAATTTATATTGAAAGAAAACTATGTATCACTACTAGAAGTGAAAAAAATATCTATCACTTACTGAAAGTAGAAAGCAACCACACATATATTTGTAATAAAAATAAACCAAAGATGAGTTTTGCCTGCTGGAATTTTGAGCTTGGGAACTACTTTCTTTTTGTTAAAATGAGTAATTAACAGGTACTAGAGAACTTCCAAAGACATACAACATCAAACTAATACTTTTTACCCCCTGAAGCTTATCTGAAGTATTGAAAGTTAAGAAGGAAATAATGTTATTGCTATGTGATGCAATATATTTTATTATTATGTCTGGGTGCCAACTAAAATAATCTCAGTAACATCAGTGTTTTTAAAATGCCATTTAAGACCACTTAATTTTGCTTTCTGAATTGTTTCCTGTTATGTTGTCTATCAACACTACTATGCGGCCTAGACTTTAACTCTGAGTGAATGGTCTTTATAAAGCACCAACCTTGTACTACTGCCGTGTTTCCCCGAAAATAAGACCAGGTCTTATATTAAGGTTTGCTCCAAAAGACGCATTAGGTCTTATGTACAGGGGATGTCATCCTGAAAAATCATGCTAGGGCTTATTTTCTCGTTAGGCCTTATTTTCAGGGAAACACGTTATGCAAGGTTCCTATCTATGTTTAGCTTCTAGTTCCATGCACATCATCTCTTACAAGGTAACCCAAATTCTAGTTCTTTTTCTTCTAATGAAACTCTTAGAATAAATTCGAGCCATGGCAACGATCCTTTTATTTATGAGAAATCCCTATATTCTTTCTATTGGTACCTGCCATCATTGTTTTATCCAACCCTGGATTGCCCACACAACCTCAAAGGAGTCACTCAGGCTTCAGTAGCCTAGGATTCTCTTGGAACCACTCCTGCTTGTCTACCCTAGTTCCTTGCCATTTCAAGTGTGGTCCAGAGCCTGGCAGCATCACCTGGGAGCTTGTTAGACACTCCCCACCTCAGTCCTACTGAATCATTTTAACAAGACACCCCAGGTGATGCTTATGCATGTTGAAGTTTGAGAAGCACTGGTCAGTATTCTTCTCCCTCTCTATTCCTCTATTCATTTGGCTTCTCAACTTCCCCCTTCCCTAGAGTCCTCCTCACTCTTGGATTTTTCCATCTCTAACTCAATGCTTCTCAGCTGTGGATGCATACTAGAATCACCGAGTTTTATTTATTTTGTATTTGTGATCACTAGTCCACACCTCCAAAGGTTTTTTGTTTTGTTTTTGTTTTTTTAATTTATTGGGGACAGTGTCTGAGTATAAGTATTAATTGCCCCAGATGATTCTAATGTGAGGTCAATATTGAAAACCACTAAAATACTTTCAATGGATGATTGGTTTGGACTCCTAGCTTTTGCCCTCTGGCTCCGCAAAGCCATTCTAGTAGTAAGGTGTGCCCTCCCCAATAACACCCATTAGATCCAAGTGAGTCTCGTTGACTTGTATCCGTGGTCCTGTATCAAGGGAAAGTAGCTGATCAGTTTTTTCCCCTTTCAACAATCCCTGTATGGGAGGAAACATACAGCATCAGCAGCAACATGATTCTTTTTCATCACTGCCATCAAAATCAACCATATCTATCATTGTAAATATTCAAGTTTGTGTTAACAGATTTAAAATTTGTTTAGAGCTTTTAGCCCATTTTCTATTTTTTAAATAATTTTAGAGACATAAATGATGTAGTATTTATAAAAACTCAGTCGACAAGGAAGGGATTTTGTCATTGTGGAATTTCAGACATAATCATAAATGTTTTTAAATAACACTAAAAATGGAAAAGCCCACTTGGGAAAAAAAGTTTGTTTTGGAAAGATTTGCCTCATGTAAACCTCCTGTCAGTAACTGTCTACTATGCCATCCACATAGTTGTCCCCACCGGATAGCCTGGATCCGCCTGTAGTCTCAGTTGACTTTGGTCTTCATTAGAAGCCTTTACAAAATGTCTCTCAGAGGGCAATTGGCTCACGACCAAGTGTCATACTCGCTGCTCCTGCCTCCCTATACTCCATCCCTCAGAGTCTGTTACTCATGCCTCCAGCCTAATCCCAACATCTAGTTGTGTAGACCCTTGGCCTTGTGGTCTTCATCAATTCCTGCTGAGCCCTTCTTCTGGATGCATGACCCTTTTCCCACAGATTCCCAGCCTGGGCCCCTGGAATAATGACAATGACCACTACTTGCTAGACACTGCTAAGAAAATACCAAATATCCAAATATCATCCCATTTTCTCTTTATGATAACCTTATTCTGATTTAAAAGATAAGAAACCTAAGGCAGAGTGATTTAGGTAACTTGCTGTATTAGTTAGTTTTTGCCAGGTTGTGCTGTGGGAACAAACTACCCCACAGTGCAGTGGTTAACAGCACAGACTGATGAGAAATGTCAGCTGCAGGTATGTGATTTGGGTCTGGCTCTCCCACAGGTCATCTTTATTCTGAAATCCAGGATGAAGGAGCAGACCCCATCTGTAACATGCCTTCCTCATGGCAGAGAGAAAAGAACAATGAAAAAAATAACATGTAATAGATCTTCAATCTTCTATTTGGACATGATTGTCATTACTTCTGCACATATTCTATTGTTTAAGCAAGTCACATGGCCAGCCCCAATATCAGTGGGTTTAGCGGAGACTCCTCCTGTAGGGAGGACTCTGAAGAGAGGACCCAGTGGAGAGGGACCGCTAATATTTTAAGCAAATAATATAACCACTGTTGTCCAAAGATTCACAGGCAGAAAGAGGCAAAGCTAAGGTTTGAATCCTGCTCTGTTTGATTCTCAACCGTTGAGCAATGGTCCATTTTCCTTTCTCTGTTTGCTATTTTCAAGTATTTCACCTCTAACTTGTCTGGCTCCACAGTTCTTGCCTGTTCCTCCCTGATTTAGCTGTTCTCCCCAGATATAATTTCTGGTCTAAATAAATTATATTCCTGACAAATAGGTCTTCAACTTAGCTGAACTGCAGGTCCCTGCCCTCTAATCAGCTTGGTTCTCCTGCTGTCCAAGATCAAGATAAGTTTGAGTCTATTTCTCCAGCTTTTAACTACACAGATCAAATAAAAGTGCTCCCGTCTTCAGTATGGTGGATACAGACAGCTTCCTTATTGCTGGAAGGAAATTCACAGGGACCATATTTTAGCAGCATTGCCTTAAAGCCTGAAGAACTATATTTAAACTTAGACAAGAAACTTTTTAGGATGATTTTCTGTCAGAAACGAATCCTTTCTTGTGGTGTTTAAACATGCTTCACGGGAAGTCTTGCTTATTGCTGGTCCCGTGGCAGTGAGTTAGTGAGATTCTGTCAACACACTTGGCTCTCTCAGGGTGGGTTAGCCCCTCCAAAATCTATTTACTCATGTAGTCTTTCACCACTCATAAAGAGAAGCCACAGATTTAAAGCTTCCTGTCTCGTTTGCCAATGTGAGATAGCAATGGAAACTTACATGCTTTATTTCCAAATAGAGAATATATTTTGCTGTTACAAGATCCAGTTTCATTCATGTATCATCCATCATTTAATTAACCATAAATGGCTGAATTTATGGCTGAATTCCTCTTTTGTGGGTACCACTTTGGACCTGCCTTTTACATCAATATTTGAGAAAATCACATTCTAACTTAAAAAGTTGAGTTCATTTTTTAAGAAATGCCATCAGAAAAGAAAATAAACAGTAGACTAAAACTGTCTTTGTTACAATCTCTTTTCAGAGTATGACCTCACTATATTACCCTTTAAGGAACAGTGTTTACTTGCTCCAGTATACATATCCAAGTCTTCCCTAAGAGGTCATCTCTAGTTAGCAAAATACTAAACCTTACGTCCATTAGAGACAATGAAAGTAAGACAGAATTATGTTCATATAAACATAATTTGTGGAGTTTCAATCCCAAACAAAACTTTCTAGAAGAGGACTTATTTCCACACTAACTTGCCTTCCAATAAATTCTTATTCACATATTAAGACTGGATATCTCAGAAACTATCATCTCAACATATTTTTTTCACTTGATTGTTGTTATATGTGAAATCATAATGAGGTATAAATATATTCTATTTAATGTTTTTCAATATTAATATTTCCTCTTGACTCAAAAAAAAAAAAAAAAGGATATATCGGAGGCCCCAAAGCTAGAATACATTTCTTTAAATGAATGAATCATAATTAGATGTTCCCTGTATGTGACTTCTATTAATTTTCATTATATATTTTTGTGTAAATGAAATAGAGGAAATGAAAATTAGAAAACATGGTCCTGACCAAAGAGTGATTCTCTTTCTTCAATTTCCTCCAAATTTAAGGATGTGATATTCATTCTTAGCAAACGCTTAACAAAGAAGCAGTGCCCATTTAGACTTGGGATTAGATTTGGCAATCCTGGCTTTGTTCCTTCTGTATCTTTATAATTTTCTGTACAAATAGCAATTGCTGCAGTAGTTTTGATTAAATGATTACCCACAGGCCTGTTCTTGAAGGAAATGACAAATGTTCTCTGGAAAAATTCAAGTAGACATTGTAAACTTAGAAATTTTCTAGGATGTGAGTATGCTCTAAATGGCTGTAGGTATTAGTAATAGCATGATCTATGACTCAAATATAATAATCTACTTCCTAAAAAGAGGAAGAAGCATTTTTATTGACTAAAAATGATGGGAAAAAAGTGCAAAACAAGTTTTTTTCAATATAAGAAAAAAACTTGGAGAAGTTCAAAACTTTCTTGTCTTCAGTCCTTGTGGAAAGTATGGTGGGTGTGTAGCTAATATGGCACACCCATACCAGGGAGGGACATCTTGGAAGGAGATTTAGAAGACCAGGGAGTTTTTTCTTCTTCCTTTTCAGTCCCTACCACACATTAAATTTGCTGTATGAACAGAACGTGTTTTCTTTGAATGAGGAAAAATGATTTAGACATTCTGATATGGAAAACTTTACAAATCTTTTTCATTTTTATGATCTAATTGCTGAAACAATTGTATTTGTAAAGAGTAATACTGTGCTTTCACTATAGTATTTTCATTTCAGTGTTTCATCCTTGCAAAACACCAACACAGCAGACCCTAATGGTTCAAAGCATGAAGAAGCTATAGCATATTTCCAAAAATACTTACAACTTAAAATAAATGAAATTTAGCGTTTGCAATTAGTAGGTTTTAAAAGCATAATCCTTATTTTCCTTAGAAAACAGAATGATCAAGTATGTAAATATTAGGTGGTTTTAGAGATTTTTGGTCTCAGTAAATCCTAAAATGATGCTGATTATAGCTTAAGAGGTCAAAGGAAAATAGTGAACAGACATTAATTTATGCCACTGATAGTTCAGCAAGTTATTTGTCTTTGAAATTTGGGTACTTTCACAAATGCAAAGATAAAAATATGTGGGTTGCTACTTTATTTGTGTACCATAGGATAAACATTTACTTTTGGTTAGATGTAAAAATATTTTTTCATCATTAAACCATAATCACACTGGAAACTTATATGATGATATTCCATAAAAAAAATAAACAAACAAACAAAACCCCACAACAATCTATCTATCTCAGTAAGTAAATGAACAAACACACAAACCCAACAGGTTTTAGGAAAAAAAACACTTGTTTGGGGACCAGGTTTTCATTCTGGCTTTGCCATTAACTAGCTGTGTGGTTAGCTTGTTGATTTCAGATGAACTAACAAATATGTTTCAGTTTTCTTTCTTGTTACAATGGAAGAAGAGGACTTAAAATTAGGACTCCCCATTGTTCATTCTATCTGTAATTTAGATTTTTGTTACTCTAAGCCTTCTGGAGGGGTATATCATAGTTGGGTATTAAACAGAGGCCTAAAGTCTCCATGAAAGTAGAATGTGTTAGATTGGTTAGTGAAGAATAAATGGAAGATTTTCAGTAAATTTTCCCTTAATAGCAACATGCAAGGTAAGGTCAGAATATAAAAGAAGAGGATAGGATTAGTGAGGGTCTCGCCAAGAGTGAAAGTAAAAGAGGAGAACTTTTCTCACAGATGTTACTAACAATTCTTAAAGGAATATCAGCCAAAGGACTCCTGGTAGCCAATTGACTTTTCCCCCTAACATTGGTGATATTTTATGGCCTCTGGAGTGTGGATAGTCTGCATGTATGTGACATCCAGCAGATGACAATGAAGGACAGCATACCATAACTCTGCTACTTCAGACTGACATAACCCCCCATATTATATGTCCCCCATATTAGCCTACTGTTTCTTCCAAATATGGCTGAGGTAAGGAAAGAATACAGTGGTTAAACATATAGGCTTTAGAAGCAGGCAGTCTGGGTTCAAATCCCAGTTCAATCCTTCTTGGTTACATTGACTTTGGATAGTTCATTCTTTTAACAAATATGTGTTGAATCTCTTATGCTAGGCACTGAGAATATTGGAGACAGACAATAAAGTAAATGTTGATTTTAGATTTTGATAAGTGCTTTAAGGAAAATAAAACAGGGTAATGAAATGGAGATTAATGGAGCTGGAGCTAAATAGGATTGGGTTTTAGGAAAACTACTCAAAGTGACATTTTTTTTTTGCACTGTTTTTTTTCCATTACAGAGGACATCCAATATTATTTTATGTTAATTTTGGGTGTACAGCATATGATCTGACTTAGTATATGTGGAATCTAAAGAACAAAATAAATGAACAAACAAAACAGAAGTAGATTCATAGACACAGAGAATAAACTGATGGTTGCCAGATGGAAGGAGGGTTGGGGGGCTGGATGAAAAGGGGGAAAGCATTAAGAAGTAAAAATTGGTAGTCACAAAATAGTTACTGGGATTAAAATACAGTATAGGGAAAGTGACATTTAAGCTAAGACTTGAATGAAAAGGAGTCACTATGTAAATATCTGCTGGGAGGGTACGACCATTAGAAAAAATAGCACGTGCAAAACCTCCATGGTGAGAAATAGCTTACCCGCTCCAGGGAAAGCTATTCAGCCACTGGCCCTGAATGACATGACACAGGTGGAAAGTAGTGTATGATAAAATCAAAGACGTAACTCATGCAAGATCATATGCGTTTGTGAGGCTTACAGGACATAAAGAGGACATTGAGATCTTTTTTTTTTAATAGACACTGGAAGGTTTTCTGCAAAGGTCATGACATTATTTATTTTAAAAGATCACCCTTGTGACTCTAACAAAGTGGACTGAAGAACAGTGAGAGTGGAAGCAAGAAGTTTATTTATGAAGTTATTTTAGCTGTCCAGCCTCAGCTTTCCTATTTGTAAAATGGGAATAATAATAGATACAACACAGAGTAATTTTAAGAATTAAATGAGAAAAGATTAATGAGAAAATACATAGTTTCAACAAATAGTAAGCATTCAATAAATAAGCGTTGTCATTGTCCCTCCTTTGCACAGCAGAAAATTGTCTCTCTTAGAGGTTAAATGACTTGGCCATGGTCAAACAGACAATATCCATGGCCAGCCGGAGTTTGAATGCAAGTTTTAGAATTCCAAAACCAGTGTAAGTCTATATTCACAGTATCAGAAAAGGATAACTTGAACTTATATTTCAATTCAACAAATGTTTCTCAGACATATAATGTGCCAGTCTACGGGCAAGGACTCGAGGATAGTAAGGCCTCCTCCAAGAAACTCACAGTTCAGTAGGAGTAACAGATATGAACATAAACAATGTTGAACTGAAATGACATCTACAGCAATAGATACATGTTACTCATAAAGAGGATCTCACACAAAAAAGAGATCTGAGCTGGGTTTTGAGGTGTAATGAGTGGTTACCAGACAGATAGAAAACAGCAAGAACAGCACCTGAGGGGTCATGGAATGAGAAGCAGCTTGTCATGCGTGGCAAACTCTGAGTGATTTTTTTTTTTTAAATTAGTTTCAGGTGTACAAAACTATGCGGTAGTTAGACATTTATCATTTATACCCCTCACAAAGTGATAATTCCCCTCCCCCCATCTACTACCCCTCTGACATTGCATACAGGCATTACATTTCCACTGTCTATTCCTAATGCTATATATGTATGTGTATATATATATATATATATATATATATATATATATATATGTGTATATATATAAAATTATAGTTGACATTCATTATTGTTCAGCTTCAGCTTCAGGTGTACAGCGCAGTGGTCAGGCATCTACATCCTCCCTGAGGGGGTCTCCCTAATAAGACAAGCATCCATCATCGGATACCCTACAAAATCTTTACAACATTATTGATTACGTTCCCCCAATTGACTTTCGTATCCCCATGGCCATCTTGTGGTTACCGACTGTGCTTTCTAATCCCCTCACCTTCCCCCTTATCCCCACGCCCCTCCCATCTAGCAACCCTCAGTTTTTCCTCTATGTCTCTGAGACGGTTTCTGATTAGTTCATTCATTTATTCTTTTCTTTGAGTGATTTTAAATTACTGATGTAAAAAGTATGTGGGGGGAGAGAGAAAAGTTGAGGCAGGGGAAAGAGGGTTGGGGGGGCCATGATTACTAATAGGAATAATAACAGGGTTGAAAGTGGAAAACACCACTTCTGTAAGTTGGAAGCGAGTACGGTATCTGTCTACCAGGAAGGATGGGGCAATGGTGACATTAAGTAAATATCAGCGCATGCACTTAAACGTACGGCTTGACATACTGCCTCTCAGGAGTCTGGTAGCACCTCTGCGAGTACTCAGAGCACGGAGTTCACAGCGAGAGACTGAAGCTCAGCTGGGTTAAGTGTCTTGCCCAAAGTCATTCAGATGGCAAGTAAAAGAACCAGGAGGAGAACCTTGGATGCTTACCTTTTGTTCAAGTTCCTTCTGTCAACTACATTACTTCTGTGTGTGGCCTGTGTAATAGTGGAGACTGTTGGGACAGAACTAGAAACAGAACAAAGCAGAAGAGTTGGATGTCAAGGACATGGTGGGCATGATGGGAGATTTAAAGAGAAAACAAGGCAGAGCAATTAACATCTGTCTGCATCATACCTGAATGTTCACTAACTTGGGGGACTTGGGAAGAAAATAGCATAGTGCCTGGAGGAGAGCAGGGAGCCAAGGATTTTTGGAAGTGAGGAAAGGAGAGAAGGAAACAGGGGAAAAAGAAGCAAGCAAAGAGAAAGAGAGAGCAGGAAAGGGAAAGAAGAGAATGGCAGGAGAAGAAGAAAAGATATCTGGCAGACAGGCTGTGGAGGAAATTGTGACTGAAGCATGCAGATGAATATGCCAGGGGAACATGTCCCTGTGAATAAAAAACATGATTTGGATGGAGCTAGAGAAGACGGGAGGATATTTTCCTGTCACCATTGTTTCAATACCCCTCTCCTTTCTCAACACAACCATGTTTTCTGAACCTCAAAAATAACGATGCATAACCTGATAAAGGAATATTCTGCCACTTCCAGTGGGAAAGATTTTCCAGGAGTGTAGAAAGTTGGCATTTTTAGGATTTTCCTATGCTACAGGATTGCAGTAAGAGAGAATATTGGAAATTGGGATATCTCCGAAATTTCAGAATATGTAATAATAAAAATGAATCCTGCTTGAGTGCCAAGCATTGTTCTAAGGGTTTAAATCAGTTAATCCTCTCAATAGCCCTATGATGAGATTCTTTTATTATCTCCACCTCCCAGATAAGGCATCTATGGCACAGTGTGGTGAAATAACTTCTCAAGGTCACACAAATAGCAATGGCAGAGCTGGCCCTGAGTTTTTTTGTTGTTGTTTTAATTTATCGGGGTGACATTTGCTAGTAAAATTATATAGCTTTCAAGTGTATACTTCTATAATACATCATCTATATATCGCATTGTGTGCTCACCACCCAGAGTCAGTTCTCTTTCCATCACCATATATTTGACTCCCTTTACCCACCTCTACTCCCGCCTCCCCCCTTACCTTCTGGTAACCAGCCCTGAGTTTTGTTATTCCCAACTACTATACCAAATTCCCAAAGGGTTTGATTACATTTCATTTCTGTCTCTGTTAAGGTGATGTTACCTCAAAGGATTTTGGAATGGAAAGGTTATGAGTTTTACAGATTCTGTTAATGTACATGAACAAGTTTAACTCACCATTTAAAATATTTGTATTATAGGTAAGTAAAACATTATGAACCGCTGGATAATTTAGGCAAAGTGCTTTCAGATCTTCATAGAAAGCTGACATGAATTGTTCTCTGTTTTTCAAAATGAAAAATATCTTGCCAAACAAAGGTGAAAAGTCCCAAGCCAAACACTAAAGTAGGTAGTATTTCTTTCTCTGTTGCTTTATGAAATATTGGCAGGCAGACATATTTCTCAACACTAGAAGATATAAATCTTTCAGAGGGAAGCCAAATTTCTTTGGTTTGGCTGCCAAACTATGACTTCAGCCTTGACTCTCATCTCAGAAAACTGTAAACACCCTTTTCCTCCCCTGTGTTTAATTTTAAGCATATCTTCCCTTCCCAAGACCATCTTTCTTCCTTTTGGGTGACGGTCTCTCACCCCTATCTTATCTTGCATGCCAACCTCTGTGTGCTGACCTGCTGAGAGACAGGCTTCCCAGAGCCTAATTCAAGCCCTCTGCATTCTCACCTCATGCTTACTCCCCTCTGTCCTTCTTTCCTCTACTTTTATCTTTTTTTCTATTTATTAATAGTTCTTGGCTTTCGATTCACATTCCACCGAGGGGTAATGATTTTGCTCTGGAGGTTTTTTCCATGGACCTGCTGCTGTCTCCCTCATCGCGGTGACCCTTGGCTTATACTTTGTGCCTATGGGGCAAAGGATTCAGAGGTTTATTTAAAAATGGTTTTAGCTCACTTTTCTATCAACCAAAGACTAATTGAATAGGTCAGCCCACGAGCAATTAAGTCTACATAAATATGCAAACATATGTCAATCTATATGTGCTTCAGGGTGAAAGGAATTAATGTGCTTGGGAAAGCAGAGGGGATGGTGTTCACTCTCCAGAAATTCAGATCAGCATGATATCTTCTGGGTGTGCACGTGAGGGAGATGGCAGGGTATAGAGAAATGAGCACTGGACTAGGAAGCAGGGGAGTAGATCAGGTAATAGTCCAAGTTCTGACATAAGACAAACCGGCTGTGGGACACTGGAAGGAAAGTCATACTGTCACCACTCTGGGGATCAGCTTTTTCGTTTTTAAAGCACTAGACTAAATAGATTGTAAACCTGGATAAACCTTGGAATCACTTGGAAAGTGTTGGAGTGTCAGAAGAAAAATAGATGTTAGGGCTTCTTTGACACAGGCATACGTAATTAGAACCCTCAGGAGTAGAGCCCGAGAACCTGAATATATGCTTTAATGTAGCCGCCCAGCCTAGATTTGAGTACTGGCATTAGGGGACCCTTTGATTCACTAATCTCATGTTCATATTCTATCAGCACTTCCCTGGCAAGGTGAAGCATAGAATAATAACACCCACCGCTCTCTACCAGAAGATGCTTCAGAAAGCGGTAGTGCTGAGCTGGGCATCAGAGAGAGCCAGAAGAGCTGTACTTGTCGCTTTGGACTAGTTTATCAGCTGCTTGGATGGCCACAGGTTCTAGAACAGTTCAGCAACAGAGCAACAATTTCTTCTCCTATACGATTTTTCTGTCTTGATATATTGAAATCAAAGCCACTTGCAAAGTTGTTCCTAAAAGTCGGCAGGCACATTATTTAGCTGTGATCTAACCACTTCCACTTGTATCTTAAGTGACTGGTCACAGTCCTGCTGTAAAGATTCCTTTGTTGGTCCTTGGAGTCCTACTGATGTACAAAGGAGCAATGCGAAGACCACGTGAAGCTGCAGTTCCTAAGAGCCAGGTGCGAACAAGTCCTTCCAGAAATTAGGCATTTGTTGGGTTTATTTCCTTTTCCTACCAAGAATATTTTCTTTTCTTTTTTTGGGGGGGGGGGTGGGGTGGGTGGGTGGTGGTGGTGGTGGGTAAAAACACTGATTTCTTTAAAGGTAATTATCTCTGATTCTTGCATAATTACCCCAATTTGATTATTAGCTCCCTTTCTTTACCCCTCCCTCTATTTATTCCTGTTGTCAGTTGATGCTGCTACCACTCCTACGAAAAGTGGAGTGTACTTTCTAACCATTTGATTTTGAGCTTGGCCACGTGACTTGCTTTGGCCAATAAGATGTTAGTAGATGTGACGTAAGCAGAGACTTCAACTCTGCTCATGGTGGGGCTTGCACTCCCACACCTTGATGTGGGAAGAGCCTCTCCAATGTAGCTGCTGCCCCTCCCATGGGCTCTAGAAGGAACATAGATGGAGTATTCCTTTGCCACCTGACCCACATGTTTAAGCAGAGCCAAACATCTGGGCCCAGCTTAGATCAGCTGATCCCCAGCCTGTCGGCAAATGCCTGAGGAAATAAAGGAGTGTGATTTCCAGCCATGGAGTTTTGGAGTGGTGTGCTACATTGCAATAGCTGCCTGATTCAGTATGTCAGTCAAGATGTCCTGCCTTCCCCTAGTCAATGGGGGGCAGGCGACCCAATCTAGACCAATCAGATCTCTTCCCCAGAATCGCAAACCACTGATGAAGAGTTGGAACTGCCTCAGCCTCAGCAATCAGCCGTTCCCTAAACACTCTTCATTGGTTCCTAATATATAGACCATTTGAGCTTCCCTGGTACCTGTGCTTTTCTTGCTGGCTCATCAGCTTCCCTCAAGCTTTGCCAGTTCTTCATATCCTTCTAATGGAGTTTTCTTATTATCACTTCCTTATGTTATCCCTTATGTTTATATCCTAATCAGTTCTTTTTTAAAATTTAAGTTGGGGTCTTTTCTATTGCTTGCAAACAAAAAATCTAAACTGTTACTGAGGGACTCAAAGGGTGAATGAAAGGGTGCCAAAAGCAAACTTGACCAAACTCACAATGCGGTGTGTGGCAGGGGAAAGTTGTTAGCTATGTTTTACTAGCTTCTTTCTCACATTAAACCTACATTTGTCATGAAAAAGAGAGAGAAATTCCATGAATTTGTTATTCTTGTAAGTTGTTATTAATGAATAGATCTGCTGAGGTAAAAAATAGGATGTTAGTAGATATGACGTAAGCAGAGATTGAATTTGATATATAGAGTTTCAGAAAACAAACAAAAAAATTCAGTAGTACTTAGAAGAAACTATAATTTAAAAAAAAAATGACTAGGCTACAATAATCTCAGAGCTACAAATGGATAGGACATGTCCTATCTTGAAGTCCTGTTGACCGTCTGAGATGAGAAAGGTCTTGAATGTCACCTGAAATCATGCTTCATCTTTGTTAATATTAGAAAACAAACTATTGTCCCGTCAAGTTATATTTTCCCTTTTTTGCAATAGCCTCATATTAAAGGAGTGACTTATCATTTAAAATAATCATACCCTTAGGGCAGGGAGTAATCTGAATGTTCTAGTACATTTAAATTTTACTTATGAATAGACTGGCCATTGAGCACTGACAATTTAGAGATTTCTGTGTATCATCATGGATATTACATAACTTGTTAGAATGCCAAATATGTCTCATAAAAATGTGCGGGAACATAAGTTCTGACAGCTGTTAAATACCCTTTTTCATTAGAACCATGAATCCTTGTTTCCCCGAATCTTGAAAAAAGATGGCCCAATATCTTTGAAATGAATATACACCAGAAAATAAATCCATCACAATCAAAAGGTGACTCAAAGGGAACAAGTTTCCAGAAGGGGAAAAAATAAAAGCAGCTGCCAGACTCCATGCCATTCCCATAAATTGTAGCACAGCTGTTACCACCTCCATTGATGATGTTTTGCCAAACCAAAGACCAAGGTATTCCTGGGATGATATGCTAAATTCCTCATCCAGGCATCTCTGTATATCTTACGCATTCCAAAGGCAAGGAAATTTGGTTCCTCTCCAAGGACATACAGTTGGTGGAAAAGGGAAAATTTTAGGGCATCTGTCTCCTGCAGGACTCTAGGCAGAGGTAGTATCCCTGAGCATTCTTCCTCTTTCCAAAAGATTCTCTGGGATTGTGTTGACAGCTTATCTTCAGATCACAAAAAAATGTGTCCAGGAAACATAAACACAATGCATTAAGAAACCATCACTCTATTTCACTGATATGTGGTATATAAATTAAAAACAACAAAAGAATAAGACAAACAAATGAGAAACAAAAACTCATAGACACAGACAATAGTTTAGTGGTTACCAGAGGGTAAGGGGTATGGGGGTGGGAGATGAGGGTAAGGGGGTCAAATATATGGTGATGGAAGGAGAACTGACTCTGGGTGGTGAACACACAATGGGATTTATAGATGATGTAATACAGAATTGTACACCTGAAATCTATGTAATTTTACTAACAATTGTCACCCCAATAAATTTAAATAAATAAATAAATAAATAAATAAACATTTCCCTGGGGAAAAAAAAAAAGAAACCATCACTCCAATGAGAAAGTGGAAAATCTAACAGAACGAAGGAAGTTTATTCAGAATCCTAAAGTTTGCTTTTATTCCTCTGACTCTGTGTAAAAGTGTTTTCAACTATGTTCTTAAACAACCACTAGGACACTTCTAACTTTTTTTTTTTTTTCTGGACCAGCTGTTAATTTCTGATCTAGCAAAGACCACTGAATTCCTACAATTTGTATGAAAGCTCTTTGATGGATATTTTTATTACCTTGTGAAGCTTGCTATGAGAGGTAATTTCCATTTCACCTTCAAACAAGTGTGCAGGAATGAATGGATTCTACGGTAACCTTAGAACCCTGGCAATAAAAGCTACCTCATGGAACAAAGCTCTATTAAATTTATCATCTATTATGAGCCAGGCACTGTGCTAGACAACAGGGATCAGTAGATGATAAAATATTATCCCTACCTCAAGGATCTCAGAGTCTAATGAGGAGGAATTCCAGAGTTTAAACTTAATAAATACACAAATTGTTTTCAATTCTATAATGAAGCTAGAGTGAAGGCTTATCATTCATATACCCAACTGCTTTCTTAGCAGTATGTTACAGTCAGTAGCTATGAGCATGGTTTCAAGAGTCACAAGTTGTTGAACTTGCACCTAATCTCCACCACTCACAAACTGTGTGACTTGGCATGTTAAGTAGTTTTCGTGAACTTCAGTTGTATGTACTTTAAAATGAGGACAAAAATCATAGCTACTTCCTAGGTTTTTGTGAGAATTCATTGAGATCAAACATATAAGAAACCTAGCACAGAGTCTGGCACAGAGCAAGCTTAAATTATAAATTATTATTAATACTAAGTTCCAGGCACTGTGCTACACACATGGGCATGCCGAGATGAGTAATTTACTGTCCTGCCATTAAGTATCACACAATACAGTGTGAAAATCCTCCCTCTGTCAGTAGCTCCACTCAGACATTCCACTGTTCTCTCCTTTAGCAACACATTGAGTGCTCCTTCTTGGCCCAACAATAATCTTTGATCTAGGTTACAGAGTCTTGTTTTATTATTTTAGGAACCTCATGAAAAAACTTAGCATAGGACATATAATTGTAATGTTCCTATAACCAGGTTTAAAGAGTTCATTTATTTGGTGGTTTCTTTACTTTAGGTATAGCACACATATTATAAAGTACACAAATTTCACCTGTACAGCTCAATAAATTTTACTTCTGTACAAACTTGTTAACAATTACCCAGATCAAATTTACCAACATCCAGAAGCCTCTCTCCTGCGCCTCCCCAATCATTACTTTCTCACCAGATGTGACCACTGTTTTGACTTCTATCACCATAGATTAATTTTGCCTGTTTTAGAACTTTATGTAAATAGAATCCAACAATACATACTCTTTTGCCTGTGCTCTATCATTGAGTATCATACCTGTGATATTCATCCATGTTGCGTGTTGCAGCAATTTATTTTTCATTACTGCTAGTATTCCATTGTACAAATACAATACAATTTATTCATTTTATTGTCACTGAACATTTAAATTATTAATTTTTTTATTATGTTGGATAATATTGTTATGAGGATTCTCGCACATGTAATTTGGTGCATATATGTATGCTATTTTTTGTTTGCACTGAGGAATAGAATTGCTGGGTCATATGGTCACGTGTCACACTGTCAAATAGACTTCCAAAGTGATTTGAGAAGTTTATACTCCCATTAGCAGTGAATGGGAGTTTCTATTGCCTGTATTCTCATCTGCACTTGGTTTCACCTTCTTTTTCTCCCTTAAATTTTAGTCATTCTAGCAGGCATGTAATGATAATGCCCTGGAGTTTTAATTTGCATTATTCTGGTGACTAATGATGTTGATCACCCTTTCAATTGCTTATTACTATTTTGTGAAATGTTGGTTTAAGTCTCTTGTGTTTTTTCAGTTTTCTGGTTTTTTTCCTTGTTAATTTCCTTATTGTTGGTTCTATTATTATGAATATATTCTATTCTGTGACTTATACTTTCACTTTCTTAATCATATCTGTTAATGAACAGAAGTTCTTACATTTAATGAAAAATTTATCAACCTTGTCTACTATGGTTAGTGATTCTGTGTCCTTTAAAAAAATCTTTTTTTGTATATACTAAGATCATGAAGATATTTTCTTATATTATTTTTTGAATCTTTATTATTTTATGTTTCACATTTAAGTTTTTGGCCTACTGGAAAGTGGTTTTATGTATAGTGTATAGTATGAGGTAATGGTTCTTTTTAAAAAATCTCTATGGATACTCAATTGATCCAATACTGTTGACCAAAAAGAGCAGTCTTTCCTCACTGCATTGGAATGATGAATTAGATGACTATAAACGGATGGTTTTTCTCTCTGGTTCCTCTGCTATGTTCTATTTGTTTGTCTCTTCTGACACCTGTCCCACACTGTTTTAATTACTTTAACTTTGTAATAAGACTTGATATTTGGGAATATAAGTACTCGCGTTTTTTTCTTATTCTGCAAACATTGTATGAAAATCATTATATCAGTTTCTATCAATCCTTCCATTGTGGTTGTTTGCATATTAATTGTAATTCATTGAGTCTATACAATAAACATTCTTCAATCTGAGTCTTCCAATCTATGAACATGATATTACCTTCATTTTTTTAAGGCTTCCTTAATTTCTCATAGCAATACTTTTTAGGATGTTTATTTTTAGAGATCTTCTACAGCTTTTTTCATATATTTTTTCTTAAATAATTTATGTTTTGCTGTTAGAGTAAAGGAGGAGATTTTAACATTTCATTCAAAAATTCTTTTTTTAGTTTTAATGTGTAGGAATATAATTGATTTTTGTATATTGGTCTTATAGCCAATTACCTTACAAAACTTATTTATTAATTTTAGAATTTTATATATAGATTCTTTTGGAAATGTTCTTTGAGCACAATCATGTTATCTATAAATACTGATAATTTTATTTATACATTTCTGCTTCTGATATCTTTTTGTTACTTTTTCTTGTTACATTTGGTAAACCTCTAGTATAATACAGAATAGAAGGGGTAAAAGCAGGACATGCTATGTGATTATATATATAAATTTGTTTTTGGTACATATTCTTAGTCAGATTAAGAATACCAAACATTTTTATTTTGAAAGGTTGTTAAAGCTTAACAAATGGTTTTGTTTTTGCTTTCTATTTTTCCTTCTTCTTAATGTGTTCTGATGGTCATAGTGGACATTTTTCTTTTTACTTTTAGTGTGGTGAATAATATTGATTTATTTTTCTGCAGGTTAAACCAATTTTGTACTGGAATAAAGCTTATTTGGACATAATATATTACTCCTTTTTGTATTCCTTGGTAGAATTTACTAATATTTTGTTTGAAAAAATTTGCATCTATTTTAATGAGAGAAGTTGGCTATTATGACAGAAAATTTTATAATGTCCTCTGGTGTTAAGGTTATGATGACTTCATAAAATGAGTTAAAGCAATTATTGAGAGAAATTATATGTAAAAATGAATGTTAGAAAAGAAAAAAAGCCTGAAAATCAAAGATCTTAGGCAAGCACCTAACAAGCTATAAAATAAACAGCAATTTAAAGTCAAAGAGGTAGAAGAAATAAAATATTTCAGAGATATAATTAATGAAATAGAAAACAAAATACAGTAAAGAAAAATAAAGAAAACCCCAAGTTTAGTCTTTAAAAATATTAATAAAAATTGATCAAGCCCAAGAAAGAATGATAGAAAAACATACAAAAAAGTCACAAATTATCAATGGCATGTAAATAAAAGAGGATATTTCTTCAAAGTACACTTTAAAAAACAATAAAAATATGATTTTAAATATCATGCTAATAATTTTAAAATTTAGAAGAAATGGACAAATTCCTTTTTAAGAATTAACTATCAAAACAAAAGAAGAAAAACAAAATCTAATTTTTCTTGTATCTGTAATAAATTGAATATAAATTTAAAGCTTTGTCACAAAGAATATATCATACATTGATAGATCCTTTGGTGAATTCGTACAGATGTTTAAGAAATAAATCATACAACTGAAAATTCAACAATAACTTTAATGTTCTTTTGAAGGTCATGTGTCTTTTTATTCTACAGATACTTTTAAGATTTGCTCTTTGTCTTTGGCTTTCTGCAGAATTAGTATGATGTGTCTAGGTATGATGTTCTTTGATTTTGCCCTGCTTTTGATTTATATATATTCTTGAATCAGTGGGCCTTTCAGCAATTTTTTGGATAATTCTAGATCATGGTCTTTTAAAAAAGCTTCTCTCCCATTCTGTCTCACTTCTCTTTCTGACTCCAATTACACATAAGTTTGGTCCTTTCACTGTGTACTGTTTATCTCCTTTGGTTTTTAAAGCATCTTCTCTTCCTCCCTTTGCTTCAATCTAGATATTTTCTACTAACCTATCTTCTAGTTTATTAATCCTTTTTATATTTGTCTAATCTGCTGTTAAATGCATTATTTGGAAAGATTTCTATTTCATTATTTTTATAGTTTTTTCATTTGCTGTGAAATTATCTTCCTTCCTCATCCCATTATTTTTTAATATATTAGTCACAATTATCTTAAAGTTCATGTATGTTAGTTCCAACGATTGAATCATTGATGGATTTTTTTTTTCTATATTCTCTTGGTTTTCATGGATTTGGTTATTTTCTTGGCATGGGTGGCAATTTTTAAACAAATGCTAAATGATGTGTATGAATAGATGATGTTACCTCCTCCAGAGAAGATTTAGGTTTCATCTCTCAGGCATATAGAATATAAGTATATCAGCTTCATTCGGTAAAGACTTGTATGTTTCTGGCTTGTTGTTACTCCTAGGGAGTAGGCTTTCTTGGTTCTCTGCTACAGTCCTACGGTATTGATTAGGGCCCTTCCTCTTTAGAAAATCCTGAAGCTGTGATAATCTCTGCTTAGCTTAGTACAGGCATACCTCTTTTTTATTGTGCTTCATTTTATTGTGCTATGAAGATACTGTGTTTTCATCAACATCGAGGAAAGACCCTTCACCGGCAAAAAAGATTACAACTTGCTGAAGGCTCAGATGATGGTTAGCACTTGTTAGCAATAAAGTATTTTTAATTAAGGTATGTGCATTGTTTTTGAGACATAATGTTATTGCACACTTAATAGACTATAACATAGTCCAAACATAACTTTTATATGCCCTGGAAAACTCAAAAGGTTTGTGTGACTCATTTTATTGTAATATTCGCTTTATTGTGGTAGTCTGAAACTGAACCCACATTATCTCCAGGTATGCCTACAGTTGGTTTCTACTTATTTTCTCAGCATCTTGCTCTGTACTACTGAATAGTGGTCACAAAATGCCTTAAGGGGAAATTGCCCACAAATGTACATCTGTGGTTCCCTTCTCTCTAGAATGAGTCTTAACCCTTCATATCTTGGCTGTTTTAGTTGTTCTCCAGTGCCCTCAAAAACAATTTTGGTTTTGCTTTTGTTGTTGTTGTTCATTGTCTCCAAGTTTCAAAGTTCTTCTTATGGAACAGTTAGTCTGATACCAGCTATTCCATCATAACTGAATGGTCTTTAAAATACTTTTTCATATTAATTCATTTAGACTAAACAATAAGAGAAAATCAGGGAAGCTGTAATGAGAATTATTTTCCAAATGAAGAAATGGAAACTCGGAAGTATTAACATTTCTCCCAGATTGTCAGTAAGCTGCAGCGCCAAGTCAGTCTTAGAACGCTTGTCATCAGTTCTTAGTCATTCTCACTTCTGACCATGCTAGTGTTTATCAAATTTTGATCATTAATAAACCACTTAATGGTGTTTTGGAGTAACTGTGATCATTGATTTTTCTAAAGTATTATCATAATAATTTAAACAACAAAATAAAGCATGGTATAAAGTATAATTATCATTAATATATCACTTGTCAAACATTGAGATGGTTTTGTTTGGCATCCTCCACACAGATAAAAATTACTCTATTAGTTCTAATTATAGCTTCTGATTCCAGTGTGTTTTATTTTAATATTTATGTCAAGCACAATACATTATCCTTTTGCAACATTATACATCATTGAAATGTTACCATTTGCTAGGAGACTCTATCAGAGAATTGGAGATATTTCTATTGCACATTGAACACAAAATTATGGGGAGAATTGTGTGAAAATACATTCAGCTGTCTTTCACCAATGAGGTCAGTAAGCAGAATGTAAAGAAAAGGTGGAGGCGTCAAAGTTTCAAGTTAGAAGATACAGTAAATAAATTATTACACTATCCTTTAGTTAATTAACATCTGAAAAGTATTTGTTTATATTCTGTTTGTTATTTGAGTATAATTTCAAATGAAGTCACTTAAGCATTACTTATTTCTCTAACAAAGGAAGCAAAACATCAAGTGTTGAAAAGTATCAAAATTGCAGATATTTCCTGTGTGACATAGATCAGTTTTGTGGCAAAAATTAGTTTTAGTAATTAACATTAAAAGTGATGACATCTCAGCTTTGAAATAATAGTTTCAAGCTATTAGAGAATATAGAGTCACATTACTTGAATGAACCATTTCAAATAATGGAAAAGATCTTTACTGTTATCAATTTTATGAAGATATTTTATTTCATTTAAACTCTCAAGGATTCATCTACATAATTCCAACACTGAAATGCAAATTAAAACTAGTGTCCTTCTACACATCTAGGAGCGTGGTCAAATTTAAAAGCCTGACAATACCAAATGTTGGGGTAGATATGGAGCAAGAAACTCTCATAGAGAGCTGACATGAGTGAAAACTCATTCAACAGCTTTAGAAAAGTATTGTCCTTACCCACACATACCTGTGACAAAACAATATCTTATGACCAAAGAATAGCAAACAATTACATTACTGGGTATATACCGAGAGAAATACATTCACATGTATGTCAGAATATATGTTAAATAAAGCTCACGGCAGTAATTTTTACAATAGTGGAAAACAACGCTTAACATCCATCTGAAAGTAAGGATGTCTAAATAAATTGTGGTTAGTATAATGGAAGTTTGTACCACAATTAAAGTTGTACATAGCTCTAATTGAATTGTGGAATCTTGTACTATAATTAAACTTGAGCTATGTACAACATAATTGAATCTTACAAACATTATTTCTTGAAAGAAATGAAAAAAGTATGAATTTTACAAAGTTTAAAACTAGTCAATATTGGCCATTTTATTTAGGGCTATATACAAAAGCAATAAAAGTACAGAGAATGTTAAGGAAGAACTTATCATACATATCAATATAGTATTTTTTAATCTAAAATGAATAAAGGTAATGGGATTGAGGAGGGCTACCGAGGGGCAGCGGAGTGCTTCTTCATTGTAGGCAAGATTCTACTTCTTTACTTTGGTGGTAATGGGTGTTACTTTTTAATGACTTATTATATCTACATTTAGGTGCTATGCCCCTTTCTCTATGTGTGTTACATTTCATCATTTTAAACGTTACAGAAACTTCCTGTTGGAAGCCAACACACTTCAGTGCGGAAAAGAAGTCATTTCCCAGACTATGCTAGAAAGACATATACCACCATCTGATTATATTCACAAATATCTGTATTTCTTTCAACACAGAACCAAGATTGGGAGCCATGTTGTTGATCGCCAACCATTCTATGTTAACAGCAAAGAGAGCAGATTGGCTGTCTGTCACAGTCTTCTGATGTAGCAATCCTTTTCCTTGCCGGGCACATGCCTGATGCCTTGTTAATAACAGTACTACCAGTACGCTTTTCCCAAAGTACATCTTGCTTCTGAAAAACACCGGTGACAGGCTAATAATTTCTTCTACCATGGATTTTGAATGGTTAACAGAAAAATAAAAAATCATGAAGCACTTCTCCTCCATGCACGTATCACATATTAGCCAAGGCCTGATTCATACATCAGTGGTTTTGCCAACTGAAAAGCAAAATAGCTCTTAGACCTCACACACTGTATGCCATTAATGTTCCATGATATACAATTGTTGTATGATGGGACCATTTTGCCAATACATATTAAACTTTCATGTTGAGCTCATTATTTGTTCTTAACTTTGCAGCTAGTTTTACCAGCTACCTTGGAAAAGTATGACTTGTACCTCTACCTGTTTTTGCTACAAGAAGTGTAACTTCTGAATTATGCCTCTGTAGTTGTGATATCCCCAATTTCTTTAGCAATAAAATCCAGCAATTTAAAACTGAAAAATATTTCTATAGGAAAAAAATCATTTTTTTAAACCAGAGAGATGCATAGTACTTACACGCAAAGCTTTGATACCTCCGTGCCATGATTTAACCAAGTTTTATAAAAAGTGACTCACTACATACCAGGGTCAAAATAATCAGTATATAAGTCTTCTTATATACAATTTTCCATTGTTTATATTTGGATTTCCTATTTTTACTTTTTATACCTGGCTGCTTCTAGCTGCTTTTCTCATACATAATCACATTCTATAGTCACTAAAGATGACTGCTGTGATGTTATATTTCTGTCACCAGTTTTATAAGTATCTTTATGTTTGCATATACTACTCTTGTATGTGATTGCTTTTTAATAAAATTAAAAATCTAATAAACACTAATAGTAACATTTTCTTTTTTAAAAAAAAGGCAAATGTAACGAATGGAAGCAGTAACACGCTAATAATCAAAAAATAAGTTAACTTCGATGCATTGCATCCAATTAGGTGACTGGAAGCTGAGCCTGATCGTCAGTGTCCTTGCAATAAGTGGGCTACTTTAGGGTGCTAATGACTATTAAGCAAACCCCTGTGAGAATTGTATTCAATCTACTTTTTAAATTTGTTAAATATTTGTGAACAAAGATTTTCTTAATCTCTTTTTCCTCCGAAATTTCTAAACTATTTGCTGAAAAACCACCAGTGGACACAAACAATTTATGGGCTACACATTGAGAAACACTGTTCTGTGTCAAACTGTGATCTTCAAAACCATGAAAAACCAAAACTAAAACTTTCCAAACCAAAATAGCCAATTTTAGGACCCATGAAAAATCTAGTTCCTAGCAACTGAGTTTTAAGTGTCTCATTTCTTAGTTTGCTCTGTGAAAAATTAAAAAAAAAAAAAAAAACAAAGAAAGTACCATGGCTCTGTTTGCCCGAAACAATTACGAAGGATATAGATAGCATTTTCTAACACTGAAATTTAGATCTCAGAGCTCCATCTTCTTTTCTGCTGCAGTCAGTCTTGGGCTTATAATCACCCTTGTCTTAATATTACTGTCAGACAAAGGACGTTAGTGAAGGGAGTTAGTGAAGGGAAACTGCTTCCCTAAAGGCTCCCTTCTCCAAAGTGCAGAGCTTTAGGGAGAGAAACATATGTGATCAGTCAGAACACTTCCAGAGCAGAGCTGCAAGCTGGGCAGGCCTGCCAATGGGTGAGATCCAGACACCAAATTTTGTTTTCCTCAAGTTTTTTATTTTTTTCAATTTTATCACATTACCTAAAGTGATAAGTGAACAAATTAAAGATTATTTAGGATTAATTTGCATGCTTCCTTAAAATGCAAATAGTCTGAGATGTTTGTGAAGTTATTCATACCTCAGTGCAAATTATTTTGATCAGTAGGCATTCCTTCTGATGATACCAAGGTATTTTGATTAAGGTGAGTGAAGGGTAGTACATAATTGCTTCTACACTTGAGACAACAGGAAAGGAGGGCTTCACAATAAAAAAAAAAGTCAAGAGAATCATGAAACTAATAGGACCTGACAGATGATTGTGAGAAAGTGAAAGAAATATTACAGATGAAAGTTTCTGGAATAGAGTGCCAAACTCGCTTTGTCTCTTCGAAAATTTTGCTTGGATAACCTTACCAGTAATGCAAAAAGAAACTTTATTTTCCTTCTTAATTCCTTAACTCTTTGGTCTCATGCCCCCAGGCTCTTATAGAAATGAGAGAAGGGTTTTCATCTAAGAACACCATGACTTTGTATCTTAATACAAGAGTTTACATAAATTACGGGTTTCGTTATGGGTTAAAAAGTCTTTGTGAGAGACTATTTCCCCTTTATAACGTTTCTTCAACAAGAAATCATAAACTGAATTCCAAATAAGTAAATTATAAATAGACATTTGTTGAAACACAATCCTCTTTTAAATTAAATATTCTCTATTTGCCAAAGTGACTAGCATCTTACTGCATGTCTTGTCTGCCGCTGCTGATACATGGAAACAGGATAATGTGCATTGCTATTGTGTGTGGGGGGGGGGGCGGGGGGGTCATATAATGGAAACGGATTGCCAAAGAAATGAAACTGCTTAATTTTTCTAATTGGAAAACCCATGTGACATCATTCTCTAGGGACATCTTTTAGGGAATGATGAACAGATTTAGACACCGTATCCCAGCCTATGGAAAAAAAAAAAACAATAGTGGAGTGAATGAGGATAGGGTTTCAAGATTTCACAAGAAACAATAGAGTCAAATCAATCAGTAAGAGCTCTCATTGCAAGGAGAATAGCTCAATTAAGGAGAACGGAATGAATCAGCCTGGGGGGACTCACTTGCTCATCATTAACTCACAGAAGTTCTTGGCAGTCCGCTTTCTTTTTCTTTGTTTCAGCCACAACTTCAGCACATCACTATTTAAAGGTTTCTCCATGTTGGGTGTCTCTGCTCACGCCAGTGGTGCAGTATGGGAATTAGAGGAGCTGGCACAGTGGTTGTGTGGTTGTGACGGAGACCAGTTAAAACTGGGAAGGTAATATCTTGCCTCTGATTTACTTCCTGAAAGGTGTAAAGTGGAATGCAATCCCCACCCCACCCCCACCTCCACCCTTGCTGCTAGGAAGGAAAATTGAAAAAAAAAAGACAAAAATAAAAATTTTTCATAAGATTTTCAAGTTCTTGGAAAATGTGTGTGTGTGTGTGTGTGTGTGTGTGTGTGTGTGTGTATGTGTGTATGAGCGCGAGTGCCCACTTTGCGTAGCTTTGGTGATTTATTTGGAATTTTGTAGTTCATTCTAAAGTCTTTGTTAAAAGTGTTGGTAGAGACACAGGTTGATAAAACTGACCTCTCAATTTAGTTAACGAATTCCTACTGAATGCGCTTGTGTTCTCCTAGGCAGTTGGATGTGTTAGGATTAAGCATCATTGCCAACAGCTTGAACAATAACCTGGCATAACATCATGTATCTGCTGGACTAGCTGAGATCCAAATGACACAAAGGAAACTCAGCTGGCTGAAGCATGGGCCTTGCTATACAAAAATAAATTCTGCCAGAGGAAAACAAAAAGGAAACATTAAGGCCTTTAGGACAGCCAGTTTTTCTATGGGGACAGAGTAAAAATCTCAACTTACTAGTCAAAAGATTTTTTTTCCCCTGACAGGAAGGAAACGGTCGGCTGTCCCGTTGGTTGTGTGAGGCATACAATGAGCTTAGTAGAAAAAACATGGGCTCTCTTTGTCATGAATTACACTAACCAACCTGAATCAAATTAGGAAACCACGAATGAGAGGAATTAACTTATAACTGAGAGGGTCGCCCCTTTATGTGAAGGGATGATCTCTTAGATGAAGGACTCAGGTTTGGAAGACTCATTTAAAAAGAAAGCATGGCCCCCACTGCAGGTACTGTTTTGTTTGATTTAAATGCAGTCGTAGAAGTACAAGGTCGTAACTTTCCCTCTAGACAAACAGGTTCTTTATGCCACTGTTTCAGTCGAGGGAGCCAAATAATACCTTTTTTATTGCATTATTTTTAGACATTGGATACATCTGGAAAAATATTCAAGCAGATAATTAGATTGCATTAGCAATGTGTCTGTTGTGGTTTCCCTGATCCCAGAGAAGGCAGCCCTTTATGAAGCACTTGGCCACAGTCTCCACAAAATCTACTGTGTAAATTGGCCCACACTAAAGCATGTGGAAAACATTTTTTGGCTGAAACTCGAAACCATTCATGTGGCTTTGAGACTGGGAAGCTCGGGCTGCCAACATCAATAGAACTTTGTACTACAAACCCAAATGGTCATTTAGACATGTGTACTGCTATGCTCACAAATGCACTGAGGTCAAATATTTTTTAATCTTGGGAATTTTCCCTCTTTATACAGCCTCATATTTCATGCAGGAAATGAGACTGAGTACAACAAACACAAATCATTGAGACTGACAGAGCATATTGGGTTCAAAACCCAAGCCTTGACTCTAATTGCTCTCCAAAGGCCCCTGGCTCAAGGTAACTGTTGATTTAGTTCAGCTGTTTTCAATCAGCACTGGAAGGTCTCACTAAGACAAACTGGTGAGGCCGCCTTACATTTCTACCCAGGATCCCTTGGGTATAAGTATAACACAGTTAGCATTTTAAAAGATTGCGTTTGTCTGTACGCTGCAGGCAGTAATTACAAGCAGGCAAATCTTTTGTGAAAGATGGTGTGACCTTCCTTATGGTGAAAGAGTGATGATGGCTTCTAGTGGAGGAAAAATAATGTTTCCATTCAGAGTTCAGAGAGGAGGCCCACCTCTTTTTAAATGGTTGCCAAACTTGACAGCCAGTTTGTTGTTGTGTTGTGGTGAATTTCAAAGTAATTTATTGCTTGAGGGGGCCAATTTCTTGGTATTACTTAACTGTTGAAGGATTTTCAAAAGTATACAGTCCTGGACTCACAGAGAAGTGATTGCTAAACTACATTGAAATGCTCATCAGGTATCTTGAACTCATCTATCCTTAGTTTTTTTCTGCAGCCTACGTATAGTAGAAAAAGGTTTAAAGATCTGAACATGCATTTGTTTTTGTTTTTTCTGCTTGGAATAATATTCTCAATCTATTCTTGACTTTGAAGTTGCAGAGTGGACTTGAAAATTGATACGTATTGGACTATCTGGCTATGGGCTTGAACTGACATTTGGGAATCAAGTGTAAATGTCTGGTCTAGACTAAAAGACTGAGATTAAGGATAGACTGTGTTACTCATAGTGCCCAGGAGAGCTCAGTTCCATATGTAGTTAATTGTTTCCCAAGGACCAACAGACTACTGGGAGACCAAAGAATTTTTATTATTTCAATAAGTTTCTAGTTATAAATTCATACCTTAATTCTGTGTGTATAATTCTGTACACACACACACACACACACACACACACACACACAGCTTCTCCAGTACCTGGCAGAGTGCTAGGTGCACAGTAGGTGCTAAGTAAATATTTGTGGAGTCATTGACATGGATGAAACAAATGTAATACATGTACACATTTAAAATATAGATGCTTTGGGAAGACTTAACATACACTTCTAGGTATTTTCTAAGTCATATAAATTGCCTAAGAATGCTTAACTTTAAAAAAAGTGGTTTGTTAATTATGCCTCAATTTAAAAGAAAAACTAAATTTAAACAATTTTTTAAATGGAACAAAAGAGAGCAAGAAAAACATTTTTTGAAGGAAAAAAGTAGTTCAATTAATAATGGCTCAAGTTAAATTCAATTTAAATAAAAATATAATTTACAGTCAATTTTTCAGAATTAGTCTTTGTGATGGGTGCATATGTATACATAGGAGTACATGTGTTTATGCCTGTGATAATGTGTGAATGTATTTATCTAGGGATATTTTTGTATCTATTATCTCTTTTGGAGTTCAAATGATCCCTCCACGTACATATGTGTTTACATCCACATACATGTAGACACACACATTTGTCTGTGTATATTATGATGCTATAGTCAGTTTGCAACAATCATTTGGACTTTCTATATAACTCTCTTCTATGGCATTTAAATTTTCCAGAATTCTGTAACTCAATGGAGCGAATACTCCCTGTAGTTAAGCTATGCCTTCATGACATGCAGGAAACTTTTAGGAAGTTACATTTAACTCTTAACCATAAAGATAATAAATATCAGTTTAAATTAATTTTTCCAAAAACATTTATTATAGTTTCCAAATGTGTTTGCACGAAGACTATCATACATAGAAAGAAGCTAGCACAGTGAAATTTATTTATATCTTTTCTAGGTACGAAATAGTAATAACTCTTCGTATGATGCCTCGAACAACCTCAGTGTTAGGTTCCAAAGTAAACTGGCTGAAAATCACATAAGTGACTTGGCTCTAAAGGAAAGCTCCTGAAAGTGGTGGTTTCTAGGTAAATTGCAGAAGCCATTATCATTTTCTCTAATGCATCCAAAAAGTCTGAATGTGATTGTAGAACTCTTACCTACGAGAGTTGCTTTGCTTTCAGGAGTAGCAATTATGGAAACGACATCTGAGAACATTCTTTCAAGTGTAGAGTCATGGGATCCTGTCTTAGAAGAAAAAATAGGAATGAAGGCTTTGTACCCCCTAAATACTGATTTAATACTTAAGCAGTTATGGGTTTAAATTCTGGTGCTATTACTGACCAGTTATTTAACTCTGAGCAAGTCCTTTACATCTTGAAGCATCAGTATGGGAAGCACTTAATATACCATATTTCCCATATTCTATGATACTCGTTTTCTCACTGTAATATTTCTGAAAGCAGGGGCTATCTTACAATTGTACTTTAAATATTTTATTTATTTTCCTTAAAAAGTGATTATACTGAAGATATGTTCTAAAATTGTGGAATTGTATTATATTATTTCCATCCTTCTTTCTCCTTCCGTCCTCACCATCCCCATACCTTTATCTTTGGTTCTTAACGGACAGCATAGCATGGTGGTCAAGAGCTCAGGCTTTAGAACAAGTGATCTCTGTTTGAGTCCCGGCTCCACCACTTACTAGCTGTTGATCTTGGGCAATTTATTTAACCTTTTAAAGCTGCAGGTTCCTCATTGACAAAGAGAGGCTTGTGATATGAATCTCAAAATGTTATCCTAAGAATTTTAAAGTGTTAGCACTGTATGTGGCACATAAAAAACATGTAATACAGGTTTGTTAGCAATTTTCATTATCAGGCCTGGCTTGTAAGAAAAACATATGACAATGTTTGGCAGTATATTTAGAATACTTGCTTGGTTCCTGGATCATCTCATAAGAATATTTGCCAGTCAGGGTACAAACTTCACTGGTTGGCTGTAACTGAAGTTATATTTCCATTTATAGTCCAATTTATAATTACTCAGAGCTCCATTTGCATATTGCGTACTGTGGGGACAGAGTCCCAGGGAGCAGTTTCCAGGCTCTCGACCTCACATGGAAAGGTGCTGGCTCGGGTAGTAGATGGCCATCAGCTGTGACTAGTTGGCCATCAGCTGTTACCGGTTAGCCGTTAGCCACTGATATAACTGCCGTGGCTACGCTGGCAAGAGGGTTGGTTGGTTGGCAGAGAAGCGGTTGGCGGATTGCGGATTGTGTGGATCCTGCTTCCTGTGTCTCCAACCCAGCCGCCAGCGAGAATATAGTGGTATGACTGCCCTATCGATGGCTCTGTTGGTTTTGACCTTGCCATATCCTGCGTTCTTGTGCAGGGAGCAGGACCAGAGTCTCTGCAGGACACTTACCAATTCTTTCTGAGAGTTCCCATTGCTGCTTCCTTGATATTTAAAATCATAGCCCTCATATCCTTTGGCTCATAGCCTCTATTTCTGCTCTCACACTGTCCCATTGTGATAGGACCAGCACTCCATTGGGTATAGGCATCCTTTAAGAGCGTCTGTTTCTGCTACTACCACACTGTATTTAGAAGGAGGATGGCACACCTCCATTTGACTTCTCTGTCCCATGCATGAAGCAAGTGCTTTCCTTAGTTCTCCCCAGTGTCCTTAAGACCCAAGTGTAAGATTTTAAGTGATTTAATTAAATAGCAGGATGATGGCAAGGAAATATTCTGGTTCATCCAAAGGGTCACTTCCTTTCTAGCCTATATATTTCTCCCACCCTGTGGAGATCATTTCACCCATTTCACCAGGAATATTTTGAGTACCTAGGCTTTGAAGTCCAAGACCATCCATGGCAGTCTGGGGAGGAGAGAGGTATCTTTCTTTCTCAAGACTAAAAATTTATTCTAGGCTATATTTCTGGCTCAGTAGGGGTCTAGTCCCAGTTGATTAAAAGTAGGAATACCCATTCTGATGATGTAAAACTCCATTTGTGCCAGTTGAAATATAGTCTTGTTTTATAGCCTCGGTAAGACGTTACATAGACCGACATAGTTCAACACCAAATTCTTCTGGATTATTTTATCTTACGTACCATAGAAGTAACCCAATTCAGGCTGGAAAGAGCCAAGACCTTTAAATAGAGTGCCCTCCAGTTGGGACATAAAAATCGCATTAGTGGCATCTTTCTCCAGTGCTTACCTGTCTCTTCTCCTGTAATTATCTGCGCAATCAAGAACAAAACTAACTTCTCAAAAACTAGCACTGTCGGGCGGCCGGATGGCTCAGTTGGTTAGAGTGTGAGCTCTGAACTACAGGGTTGCTGGTTCGATACCCACATGGGCCAGTGAGCTGTGCCCTCCACAACTAGATTGAAGACAAAGAGCTGCAGCTGAGCTTCCTGAGCGGTGGCCAGATGGCTCAGTTGATTAGAGCTTTTAAGAACAAGGTTGCCCCCAGTATTCCCCAATAAAATTTATTAAAATAAAAAGAAGTACTAAAAAGTTAAAAACAAAACAAAACAAAGACAAGTACTATAAATTTATAAAAGGCAAGAGATGGTTCTGCACACCAGCCACTCTGTCACATCTCCTCCCTGCCCTTCCTCTCTCACATCTGATTCCCATAACATTCACATCCCAAAATAGGAAGGACATTTCATAGTCTTGGTGCTAGCTCAACTATACCCAATGATTTCTATTACTGAATGAAGCACATGCCTTCTCAGTTAACATCTCATGTGTCTGTAAGGAATGGCATCTACTTGCCTCTACTTGTGTTTCATTTGCAAACATGGCTCTACTGTGCTGGCACTTCCCACGTTATGATTTGAGACCCATGGTCATTTTCACAACCAATGTAGATCCACAAAAGCACCTTGGGGTTGTTGACAGTCTACAAAGCTACCTACTATTGCCATCCCCCTTTTTCTTTCCCTTTCTTTCTCTCTCTCTCCCTCCCTCCCTCCCTTCTTTTCTTTCTTTTCTCTTCTTTTCTCCTTTTCTCTTCTTTTCTCTTCTTTCTCTTCTTCCTTTCTTCTCCTTTCTTCCTTTCTTTCCTTTCTTTCCTTTCTTTCCTTTCTTTCCTTCCTTTCCTTCTTTCCTCTTTCCTTCCTTCCTTCCTTCCTTCCTTCCCTTCCTTCTTCCTTCCTTCCTTCCTCCTCTTTCTTCTTTCTTTCTTTCTTCTTTCTTTCTTTCTTTCTTCTTCCTTCTTCTTCTGTCTTCTCTCTCTCTCTTTCTCTCCCTCTCCCTCTCCCTCCCTCTCCCCCTTTCTCCCTCCCTCCCCCCTTCCTCTCCTTCTCCCTCTCTCCTTCTCTTTCTCTCTTTTTGCATGCCAAGCAATTATTCTTCTTCCTTGAGTCCAAAATCATGCCTTTTGCCCTCTTCGATTACACTCTGTCTTTCGTTCAAGGAACTATCATTAGTAGTCTCCCTACTCCAATATATATGTGCAAATGAATAAATAAATATGGTTTTTCTTCTTAATGGGGAGACCGTCTTCTCTATTTTCATGATTGATACTTGTTTATTAAAAACGTAGTTTGTTCCCTAACTAGAAATCATGGAACAGAAACAGGGACATGAAACCTGGAGATCTGAGTTTTAGGAAGCCTTAGACCAGAACAGTGGGAGTTTTGTGAGTTATTTAAACTCTGCTTCAATTTCTTCCTCCATAAAATGGGCTGGATACTCTTTGTTGTGCAAGTACTTTTTGAACATCTGAAAACCTGAAGTACTGTTACCCATAGAAGGGAAAGTTGCTCTTCCGTTAAGGTTCCAATACATGTTTTCCTTATGAGACTCACTCCTTACAACTTGAAGTTCATGAAGCAAAGGTTGGGGTTCTGGAAAGCAAGTGGGCTGCCCAGGTTAAGAGATGTCAGGTGAGCCTTGCTTCCTCATCTAGACAATAGCCACAATAGCAGAAGTTAGCCAGCCCCAGGATTCTATAAATTGCGATTCCAAAGGTCAGTAGATTGATTTGTAATTACTAAAATGTAAGCTGGCAGGAGAACAAAAGCTATTTTGCCATGTTTATTTTAGGAAAGCCAACTGACATTTGTGTTGCTAGTTTCTCTTGATCTGCCCCTTGCTGCCAGGGGCTATATTAGGCTACCTGCAGGAAACACAGGTGAGTTAGAAATACTGAACAAAAGTAGTGGTTCTGAATCTGAAAGAAACATTGAGCCACCATTCTTCAGAAATTCTGATTCAGTTGTTCTGGGGTGCATCCTTAGCATTGGTTTTCCTCTTTCCTTTTCTTTTTTTTTTTTTAAGTTCCCAGGTGATTCTAATAGCAGCTGTGGTGGAGAATCTTTGCTCTGAAGCCCTCACCCCCCACCCCTTCTCTCCCTTTCTATCCTGTAATGCCATATTTAATCCACTTGTAGTCCCATGTGATGGCAGGGGTGTACCCCTCATCTCATTAGATACTAGAATATAGAAGTTACACAATAAAAATCTGCAAAAGGAAGGAATGAATGAGAAAACAATGAATAAGAGGAATGAATAAGAATAGAAAGAAAGGAGGGAAAGGAGAAGGGGCTAGGCAGGAAGGAGTGATAAATGACAATTTGTCTCTTGCAAACCTTAGGCCTAAAAATCTTTCTACCCTTAAATCTTTTCAGTGAAAGACCTCTTCAGAATTATCTTGCCACTACATATATATATATATGTATATACTACTTTCATTCTAGAATTCCTTTCTAAATGGTCCCAATGTAAGTTTTTTAGATGTTGCCATGAAGAATAATATTTTTCTTCTTCTAAAAGGCTGAAAGGAGGACATGATGACCTAATGAAAGAATGAAAGGCTGCACAACTGGGTGGCTTTCTTTTTATTATTATTGACCTCACATGCTCTCATTGAAATCGGAAGCCCTGCTCTTTGAAAGGACATATTTGACTGTGTTGGAAAGAACAGCTCAGTAGGAGAGTCAGTGGTATATGTCCCGAAATTGTTTATTTTAAATTGATTACCCTCCTCTGAGAATAATTTTTATTATGTTGAATATACCTGAGTAAAAATTTACTCATTTATGACCTGTGATTGGTTAGACACGTTCTCGCTTAATTGGGCTGCATTTGGGGAAGGGCAGGTCTAAGTGGTAGAGGGTGCTTTTCAGCATGAAAGGACATACTATAGAGGAACAGAGTTGCTGGTGACTATGAAAATGATTCCAGAAGGCTTTCATTCAAGGGGAAAATAATCTTAAAGGTCCACAGAATGTTGAATATTCATGACAAGCGGATTTCTGTGTCTCCCACGGTAAATGACAGGGACAGGATCAGAGAGCCTACGATGTGTGCATTTGAGCAAGGACCTTGAATTGCATGCACCAGGCTGCAGGAGGTGCACGCCATTAGCTCAGGCTGGCCCATTGAGGATGGAGGAGTAGTCATATGGATGCAGAGCAGAATGATGGCGAAGAGTACAGAGTCTGAGGTCAAACATTCCTATGTTAGAATTCTTCATCCACCTCTTACTTGTTGAGCCTCTACTGAGAGAGAGAGAGAGAGAGAGGGGGGTTGTGGGGGAGTGGCTCTGTGCTGAGTTGGGCTAAACTAAGAAAGGTTTCCTTCTTAATGGTAGTAGGCCTATAACCTTAGGGAATGTTGTTCATATCAGAGGCAAACACCTGTGATTATTATTAAATTTCTGGTCATTACTGAGAACTATGTGAAAAGTAAGCAATAGTTTTTAAGAACTATGTATGAACATAGAGTTCATAAGATGCTGACTGCATATCCAGTAACCAAAGTGCATAGTCTACTGAGAAAAACACTCAGCAGGTCATGTATAGCAAGAGCAGACGCTGCCCCCAGCAGCAAGTTTCTGTCAATTATCTGACTGTGTAAGAGTCATCGAGCAGCAAAATCTCAAGAATATTGTCTCATAAAAGCACAGCTCCTGAATACTTTACCATGGTAAATTTCATCTTTGTTTATAAAAATGTCTTCTCCTTGAACTTGTATGGGACACTGCCAAGAATTCTGGATTAGAAATAGACGAGTTCTAACATCAGCTCTACCCCAGGCAGAGTTGATGTTGAAAAAGTTCTTACTTTTTGTTCTTCAATGTGAGATTCTGTTCCTGAAAGTAGACAGAGAGTTGGATTAGAGAATTTTGAAGGTGCCTCTTAAGCCCCAAGGGTCTTCCTGATTTGTCATAGGATTTTTCACTACTTGAAAGGTTATAAGAATGTTTGTTTTTCAAAGAAAATATCACAGTGACTTATAAGAATTTGCAAGGTTCACAGATGAACGATAACATTAACAGAAAGGCAGGTGATTGTTAACCTTGTCTAGACTTAATTATGAAGTCAGTTAGAGTTCATAATTGCCAGAGAGTTTGTGAAGCTGAAAATCCTACGTTTAAGCTTCATACACTTTCATAACAGATGGCAAGTTAAGATTATATCATAATAAAAAACCATTCACCTTTGAAAGAACTAATATAGTAGAGAATTATTGCCGACATAACCCGGAAACATGATAGCTCATTCTTTAAGGTTTCCCCCCAACTATTTCTGGTTAACATTTTAAAAACGAGTGCACATTTAAATGCAAAGATGTCATCTTCTATTAAATATTCAACTGCCATTTTCCAGTAATTAAATCTTCACGCTCAAATAATCTTTATTAAGTACCAATGTGTGCAGTGCAGTATGTTAGATACTAGATAGAATAAAAAAAATCTGCATAAACATAGATGTTTATACAAATAGATAGACAAGCATGCATAAAATTCTTCAACAAAGAGAAACGTGGCAATGCCAGGCCAGAACTTAAGGTAATAAATGAGTAAAAAGTATGTAGTAAAAATGTTTAACAAGTTCCTACTTATAAAGCTTTCTTCTTGCATGACACATACATGATTTTAGGTTATATATCTGGGCACATTTTACCTCTTCTTTCTTAAGATGTTCTCCCTGTTAAGAATTTTTAGCAGCTGCTTTTTACCAAAGACCTTGAGAGAGTTTTACTGCCCTTTCATTATACATAAGCTTAGAGCTCAGATTTTTATGGTGTTGGGTGTGTAAGTAACTCTTTGTGAATAATGGTCAAATAAGCTCTCTTTGAAATATAACTATGTACTGACTTTCTGTTATCTGCCTGTTTCATAGTTATTTTGAACTCCTTTAATGAATGTAATTGTCACATTCACGTGTTTGTGTATTCATGCATAAATTCATTCATAAATTCTTACAGTAACTCAACAAATAATCCTTGTCCTAATTGCCAAAGCTCTGACTTAGAAAACACTTGTTCAAGAAGCTCAGTCTTAGGGAAAAGTCATTTTTCTGAAGAGGCAATCGTGTGTGAACTGTGCCTTAATGGTGGTGTAGACAGGACGCTATTAGACCAAAGAGGAAAGGCAATTCGTATGTTCTCAAAACTGCTGTTTTTCTGCCACACTGCCCCAGGTTTTCTTCAGCTAATAGTAGAATTTATTAGTCCGATATAGAGTCAATATCATGCTACATGTTGAAGGGGCATCAGATATTGGCTGCTGTCAGAATCATCTGAAGGGGGGTCACTTGTCAAAAATACATATCCATAAAATTCCTTGCTGAATATTCTGATGTATTAGGAAGTGTATAGTGAATCTAGGGTGAGGCTTAGGAAGCCATATTTTTAACACAGGTTCCAGGTAATTCCAATTATTAGCAGATTTGGGGAAATAGTCCTAAATGAAGTCAGGATTTATAGCAATACACATAACATGAAAAGGGAAGGGGGGGATATAATCCCTGCTTTAACACAGTACTTTTATGCAACTTCAGTTTAATCCAAAAACCTGGAGGCCTTAAATGAAGGTTATGAGGAGTAACCTTTAAACACTATGGAAAAGAGAAGACGTATTTTATTTCATAACGTTCATGTTTGTTTCCAGTCCAAAGTGTCTCCTCTCTCCTAACCTAGATTTCCATTTTAAAGTAACTCCACTGTGAGCCTTTGAACTATTTTACATGGCTAGTTAAATGTTAAATGAAATAATTATTTGAGAAAGACGCTAATGCGTACCGAGATGTGTGTCATCGGTTCCTAGTGCACTTGCAGACACCCGGATGCCTGTCACCTCTCCACCTCTGGCCTAATATGCCAACTCTCTGAAAGCCCCAGTACGGCATCACATCTGATGCATTAGAGGGAGGGCCTCGTCTTGGAGTCGGTCCGTCGAGGCCTTGTCTGAGGCCTTATACCCAAGTCCTATGGACTGGACTTTCCTGTCTTTGTGTGGTCAAATAGACGCTAATAGAGTGGTGTACCACTGAATAGGCCTTTAATAAAACCAAAGCCCCTTTTAAAATCTCTTCAACTTTGTGGACTCACTTAAGTAACAAGAGTAACAAGGGCATGGACTGACCTATGGATTAAATTTGCAAGGAGAACTGAGAGCCAGCCCTTTGTGTCTCGACCTGTTTCAGAGGCCATTCTGCCATAGAGGGAACTTAACAAGAGCTCTCTCACCTTTCCACTGCAAAATGTTACCTTTCCTCGAACCTCAAGCAATGAATGCTTCAGGGAGATCCCACAACATCCCATCACTTTCAGTGAGTGAGTCGCAGTGAGGATTCTGCCTCTATTTTATTTTTGATGTTTGATGCTGACAACTTTTAAGTCTTACCTTCACTGGTCCCTTTGTGCCCCACATCTAGGTTAGCTGATAAGACAGCCTGGTGTTTCCTCCTTTGGCACTGGGAAGGGAGATTCAAATCACACAAGCCCCTACCTGCACACATGTACGCAGCCTCACTCTCAAATCACAAGAAAAACTGAGGCCAATCTCCTATTTTGGCTCTCCCAAACAGTTTTGAACCTGCTTAAAGGACATTCTCTGTTCTCTCCAAAGACCTCAATTATGTAAGTAATAAATCTTTTCATTCCTTTTTGGTGTGTGTATGTGTGTGTTCGGTGTCATCACTCAATATCACAACTAAATTTTGAGTGTGGGGGGGCACCCGTCTTTTCAGGTGACCACGACATGAATCCTGTGTAGTCCAGTTTAAAACTCCAATCTCCTATCTGATTCAAAGTGTTTCTTTCCCCATTGCCAGTGAAGTTTAGCTCTAGGACACCAAAGCGTGTGCACATGCACACAACACGTATTTTCTCTTTTGCTCCTCTCATACCCCCATTTTGGAGCTAGGATTGGCAGGAAAATGTTTTGTATGCTGGACTCATCTATTCTCCTCCATTTTCAAAGCCTAACTCGACTCATATCAGGTGCCAAGAGAAAGAATAAGGGAGCAAGTACAAGGGCCTATTAGTTAGCTGGGTGTGTGATGGCAATTCTTTTCTGGCATTTGTCCCTGTGTTTCTGGATAACACTGCCTGGCCTCAATACCTTCCATGTGTTAGGTGTTGAAACGCTGGCTCTTTCAGGAGGCACATCTGTTAGTTCTAGGAGGTCCTCCCCATTGCATAATTCCATTTTTACTCCTTTAAGCTCCCACCCCAGCAGTAATACATGGCCTCCCTGCTTCTGGTGTCACCTTGTCTGTGGGCTTCTCTCCTGGGATAACTACAGGAAGAAAGCTTAAGCTGAGCTACTTACTACAATGCCATAGGAAACATATGCACCCTTGCTATGCCAATGGTAGGAGTGTAAAGTACTCTACTGCTCACCCAGCTCTGTTAGTTACTACTGCGGCAGATGTAGTAATGCTCACCAAATAGTCCAGGGGCTTCCCTGTGTTTCCCAGTCCCTTCTGCAGTTAAGAGAAGGCCATGTGACTAGATTTGAGCAATGGTCTCAATAGAAATTCCATATGCCGTGTCTGGTCAGAGGCAATTAAGAGAAAGTGTGAGTTCTCCCTACTGTCTTCTCTTTCACTGGACACCCTGAAAGCCACATGTTGAGATGGCAGCATCACATGATGGCTCAACTTGGAACCCCAAGCAATTATGTAGAACAGGATCCGTCACCAATCATGTTAGAGACATCGAGTGTGAACAACAAATAAATCTTTGGAATTTAAGCTATTGAAATTTGGAGGTTAATTTGTCACCAAATGACATATAGTATATAAATGACTTCATATAGTATATAAATAAGGGAATGTTTTATAAAATATATAGTATATCCTATATTATATAAAACCTACTTTCCTATTCATCTAGATATCTACCTAGGCAAACATTTATATGTATTTGTTTTCTATATTGATATTTATGTGAATTTGTATAAATATATACATATTATCTTTAGTTATATATTTTATATATGGTAGAAATGTTATCTATATTATATATAATTTTATATAGTATACAAATAAGTGAATGTTTTATAAAATATATAGTATATCCTATATTGTATAAAACATAAATACAATACACTAATATAAAACAATTGTCATTAATAAAATAAATAATGAAACATCTTAAAATTAGCACAGTCTAAAGAAATCGGGAATGATCATTTAGAAAATAAGTAAATTAGTAATTAATACATATTATCATACCCATTGCATCACAGACATCAGCAGATACACAGAAAAGTGGTTCACTCTATGATTGATTAATAAATTATATTCAGACAATTTTTAAAAAGTGTAAAAGAGAGATAGACATCTAGAAAATGAAAAAGATAACATATCACATCTACTACATCTATCTGTAAGACACAGCCCACAGTATGTAAGTCCCAGGGAGCTGCCAAACTTCCCAAGCTGGTGCAATTTACTATGTAGGAGAGGCTGCCCTTTTCTTCGTGTTAGAATGGAGCCCAGAGTTTGTGTGAAATTCAGTTTCCCGATCTGACAACGTGTGTGCAGATTAGAAGTAGCAAGAGAACAAAGCTGCATGCTAGTGGGTGGCTCCCCAACACCTAGCAAGGAGACGGAAGAGTTAGTTGTCAACTCATTGAGGCATCCAAAAAGCAGCAAGAGCACAGCTTTAGTTTAGTATACAGCCATGGGCTGCTTAACGATGGGGAGAGTTCTGAGAAATGTTTTGCAGGCAATCGCGTCATTGTGTGAACATCGTAGAGTGCACTTACACAAACCTAGATAGTATATATAGTCCACTCCGCAGCTAAGCTGTACGGGATAGTCTAGTGCCCCTGGGCTAGAAGCCTGTACCGCATGTTACAGTGCTGAATATTGTAGGCAATTGTAACACAATGGTAAGTATTTGTGTATCTAAGCATATCTAACCATAGAAAAGGTACAGTAAAAACGTGATATAAAAAATAAAAAACCGTATACCTATCTAGGACACTTACCATGATTGGAGCTTGCAGGACCGGAAGTTGCTCTGGGTGAGTCAGTGAGTGAGTGGGGAGTGAACGTGAAGGTCTTGGCCATCACTGTACACTGCTGCAGTCTTGATAAATGCTGTACACTTAGGCGACAGTAATTTGTAAAAAATGTTTTTCTTTCCTCAATAATAAATTAACCTTAGCTTACTATAATGTTTTTACTTTGTAAAGTTGTTTAACTTTTCAACTCTTGTACTAACACTTAGCTTAAAATGCAAGCACATTTGTACAGCTGTACAGAAGTATTTCCTTTCTGTATACAATTATTGTATATGCTTTTTTCTATTTTCAATTTAATTAATTTATTATTCCACATGTGAAAACTTTTTGTGAAAAGCTGAGACCCAAGCTCACACATCAGCCCAGGCCTGCAAACGTTCAGACGCACCAGTCTCATTGCCTTCCACCTGCGCATCTTGTCCCAGTATACTGACCTATAAGGGGAGGGACTTTCCTTTATATACAGTAATACGCTACAAAATTACAGTTTTACAATTAAAATTTTTGTTAGTAGGTTTACCAGGTATGAAGAGTAATTTTAACATCTACTGCGTGTTTACTATGAAGCAGGATGATACTGAGCACTGTACAAGTAGTACCCCCCGGGTCTGCAGGGGTACTGTTCCAAGACCCCCAGTAGATGTCTGAACTGCTCATAGTACCGAACCTTATATATACTGTTTTTTTCTCTATGAATACACACGCTTCACGGCTTCTCTTCGGCAAGTCCAAATTGCCAGCATCACGACGCTAGTGCTTTGGGGCCATTATTTAGTAAAAGAAGAGTTACTTGAACACAAGCACTGAGATACTGTGACAGTCGATCGATCTTATAACTGAGATGACCATTAAGTGACTCACAGGCAGGGAACATACACAGGAGGCACACACTGGGTGATTCACATCATGGGCAGGACAGAGCAGGACAGCACAAGATTTCATCACGCTACTCAGAACAGCGTGCAATTTAAAACTTACGGATTGTTTATTTCTGGAGTTTTTCATTTAATATTTTCAGACTGTAATTAACTGAGACTGAGGAAATCAAAACCACAGATAACGGGGGACGACTGTAAACGCAGTATCTCATTTAATCATCATGACCCACCTATGAAGTTATTATCATCAGCACCTTACTGATGAGAAAACTGAAATGCAGACAGATTAATTTCCCCATAACTGGCAGAGCTGGGATTCAGAGAGTGCTGGGGAAAAGGATGGTGAGCCTTACCTGAACGGGGAGTGGGAGAGAGTTCCCTTTAAAAATGTTTCTCAAGCTGCCCTGATAATGAGGGTTGCCTAGGGAGTTGGTAAAACATTCATATTTCCAGCCTTCTTCTTTGGGGATTCTAATGCAGGAGGGTTGGGTGTGTCCCTGCAACATATATTTTAACAGCCATGTGACTGATGTCGTGAGGTACGTGTGGGGAACACTGTCTGTCCTACAAAGAATGATATTGAAAGAGAAGGTGAGTCCCTGATTCCCAAATATCCCCCATCATTCCCGTAAAGGCATTTCTCTTTCTTATTACTTTCCCAAACCTTTATTCTGTGCCTCCCACTAACTGTCGTTCAGTCCCACTTGGGTGTGTTGTTCTTATTGCAGATTTATCACGTCCTCATCAGTGCACCTCAGCCTACAATTTCCATCCCATTTCGAGTCATTCCCTTTCCACACATTTTCAGCCACAGTGGTACCGAACTATTTGCTCTTCCATATCTATACCAAGTGCTTCAAACCTTTTGACGTTTTTCACAGTCGATTTTCTGCATTAAATGTTTTCTTTCACCATTTTGCCCATTGTACTCTATTTCTTCGTCAAGAGTTCAAACATCACTTTCTTAGAAGTCTTCTTCAGCTTCCTCGGGCAGAGTTAATTCTTGCCTTTGTATTCTCACAGCACTTTGGATTCTCTTACGTATAATGTAGGTTATGTTGTATTGTTTGTTTACTCATCTGTCTCCCTTAGGAGGCAGCATGGAGAGGGAGAGTGTCTTCATCTCTATATTCCAGTGTGTAGCAGAGTGCCAGGCACACAGTAGGAATTTCATAAGTATTTGTGGGTGAACTTTAAACTTTTAACAGCTATATATTAAATGATTATCATCAATTAAAAATACATTGATTTTTATTTATTTTTATATAAGTCCAGATCTTCATTCATTCATTCATTCAATTACCCATTTATTCAGACAAATATCTGCTGAACCCCTATTATATGCTAAGCATTAGAAATTCAGTGCTGAGCAAAGAAAATAGACATGATCCTTGCCTCATGGAGCTTTTCGTAGAGAGAAATATATGAATACAATAATTATTTAATGAATAAAAGATTCACTACAGTGGAAAATCCCAAGGAGGATATGCACAAGAGGGCAATGAAAGCATATAGTGGGGGGTTAGGTCACACCTGACCTGAGTGCTGATCATGAAAAGGAATTATATAGGGAGCAAGGGGACTGAGGAGCCTTCCAGTCTCAGGCAAAAGTCTCTTCAAAGGCCCTGGTGCAGGAGGAGGTATGGTAAGCACAGGGACTGAAGATGGATAGTGTATCTGGACAGAGAGAGCAAGTGCACTTATGGCCAGAGGAATGGCTGTCTGTCACCTACAGCACATGAGTTTTCATAGGCCCCGTTAAGAAGTTTTATCTTTGTTCTAAATGAGTGGGAAACCAGTGAAAAACTGTGATTTTGTTGAATGAGTTATTGCATTTTTGTGGGGATTTCTATTGGCCAAATGATGACTTGCTTTACTATTTATTTTTGTTTTGACCATGCAAACTTCTTCAGGATAGGAACCACGTCTTATATTTCTTAGTGTTCCCAACAGGTACACAATAAATAGAATAGGTGACTAAGAGATTGTGCTTCTTGTTTGATTTCAGATTCTTGAGAGTGAGGTTTTACGTAAACATATGTAAGAGAGAAGCTTAGTTAACCAAATCTATTGGATAGCTTATAACAACATAACAGTTGGTGTTAAAATTGTGAGAAACGTTTTTATCATGGTGAGTGGACAGTTATCCACTACTATTTTGATTGACAGAGACTATTTCTTAAGTGTTTGGGAAGCTAACAGTCATGGTTAGTTTCGGAAGAACCTGTATCTCTTGTCCAATAAAGTATTTTATCACTCATGATGCTTGAAATCTTACTGTTACAGAATCATTACTATGGCCTTTAAAACCCTTTGGTCTTTAAGAGTCCTCTTTGAAAATGTAAATACCCAATTGGGACTAAGAGAAATATTGGTATTTATCAATTGAGGTCTTTGGGGTGTTCTGATGGATATTCACGTATAAAGGAAATATATGCGCACGTATTAGGCATAGAGCAGGGGCACTGGTGATATGGAAGTGAAGTTTGCCACATGGCCAGTTTCTCAGTTTTGCTTCTGTTGGCGTCTCTAGACATGCAAGTCATTTTGTGAGTGATGGCAATGATTGTGGTACTGACTGTAGCCGAATCTGTCTGGACTCTGGTTTGACCATAAGACAGGGAGTATTTTTCTCCATAACCTCTAGGACCCTGAAATTTAATGATATCATGAGGGACAGTGCAATGAACTTTGGGAGGTAAGTTGCTCGGTCATACTAGCTGAGCTGGTGGCACTGTCTACTCAAAGCCATGTGTTTCAGTGGACTTCTCAAATCAACTTTTCAGTAACAAGTTATTTTTGTCAGATCAGGATTTCATTAGAACATCTGTGTACTTAGTATTATAATAGTGCTTTCTGATCCTTCATCAGTTTCCAACTTCATTATTTGCCCCTCTTCTTAATAAATTTCTAGTTGCTGGAGGGGATATGAATGAGAAAGAGAGCATTTGTTGAGGTTTTGGGATGAGGGTGTTTTTTTCCAGAATATTCCATGTTGGTTTGGAAAATTAAGACCTGTAGGCCTGACAGGAGCACATTTCTACTGCAGACATTCTATGAGATTTTTCTTATTTCCCCCTAGTGCTTTCTCCACTCTGCTCTATGGATTTCTATCACATCATTTTCATAATCAGCAATTGTTCCTCATTGAATGAATTGTGACTGTGACAAATCTTTTATTAAAAATATTTTTAAATGAATAAAGCCATTCTGTTATTCAATGTAACTGCTTTATTTCCTCACAGTTTCACACAAGATCCCATAGATCCTGTTGGAAGTTTTAATAAATTAAAAATTACCACCATGAAATAAAGTTCTGATTATTCAAGCGACCACACTAAACAAAGAGTGATCCACCCTTTTGTTTTACATCTTCCTCTGAGAGATGCTCATCTCAGGTCCTAATTTGTCTAATAGAATCTAAATCAAAGATCAAGAAACTACAGGCTAAATCTGGCTAGCAGCTTTTCTCTAGAAATAAATTTTTATTGGAACACAGCCACGCCCATCCATTTAAGTACTGTCTTGTGTTGCTTTTGTGCTACAACAGTAGAGTTAAGTGGTTGCAACAGAAAACAAAGCCTACAGAGCTGTAAATATTTACTATCTGGCCTTTTATAGAAAAAGTTTGCCAACCCTAGTGTAAGATAGGATTCTACTTATTCTTTGACTATCAATTAAGCCAGAACCTCCTTGAAAGAACAGCAAAATATGATTTCACTTTGTATCTTCAGTTTCTATCACACTGTCTTGTTGGAAAAATGTGATCAAATTCAGAATGAATGAAAGTAGCCCAATTCGTCTGTATAAATAATCATGCTCTCCCACACCCGATGTTAAAGAATAAGGGAAAGAACCATTGAAAACCAGGTACAGGGTGATATTTTTATCGGGACAATTTTGGGTTGATTTTAACGAAAATCTGTATCAGCAGGACAAATCTGATCTTGGTGTGCTGCAAAGGGTTGCTACTGTTCTCATTCCAGCATCTAGGGGTAGGAAAGCGGGGATGTGTAGGAAGCACCAATGTGATTTTTCTGCCCCAGGGAATTTTCTTACCTAAGATTTCCGAGAAGTCTTTATAAGGATGTGCCAGTGTCAGGTGCTGGGATGCTTAGCCAGGGGGTAGCTAAAGTGCACGTACTGGGATGTTTGTATTCCCCACTCACTCATCCCAACAGGCAAATTCTGCACTGACATTTGGTATTACATGAGAAAGGAGGCTTCGGGGAAGCAAATGTAGCCTGTTCTCTGTACTCTTTCTACTTTCTTTGAATGCTCTTGGTTGACTTTCCCTACATATATAAAACTGGGAAATGACTGGAATGTAAATTAGGTTTTTAAAAAGTTAACAGATCTAATACCTTCTTTGAGTAGATATTGGGAAGGACTCAGGAAAACATTCTGGCAGTTTCCTTAATAACCAAGCCAGAGGTAGCAAATATGTATGAAGTTTATTACCACTCTGACCCTTTCTCACCCTTCTACTAATAGATCACTGTGTTCTTTCAGACAGTCTCAGAATCCTTCTTAAAATGTCCCAAGTGGCTGCCCCCAATTAGTCAGAACTGGCACGTGAGATGAAACCTCACTATCCAAAGCTGGTTTGACGTATTTCTAAATGTGATAATCTTATTCTACCTTCCATTTTTTCCTTAGTTCCTCATGAAGTAATTGATCCTGGCCTCAAAGTCAGGAACAGGGGAGGCCCAGCAACTGAGGCATTCTCAGTAGAGCGCAGAGCACAAACAAAGGTGTAAGGTAACCAGATGGAGAACAGCAGAGTGTGATTGGAAAGTCACATGAAATGAACTTGGAATAGGAGAGAGGAGCCAGATAAAGGTGGACATTGGCGTCCAAGCCAGGATATTTGAATGTGATTAGGAAATCAGCGTTCCCAAAGCCTGGGATCTCCAGTCAGGGTTCTCCAGAGAATCAACCAATAGGATAGGATGTGTTGAGAGAGAGAGAGAGAAAGAGAGAGAGAGAGAGAGAGAGATGTGTGGGGGATTTATTTTAAGGTTTGTTTGGTTCATTCCATTGTGAAAACTGGCAAGCTCAAAATCGGCAGTGCAGGCCAGCAGGCTGGAGACTCAACCTGATGTTGCAATCTTGAATCTGAAGGAAGCCAAGAGGCAGAACTCCTTTATTTTCGAAGGACCTCAGTCATTTCTCTCAAGTCCTTCAACTGATTGGACAGGGCCCACACACATTATGAAGGGTCATATACTTTACTCAAAGTGTACTGGTAATTACATCTAACAAAAACTATAACTGCAATTTTGACTAGTATTTGACCAAATAGCTGGGCACCATAGCCTAACCAAGGTGACATATCAAAATTAACCATCACAGTCAGCATAGGTAATTTTCAGTGGCAGATGAATTTGTGTTATATTTTAAAATTTCACTTAAATAAAACTGATTTCACAGAAATTGTTGGTTAAAAAAAGGTAAATTTACTTATGTAAAACAGAAGTGAGTTAAAGAAAATTATTAAATGAATATTGGATCCAGATGTTGTATGGTATGGTGAGTATATGAAAGGTGTACTGAAATGAGCACGATTAGAGAATGGGAAGTGACAGAGAATTGCTCTACTCCTGTGACAAGGAAATGTCATAAAGAAATGCAGTTTTAGGAAGATTAATTCTGTTGCCCTGGACAAAGGCTTGGACACAAAAAATTCATAAAACAAATAATAAATGTGAAAACGTTGTCTCTTGCTATAGTAATAAAATAATGCATTTTCTAAGGAGAATTTTTTTGCCATATTTTTAAATGTAATTTTCCCAGTTGGCTGCTGTTTTTGTTTTATTTTATTTATTTATTTTTATTTATTTATTTATTTTTAGCATGAACTTTCAAAGGAGTTTATTCGTATTTTTTATTTAAACAGTTTTCTTAAATGCACGGACTTATAGAACTTTGAGAAACTTTATAGAAACTTTTATAGAAACTTATAGACACGTTTGCATGATTCCTTAGATAATCTATTTGATAAAAGAAAACAAGCTTGAATTAAAATGTTATGACTGAATATAAAAAGTTGTCATGGGAAAACAAGATGAAAAATTTCACACATTAATTGATAATATGATGGTAATACTCCTGCCCCTGAATGGGCAGGAAGGACCTTAAGGCCATCCACTCCATTTGTTAGCAGAAGTCTTATCTATCTTCAGACATACGGGATGTTTTTATCAATAAGCATAAAGGAAAATCCCATGTTCTCCTCTGGAAGCCACTTCAGGACAGCCGCACAACTGTGGTAGGATCACGCCAGCACAAGTTGATCCTGTGTAAACACTGACACAAAGTAGGAGACTAGTAGTGTCCCATTGCCATTAACATGCCAACCAATTTACTATTTAAATTCCAGAAATGAACTATGTTCTTATTGGACATGTTAATTATTATTATTATTGTTATTATTATTATTATTATTATTATTATTACTAAGTACCTACTGTAGTAGATGGTTATTGCTCGCCTTCACAATTTCTTTTCATTTTTTTTATTTTTTAAATTAAAGTTTATTGGGGTGACAATTGTTAGTAAAGTTACATAGATTTCGGGTGTACAATTCTGTAATACATTATCTATGTCTACATTGTGTGTTCACCACCCAGAGTCAGTTCTCTTTCCATCGCCATATATTAGACCCCTTTTACCCTCTTCTAGAGCTCCTCCCCTCACCCTATGGTAACCCTAAACTATTGTTTATGAGTTTTTGTTCCTTCATTTGTTTGTCTTGTTCTTTTGTGTTTTCAGTTTTATATACCACATATCAGTAAAATCATATGATTCTCTGCTTTTTCTGTCTGACTTATTTTGCTTAGCCTTATAATCTCAAGATCCATCCATGTTGTCACAAATGGTACTACTTCATCTTTTTTTACAGCCGAATAGTATTCCATTGTGTATATATACCACTACTTCTTTATCGATTCATCTATTGAAGGACATTTGGGTTGTTTCCATGTCTTGGCCACCGTAAATAAAGCTGCAATGAACATTGGAGCACACATGTCTTTATGGATAAATGTTTTCAGATTTTTTGGGTAGATACCCAGGAGAAGGATTGCTGGGTCATACGATAATTCTATTCTTAATTGTTTGAAGAAGCTCCACACTGCCTTCCATAGCGGCTGCACCAATCTGCATTCCCACCAACAGTGTATGAGGTTTCCTTTTTCTCCACAGCCTCTCCAACACTTGTTACTATTTGACTTGTTGATGATAGCCATTCTAACTGGGGTGAGGTCATATCACATTGTGGTTTTTATTTGCATTTCTCTGATAATTAGTGATGTTGAGCATTTTTTCATATATCTATTTGCCATTTGTATGTCCTCTTTGGAGAAATGTCTCTTCAGGTCCTCTGCCCATTTTTCAGTTGGGTTGTTTGCTTTTTTGTTGTTGAGTTGTATGAGTTCCTTGTGTATTTTGGACATTAGCCCCTTATCAGAGGCGCTGTTTGCAAAAATCTTCTGCCATCCAGTTGGTTGCCTCTTTATTTTGTCGATGGTTTCTTTTGCTGTGCAGAAGCCTTTAAATTTGATACAGTCCCATTCATTTATTTTAGCTTTTACTTCCCTTGCCTTTGGAGTCAAATTCATAAAATGCTCTTTGAGCCCAAGGTCCATAAGTTTAGTACCTATGTTTTCTTTTATGCAGTTTATTGTTTCACGTCTTATGTTTAGGTCTTTGATCCATTTTGAATTAATTTTGGTCCATGGTGACAGATAGCAGTCCATTTTCATTCTTTTGCAAATGGTTTTCCAATTCTGCCAGCACCATTTATTGAAGAGGCTGTCTTTTCTCCATTGTATGTTTTTTGCTTCTTTGTCAAAAATTATCTGTCCATATTTATGTGGGTTTATTTCTGGGTTCTCAATTCTATTCCATTGGTCTGTGTGTCTGTTTTTCTGCCAGTACCATGCTGTTTTGATTATTGTTGCCCTGTAGTACAAGCTAAAGTCAAGGAGTGTGATACCTCCAGCATTGTTCTTGTTTCTTAGGATTGCTTTGGCTATTCAGGGTCTTTTGTGGTTCCATACAAATCTGATGATTTTTTGTTCTATTTCTTTAAAAAATGCCATTGGGATTTTTATGGGGATTGCATGCAATCTGTATATTGCTTTGGGTAACATGGTCATTTTAACTATGTTGATTCTTCCAATCCATGAGCATGGAATGTCTTTACATTTCTTTATGTCTTCTTCAATTTCTTTTAAAAATGTCTTATACTTTTCAGCATATAGGTCTTTCACATCCTTGGTTAAGTTTATTCCTAGGTATTTTATTCTTTTTGTTGCAGTTGCAAAAGGAATTATTTATTTATTTTTTTCTGAGATTTCATTGTTAATATATAGGAATGCAATGGACTTTAGTACGTTGATTTTGTAGCCGGCAACTTTACTGTATTTGTTGATTGTTTCTAATAGCTTTTTGGTGGAGACTTTAGGGTTTTCTATATATAGCATTAAGTCATCTGCAAAGAATGACAGTTTAACTTCTTTATTCCCAATTTGGATGCCTTTCATTTCTTTCTCTTGCCTGATTGCTCTGGTGAGCATTTCCAACACCATGTTGAAAAACAGAGGTGATAGGGGACAGCCATGACGTGTTCCTGAATGTAGAGCAAAGGGTTTCGGTTTTTCACTGTTAATTATGATATTAGCTGAGGGTTTGTCATATGTGGACTTTATTATGTTGAGGTATTTTCCTTCTATACCTATTTTATTAAGTGTTTTAATCAGAAATGGATGTTGTATCTTGTCAAACGCTCTTTCTGCATCAATTGATATAATCATATGATTTTTGTCCTTTATTTTTTTATATGATGTATCACATTGATGGATTTGCATATGTTGAACCATCCTTGTGCCCCTGGGATGAACCCTACTTGGTCGTGATGAATAATCTTTTTAATGCACTGTTGCATTTGATTTGCTAGAATTTTTTTTAGGGTTTTTGCATCTGTATCCATCAGAGATACTAGTCTGTAGTATTCTTTTTTGTGTTATCCTTACCAGGTTTTGGTATCAGGGTAATGTTGGCCTCATAAAATGAGTTAGGGAGTATTGTCTCTTTTTCAATTTTTTGGAGGAGTTTGAGTAGGACAGGTATAAAATCCTCTTTGAGGGATTGGTAGAATTCACTAGTGAAGCCATCTGGTCCCGGACTTTAGGTTTTGGGAAGGTTTAGGATGACTGATTCAATTTCCTTGCTGCTGATCAGTCTACTTAGATTTTCCAATACTCTGTGATTCAGTCTAGGAAGGCTATATGTTTCTAAGAACTTGTCCATTTCTTCTAGGTTATTGAATTTGGTGGCATATAGACTTTCATAGTATTCTTAGATGATCCTTTATATTTCTGTGGCATCCGTGATAACTTCTCTTTAATTTCTAATTTTTGTTTATTAGTGTCTTTTCTCTTTTTATCTTAGTGAGTCTGGCAAAGGGTTTGTCAATTTTATTAATCTTTCAAAGAACCAGCTGTTTGTCACATTAATTTTTTTCTATTGTCTTTTCTCTATTTCATTTAGTTCTGCTCTGGTTTTTGTTATTTCCTTCTATCTGCTGACTTTGGGGTTCATTTGTTCTTCTTTTTCTAGTTGTTTAAGGTGTAATGTGAGGTTATTTATCTGGGATTTTTCTTGTTTCTTGAGATAGGCCTGCAATGATATAAACTTTCTTCTAAAAACTGCTTTCGCTGCATCCCAAAAATTTTGGTAGGATGTATTTTCATTGTCATTTGTTTCCATGTATCTTTTGATCTCTCCTCTTATTTCTTCTTTGACCCGGTCGTTCTTTAAATGTATGTTGTTTAATCTTCACATATTTGTAGTTTTTCCTGCTTGCTTTTGCCTTTGATATCTAATTCAAAGCCTTGTGATCAGGGAATATGCTTAGTATGATTTCAATCTTCTTAAATTTGCTGAGGCTAGTTTTATGTCCCAATATATGGTCTATCCATATATTGTTCCATGTACACTAGAAAAAAAATGTATAGTCTCATGTTATAAAATGAAGTGCTCTATAAATGTCAATTACGTCCATTTCATCTACTGTGTCATTTAGAGCTGCTATTTCTTTATTTATTTTGTCTTTGGATGATCTATCCGTAGCTGTCAATGATGTATTTAGGTCCCCTACTATAATTGCGTTTTGGTCAGTTTCTCTCTTTAGTTCTGTTAGTAGTTGCTTGGTATATTTCGGTGCTCCCTGATTGGGGGCATAAATATTGATGATAATATCTGTAATATCTGTCTTATCTTTTTTATCCTGAAGTCTGTTTCATCTGATATCAGTATGGCTACACCTGACTTTCTCTGGATACCATTTGCTTGGAGTGTCAGTTTCCACCCTTTCACTTTGAGTCTATGTTTGTTCTTGTAGCTGAGATGTGTCTCGTGAAGGCAGCATATGGTTGGGTTTAATTTTTTGATCCAATCTGCTACACTGTACCTTTTTATTGGTGAGTTCAGTCCATTTACATTTAGGGTGTTTATTGATATGTGAGGATTTCCTATCATTCTATCTTTGGTTTTCTGGTAAGACTGTGTCTCCATTGTTTCTTTGCCTTTTCATTGTTGTCTATTATTTCTGTGTGGTAGTATTCTACGATTTTTCCCTCTGCTTCTTCTTTGATTACATTATTTCAGTTCTGGATTTTTTTTTTTTTTGAGTGGTTACTATTAAGTTTATGTAAAAGAAAGTTTCATATTTAGAGTATTCCATTTTCTTTAGCATGCTTACTTTCTCCATTCCCATATTCTGGTTCAGGCCTTTACTCTCCCCCCTTTTATGTTTTGGTTGTCACAAATGATCCCTATTTATGCTGGTTGAATAGAGTCCTTCAGAGTTTCTTGTAGTGCAGGTGGTGTGTTAGAAAATTCCCTCACCTTCTCTGTCTGGAAAGGTATTTATTCCTCCTTCATATCTAAAGGATATTTTTGCTGGATGTATTATTCTTGGCTCATAATTTCTCTCTTTCAATAATTTCAATATTTGATTCCACTTCCTCTTGGCTTGTAGAGTTTCTGCTAAAAAGTCTGATGATGGTCTAATGTGCTTTTCTTTGTAGGTTGCCATCTTCTTTTCCCTGGCTGCCTTAAGGATTCTTTCTTTGTCTTTAATTTTTGACAGCTTCAATACAATGTGCTTTGGAGAAGGCCTGTTGGGATTGAGGTAATTAGGTGTTCTATTTGCTTCTTGGATTCAAGGATCCAGTTCTGTCCACAAGTTTGGGAAGTTCTCATCAACAATTTGTTTGAATATATTCTCTGTTCTCTTCTCTCTTTCTTCTCCTTCTGGTATGCCCATTATTCTTATATTGCTCTTTCTGATGGAGTCAGAAAGTTCTTGTAGAGTTCTTTATTTCTTTTAAGTCTCAAGTCTCTTTCTTCTTCCATCCGTGTCATTTCCAGATTTCTATCTCCAATGTCACTGATTCTTTCCTCCATCTGATCAACTCTACTATCTAAGCAGGCTATTTCATTCTTCATTTCTTTTATTGATTTCTTAACCTATAGAAATTCTATTTGGTTCTTTTTTAAAATTTCAATCTCTTTGGTAAAATGTTCATTTTGTTCTTTGATTGTGTTTCTGAGTTCATTTAACTGCCTGTCTGTGTTTTCTTGCATCTTGTGAATTTTTTAAGAACTACACTTTTGAATTCTCTGTCATTTAAGTCACATATTTGTATGTCTTTAAGTTCATTTTCTGGAGACTTCATTTTCTTTCTCAGCTGTCTTGTTACCTTTGTTATTTATGATTTATGGCAATTAATGATTCATTATTTCTCTTCCTAGACATCTACAGGAGTGTGTTCTGAAATAGGTTGCTAGAAAGAAGTCTTTCTTTTGTTTTCCAGTAGGTGTTGGTAGAATGTTTTATTTTCTCTCTGACTGCAGCCTTTTATTCTCTCTCACACTGTAGTGTTATATTTTCTCTGCACTATTCTAGCTTCTCACACAATGGGGGGATTTCCTGGAAGGCAGGCCTCTCCTCTGTGAATAGTTCGCCTGGCTCATAGGGCACCACCTTCGTGGGGGGATATGGTGAGCTTATGAAGTTCCAAAGCTCTTCCTGCACAGATTCAGAGCCCTTGTGCTTCAGCAGCTCTGTTTCCTCCTACAGGGATCCACCCAGATAGGTGGGGACAGGAGCGGGGTGTGTTGTGAGAGGTGGCCCAGAGCAATGGCAACGACCACCACCACAGCCAGTCCTGCTTCCACAGCTCCCTCCCCTTTGTCAGAACTACTTTGGCTGCGAATCCGTGTCTACAAACCACAGTTCTCAGGACTGCAAATATTCTGTTCTTTTGATCTGACACTGCTACTGTTCCACTTCTAGCACTGGGCAGGTGGGGGCAGGGCGAGCTCTGGAGGGTAGGGAGGGGGTGGCTAGGCTCAGTGCCTAAGACTTCCATTCTCTGCTTGGCAGTAAGGGCCTAAACCACTGTTTTCAGCCTTCTTCCCTCAGACTTTGCTCCGAGATCTCTGCTGTGAGCATTGGGTTCAGCCATGTTATATACTGACCCCTCAGCCCTGTGGGCCATAAGTAGAGCCCTAGCAGTCCGAGTTCTTCCCTCTCCCACAGCTGCAGTAGTTCCGGGATGCTGCAAGCTCAGAGAACTGAGCTAGGTGTTGCACCCTCGCGACCCTGTCTCTGCACTTCTCCCTTCTCTCGTCTGCTGCTCACGCAATTTGCCCACCTTTAGATGATTTCAGTAGTGCACCTCTTAGTCTTGCCTGTCTGCCATGCAGAGAGTCCTTTGTGGAGTTACAGATGTTCAATTTGTTGTAAATTCCAGGGGGAATTTCAAGAGGCTCACCTCACGCTGCCATTTTTATGACATGATTCTTTTTAAAAAAATTGTTTATACTACTTTTTTTCCATAAGTAGAAATTTTAAATTTTATGTAATCTGAGCAGTTGGTCTTTTGCTTTATGATTTTTGAAAAGGATTTTAAACTTAGGAAGGCATCCTTGGCTTCAATTTACAGATCTAGTACCTTGTTTGAGTTGGCATTTGGAAAAAGATGTTTTAAAAACATTTAACTTTTCAATGTATCTGAGATTTACTCTGTTATACACCATGAGGGATGGGTCTAAATTAATTTTATCTCCCTTAAATTGCTACCTAGTTATTCCTGCACAAGTTAATGAATAATTCTTCTGTGGTGATGTCACTTTTATTTTCTAGAAACTTATTACATGGAACAAAATCAATTTCTGGACCTTCTTGTCTTTTCTATGTCTGTATGTTACCTCTTCTTTTAGTAGTGTCTCATATTTATCATAGCCTGATAGCATATTTAAATATCTAGTGTGGCTAGTCCTTTTCATACTCAATTCAAAATTTTCTTTGATAAACTCTTTTCTTCCTGAGAACATAAGAATCTAGTCATTCTCCAACATTTTCAAAGAACATTAATTGGATTTTGTGTAACTCCTTATGAAGATTGTGATGAATTTATGTGTAATTCATTTATGTATGAATTTATGCACATTTTAATCAATTTTTGATGTTTGTGATTACATAGCACAGATAAGTTTAGAATCAATGAATTAGTCTAAAATAATAAAATAGACTTTTTATCTTAGTTTCCTCATTTTCTTGTGAAATTTAAAAGTATAAATTGCCAAATTGAATTTAACTCTTTTATTTTTGCAGATAAATGTCTGGTGGAGATGTAACCCAATAATCAAGGATCCAGTGACTGGCTTCAGGGAGCAGAATAAAAGAAACAGTGATAAACATTGTTAGCGAATGGATTTAGAAACACTTAAAGAGTAAGTCCCCAACTTTTATTTTAACTTTTATTTTAACTCCTTAGTATTTCAAAAGGAAACCATAATCTCATTCTGCAAAGATCTTTATAAGTGTGTGTTGTTGTTTTTTTTCCTTCCTCACTTCCTTTGCCCTTCTCATGCTGGTGGTATCTGAATAGCTGGTTCTTCTGTCCCTGGCTAATTCTTGTTGCTCTTGACTCTCTCTTAACAGCAGAAAGCAGGGATCAGAATGATTCAGTGGAAATAATCTTTCTCTTTTTAGCCATCTGTAAGAAGCAACCTGGCATGAAAAAGAATTATAATGCCAGGTATTATCTGACTCCTGCAAGACTCTACCCTTTTTGTCCTGCTAAAGGAATTTAAAGTATGTAAAACATAGCAAACTTAGATTTGTTAACATGGCCATTGAACTGGACATCTTGCCTTCTTGCAGGTAAAACTGAAGAAGGGTATCAGATTCTAGATTTTTTTTTTTTTACAAGAGCAAAGCATTTAAGTATATTCAAATAAGTTGCTTACTGATGCAGTGATGTCTAATTTTCTCTTAAACTAAACATCTGGCTTTGAACACAGATGTAAAAGCAAAACACAACAACAACCAAAACAAAGGAATCTCTGTCAATCAAACACTTCAGCTGCAAAGACTGACAACCTGAAGAATAGGGTTGACCTGATGTGAAGAAAAGGAATCCTCAATTTGTAGTTGGCTAAGGAAGTCCATTTACAATGCAGAGAAGCTAAGAAATGGTAGGAGAAAGTGGAGAAACAAACAGGAGAAGAGAAAAAAAGTGTTAGGAACAGAAGAAACAGCAACCTGTAGAGTGGGTGGTGCCCACTTCTACATGTTGAAGAAGATTATGGTGACCACTGTTCTCTTGCTGGACCCCAAAGATCTCCATCTCCCAGTACTTGTCCTCTTGTAGCCCTTGCCCTTTGAACAGGAGCTGGGACCTTGACTTACTTTCATTAACTGGAGGTGGCAGAGTGATGCTGTATCAGTTCTTGGTCTAAGCCTTAACAAGTTCTGCTTTTATGCTCTTAGGAACCCTGATCCGTCTTATAAGAATTTTGTTACCCTGCTGGAACTACATGGAGAGGCCATAGGAAAAGCCACATAAGAAGAAGAGGCCTTGGGTAAGAGACCCAGCCATCCAGTATCCCAGCTAAGCTCCTGCTGACCTACTAGCTAGATGAATGAATACATATGACAGACATTGGTAAGATCAACAGAAGAACCACCCAGCGAAGTCCAGCCTTGATGCAGAATTGTGAGCATATAAAATTTTCACTCTTTTAAGCGAGTAAGTTTCGGGTTGGTTTTTTTACACGGTAAAAGAGAGCTGCTACTATGATAATGGAGTAGAAGAGTCAGGAACCAAGACCCAATGACTGTACTTTCTAGGACAGCACTTTGTAGAGAGAAAATACAGGCCTGGGACCACAGCAAGCTTAGTTCAAATTTTCACTGTGCTGCCTTTTAGCTCTGTGGCCTTGGACAAACTATTTTATCTTTCTGCAGCTCAGTACTATTATGTGTAAAATGACAAAATTTTTCTTTTCTCACAGGATTGTTAAGCAATAAAATGACTGAACACTTGGGCTCATATTAGTACCCACCAAACATTAGTTCTGCTCCATTTCTTCCCTGTGATTCCCTCACCCTCAGAGGGGATTCAAGTGATCTAAAATATATTAACACTTACTAAAGGTAGTTTTGTCATAGGTCAGTTTTGCACTGTATGTGTGTTTGTATCGTATAGACAATCATTGTGTTTATATGAAAAAGAGGTAAACTCCTAATATACAATTATGGATTTTTTTTTAATGACGCAGATTTGGGGGCCACTGCTGGAGTCAATGAGCCTTGGCATCTATGTCCCACAGCATCTACCCCTGCTCCCTTGGAATACCACAGTTGTTTATTAGAGTAAGCTTAGATCACCAAAGAACACTGAAGCTTATATTATCCAGCTTATATTATGACAGAAGGCATATGCTATATTTACATTAGATTTTCACACAAAGAAACAAGCATTGCTATCTAAATTACCTGTAAAGTTCAATTAGACAAAAATTGCAGTACCAGATAGATAACATTTGGTGCTTTTTGAGTACTTACCTTTGTACTGGGATGTAAATCAGGGCCCTGGAAATGAAAAAGTCCCATACTGAGTGCTTAAACTATGTTAAAATAGCCATCACCATGTTTCCACACATTCTGAAACAAAACATACATAACACACACGAAAAAGGATTAAGGACAGAAGACGTAATCCTGCCCTGGCCTCAGTTTCCAATTAGTAAAATGAGAAAGGCAGACTAGAAGTTTCTCCAAGGCCACTTCCAGCTCTGAGTGTAGCAAGAATTCAAACCCTGTGCCTGTATTAGGCCTTTGTGGGCAGTTTGCTCTCCAAGAAAATTTTAATTGCAGAGCTTTAAATAGAAAAAAGATCAAAATGCTCTTTTAGATTACATTTTTAAAAATTTTATTTTTAATTGTGTGTTTATTGATTCCATTTTATTTCAAATGAGAACTGAAAGCGAAAGCAGAAACTTGCCAAACTGCTAATGTTTCCTTGCCATACAACTTCTCTAGCAAGTTAACCTACAATGATCTTCTAAAATGTATTTTTAATGAGAAATTTAGATCCATGTAATTTGTCTTAAACTTTTTTTCCCTTCAGACCTCTTATAGGGCTCTGGAGTTTCCATACCTCAGTGCCAAGAGCATGACAGAGCAATTCAAATTAGTTTAGTAAGTACGTTGGGCTAGTCTAGCTCAAAGTTGCTTTTCTCTTAATGGCTTAGGAGAGCCATTCAAATGCTTTGCATCTAGTAATAAAAGTTGCAATGGGGAGGGTAGACAAATGCCCATGTAATGTTCAGCCTGTTAAAATGGCCATATCCAAAGCTTAAGCAGAGTCAATTCTTACAGGGACTCTTTAAGGAGAGCAGGCCATCATGGAAGAAAGCAGGAGAAAGAAAGGAGAGCTAAAGTAAGTCTGGGAGTGTCCTTCCTCTCTCCCAATTAGGCGCCTGGATCACAGCAGGACTTTCTTAATGCCCCGTCTAATGGAGAGAAGGAAAGGTCTCCCCACATCTCTGTGTGCTTCCGGAATGCTCACTCACCCCACGCTTCACTCTGCACAGTGTGGCACGTACATTAGACCACAGTTTCTCAAACTTGCTGTGGTGAAGGACCAGTTTGCCTCTTTTCCCAAACCTCCATCCACTGTGGACTGATATTGTAGAAAACACAATAAAAATGATCACTGGAAAAATGACACACAAAACAAAAACATACAAAATACAAGCCTCAATGTTTTATTATTAGATTTAATTACTTCGTTAAATGGCAATAAAATTTCTAACCATCCTCAGTTTCTATCCATAAATTGTTGCAGATGGTAACAAAAATGTGAAAACAGGCATCGGTCCACGGACCACAGTTTTGAGTAGCACTGTCAGAGACCAGGCTGATAGTACTGTCTGGTTCCCAGTAATTCTTCCAGGGGTGTCCTTATGACCTGAGCTAGTCCCATTCAACTCAATAAACACTGGGACAGCAATTCTGTTTTTCCTTCTAGGAAGCCATCTGGGAGCACAAGAGAAGTGGCTTCAGAATGAGTCAAAACTGAGGAAGCAGAACCAAGGGATGCTGAGTAAGAAGCTGAATCTACTTCTGTATTGTAGAGAAATATAAGCCAATAAATTAAAATTTTTGCTTAAGCCACAATTCATCTGGTTTTCTATTATGTGCAAGAGCATTCTGTGTGATATGGTGATTAATTTGCATATTTCTCCATGAGCGCTCAACTATCTTCTCTTTTGCCAGTCATGTTTCCAACACAGAGATCTGACTGTGCCTTTCTTTTGATTATGAAAAACCTAGCTTCCCACTGCCCTCAGTAGAACATTCAAGCTTCTTAAACTGTCCTAAAACATCTTTCACAATTGAGTCCCCTTCTACATTTTAGCCTAGTTTTTTTGTAACTCTCATCCTTGGTATATACTCTATGCTTTAGTTTGACCAGAGATGTACTTTTATGTATGCTATGTGTTTGCTCCTGTTCCCTCTGGCTACATTGCACTTCCTCTACCCACACCGTTTTCTGACTTTCTAAGAATAGAACCTTGAGCACATAAGGTGTTCATTATTTTTAAATGTTAAGCCTTATGCATCACCACCATTCCTGCTGATTCAAGGGCTAATTTTGAGAATGTTGGCAGGAGGGCAAATAGATGCACCCTGATAGTTAATAAAAACTGCATTTAGAGCTCAAAGATCTCATTTCATACAGAAGCTACTATGGTCATACTACCAAAATCTCAGGAAGCAACAGGTTTTGATGAAGTATGACTTTATAATTGCAAAAATGAAGGAGCAATAAATAAAAACTTACATCTGCACCAAAACATGTACACACATATTCAGAGCAGGTTTATTCATAATAGCTACAAAGTGGAAACACCCAAATGTTCAACTGATCAATGTATAAACAAAACATAGTATCAGCACATGAAGAAATAGTATTTGCCATAAAAAATAATGAAGTGACGATATATGCATAGAATAGAGATGAACCCTGAAAACATGCAAAGTCAAAGAGACCAGATACAAAAGACCACATATTGTATGATTCCATTGTATGAAATGTTCAGAATTCACCAAACTACAGAGAAAGTAGAGTAGTGGTAACTTAGGACATAAGAAGATTGAAGCGTGAACAGAGTTTCACTAAAGGGAACAGAGTTTCTTTCTGAGTGTTGAACGTGTTCTAAAATTGATTGTAGTGATGGGTGCACAACATTGTGAATACACTAAAAGCCATTGAATTGTACACTTTCGATGTGTGAAGTGTATGATACGTGAATTATGTCTCACTAAAGTGGTCTAAAAAAAGAAAAGTTTATCGGCTCTTTATTCACAGTTGCCAAAACTGCGAAGCAACCAAGATGTCTAAGGTAATTGTATAAATGAAAGGTGGTACATCCAGAATATTATTCAGCATTAAAAAGAAATGAGTGATTAAGCCATGAAAAAAAGACATGGAAGAATCTTAAATGAATGTTACTAGTTGAAAACAAATCTGGGACGGCTGTATGATTCAAAATTCTGGAGACACTAAAAGATCAGTGGTTGTCAGGCATTGGAGGAGGAGGGGATGATGGAATAGGCAGAGCACGGAGGATTTTTAGGGCAGTGACACTTCTCTGTATGACACTAGAATGGTCAATACTTGTGATCATACTTTATTCAAACCCAAAGAATGTACGACACCAAGAGCGAACCCTAGTGTAATCTATGGACTTTGAGTGATGATGATGTGTCCATGTAGGTTCATCAACTGTAGCAAGTGTCCCACTCTGGTGGGGAATGCTGATAATGGGGACGGTTGTGTGTGTGTGTGTGTGTGTGTGTGTGTTGGGGATGGGGGCCTCAGGGGGAATATGGGAACTTTGCACTTTTTGCTAAATCTGCTGTGAACCTAAAACTGCACTAAAAAATAGTCTAAAGAAGGAAGAAGATGAGGAAAAGGAGGAAGAGGAGAAAAAGTGGGAAAGGGAAAGACAACCTCCCATCTCAGGGGAACCAGCTCTGAAGTTTTCCCTGACCCCTTCCTCCTCTCCCTCCTGGCAGAACAATCTATTGCTTCTTTACCAGTGTTGTGTGTTCTTATTCCTACTTCTTTTACACTCCATATCACTTTATTGCAGTTGTGTGCAGGTATCACTTGCTACACCATGACCTGCCTGAGGGCAGAGGTAATGCCTGATTTTGTTAACATTTCTACTAGAAATACTACACAGGAGAGTACAATATGTTTGCTGTGTGAATGATGAAGGGCATCTTACAACTACTGTTTTCAATGCAGTTTAAAGTATTTTGCTCCAGAATCTGTTCTTTGGCCTTTTGGTATCCTGAAAAGAGCTGCACTCAGGTGGCTCATCCTGGGACAGTGATCAGGATGGGAGTGACAGAGCACTAAGGACTGTCCCTAGAAAACTGAGAACTTAGGAGAATTGTACCCTGATGACTTATCTCTCATGAGCCTCCTCAAATAGAAGCATGTTATTCTAGTAAAGCTTTTGAAAAACACTCCTCCTTGGAGACAATATAAACAAGTGCAGTCTGCAATCTGGGACCAGACTTCTGTGTGGTGATGGACCTCAAATGGGAAGACGTCATGGGGTTGTAAGGAGAAGACCTCACTCTACCAAATGCCATCCCTGGATGGCTGCCTGAAATGCTCTGGGGAAACCTTTATTACAAAACCTAGGGAGATATGTAAAGTACGTGAGATGTATTCTTGGGAGGGATGACATTTTCAACTTTTATTATTCATTTATAACTTACTGAAACAACTAAAATTTGCTGTTAAACATTTATAACATTAAATAAGTGTAAAGGAACTTTAAGTTCTGTATCCAGGTTCCTGTAAGGTACAACATTCTACAGGAAAGATAGATTTGAAGATATATATGGCCCTGCATGTAAATGTCTGGGTACAAGCAAACAATCCAGGCAGTACCCTTTCAAGGTAATGGATGTGGTAAGCCTGTAGTCAGGCTCTCCAAACAGTAAAGGGGACCCAGGTAATATCTAGGTTATAGGTGGCACAAGCAGAACATTTCATTAAGGAAAATATAAGATATGATGAAAGGTGGATTGGAAAATAGGAGGACGGGTGGGGCAGAGGGACCTACAGGCCCAAGAGGGTTGGAGGGACCTGCTGGACTGGTGGTGGGGGCCTTGTTGTGTCAAAACCCTTTGTGACTCATCAATCGTCGGTGACGCAGGCCTGGCAATAAAGTCAGGGTCTGCTCTCTCACAGCTCAGTTGCCTCAGGCAGCTTGGCGATTCAGATAATGGAATTCACACTGTGGAATGTTTTCTCGTTTCTGTATAGCCTTGGTGAATCTTGTCTGTGCTTCCTCTCAACATCCCTAAATGCTAACCCCACCCTCACTGGTGTGTGTGTGTTGTGGTTGCTCCTTCTGTTCCAGTGCTACCTGGTGGGGATACCATCTTCACCAACAGTCTGGGAAACTGAAAACAGGCCAAAGGTAAGCCACCCTGAGCCAGTCCCAGTACACTTTCCTTATTGTTGTTTTCATTTCTAGTCCCACCTTTTAAAATGAGCGTGATTGGCTCAGAGTAACATCTGAGGTAAAGAGTCTGAGAGGATAGAACATCCTTCTAGGAGAATAGGCTGGGCAGGGCTAGGGGTTCAGCCGGGACTGTTTCCTTGGAGGCTCACAGGCCACCTGGATGTGTGTAGGGGGAGGATTCCAGGATCACTCCCCAAACAGTGATTTCCTGGCCCCGGATTGCATTGTTTAGAGAGTTTGGGATCTCTGCAGGAGAACCGAGTTCCCAGCACTTCATCATGGGTCACATTCCCACGTCAGGCATCGCTCCAGGGAGCCTTCCTCTGTGTTGGGCTGATCGGGAGAGCAGTGCTGAGCCTCTGAGAGCCTCTGAGCAGAGGCTGGAGCCTGAGCTCTGCCCCAGGTTACAGGGTCCTATCGGACGGAGCAGAGATGCGACTGCTGGCCTCAGATGCTACGCCCTCCGTGAGCAAAGGACTTCTGACTGAGAATACCAGTGTGGACCTCGTAGGCAAAATCCTTCTTTGCATTTTTCAAAGAAGGAAAATCGGACATTTTAAACCTATGCAAAATTGATAAAAGGGAGGAATACAATATCTGGCAATTAAAATGGAGTCATGTTATTCTTGTATCATGATTGTCTGAGTTTCCTGTGGAGAGAAATGACAGAAATGATTCTCTTCTTTTTCTCAGCATCATGACAGAACCAAGAGGAGACGGAAGGGTGGGACACGGAAAGGTAAGTTGTGCCTGTTCCACCTGAGCTCTCCAAGGGTGAGAGCTTTCTGAGAGAACTTTCTCAGCTCTCAGTCCTTTCCATGAGGTCCCAGGTCCATGGTCTCTGAGGATATTAGTTGCTATAATAGATAGAGTCCCTCTCAGTAAACAGAGCCCTCAGAGAAGAGGCTCATGGGAAGGCAGTCAGACCTTGTATACTTCTCAGGTCCCCCGCTCTGCCATCCCTGGGCATGAGCAGTGATGGACCTGAGCAATGGACACTGCCTAATCGATGGGGAGACTCAGAACTTCTGTCCTCTGCCCTGGTGGAAGTGCTTTGACTTCCTGGATGATCAGATTCCCCTCTGAGGTAACCACTGACGTCTCTGATTCACAGAGAGGTTTTGAGCATCAAATGAGATAACGTATGTGAAAGTACTTTACAAATAAAGCAACCGACACATGAGGGAACCTTGTTAATATTGTCATCGACCACTTTACCTCATCTACTGATTCTTGTGGCTTTCACAGTCTAACATCACAATGGTTTCCCATAAAGGGACTCCTGTATGAAACCTATGGTTCTATTTTCATCCCATATAAATCATTCCTCTGGTTTCCCAGGTTGCAGATATTACCAGAGGGAAGAAGAGGAGAAAAAGAGGCTGATTTCTATCCTGAAAAGGTGACTAGACTTTCCCCCTCTTTCCTGATCCCTCTTTGGCGTGTTCTATACAATCCAGGGATTCAGTGCAGCCTTCCGTAGTCATCAGGTGGAGTAGCCATAGGAACGGGGATGGGAATGAAGGCCTGGGGTGAGTGCTACTGAGTGCATTGTGAAGTCATGGATGTGGAGCAATGGGAAGGGCAGCAGGCATCAGGTGGCCCCACCCCCACAGGGCCACGAGGTCCTCCATCCTTTGTTCTGGTCCTGGCTGCAGCTTCTACCTCCTGTCTCTTTCAGTCCCCTGGGCCAGCGTTATGATATTATGCGCTTTCGTCGAATGTTATATCCAGACCCCCTCTGTGAGGTGTGTAATCACGCAAATGCCGAGATCAATAGTCTACTATTCCCAGAAGCCTTGGAAGATGCCACACCCTCTGTGTCCCCTTGGGCTTCTACAGATTCTGTGACTGAATCATCGTTTCCTCTGCCCCCCGCCTTCTCAGCACTACCTCCAGGAGACCCAATACCAGCCCCTCTGCCTGAGCCTTCCTCACCGTCACCCCCAATTCTCTCCACTAATACAGTGACCCCCTTACCCGCCTCTCCTTCAGCTTTACCACTGGGTCACTCTTTGCCACCAGAGCCTTTTCATCCCTTGGAATCCAAATTCCCGGCAGAACATTCCCAATCCCAACGCCCGGGCAGCCCATCGCGTGGCATTCCGAGAATGGATCCTCTTCTCCAACCAGAGGCCCCCTTGACCCTGAATACCATCTTTCTGGACCCTTCCCTTTCTGAATATATCGACCCCTTACCTGATTTGTCAGAAAATGATCCCCACCAGTTCATTTGCTCACCACCACGTAGCAGCAGTGCTGCCTACCTCTCCATCACCAGACTCCAGTTTCACTGACTCAGTGTGAACAATGTAAGCCAGAATACCACCTCGATTCTTCAACAAAAACGTTAGAGTCAGGTGTTGATAAGCATGACTCCGTCGTCGCCCTTCCCTTCTGGAGCAGCAAAGGCAAACCAACGGGACTGCATGTGCATCGGCAGCCCTCATATCCTGAGGCCTGCGAGGATTCTTGGCTGGACAATCATATCTATCTTTTCTGGGGTTTCCCACCTTTGCACAGCGAGTCCTTGCCCTCTGCTGTCCACGTCCTGGGTGACTCCTCCTCAGTCTTTATTTTCAATAGAACATGAAATGCCTCCAAATACCAAGAATACGCAATACTTTTCCATCCTCTGCCTCCATCTTTGCCTGAGGTCCAGCCTTTCCCTCAAACGCTGCTCAGGCCCACCTTCTGTCCCCACTCCAAGCCCTATCCTCTAGTCCTATACCCCAGATTAGGAATTCTGGAGAGCATTTCCATCGACCCCAAAGTGAAGCAGACACTATCACCTCATCTGACTCGCAGCATCTGGAGTGGCATGTGTTGAGGAAGCAACAGGGACGTTTGTGGGGTTTACCCTCTGTGGTCCAAAGATCTCAGGAGACCTTTGTTCTTCAGCTCCCCACTCGGCTTATTGCCGGCCCTCCGAGGCTCAGGTTTCAGTCTCCATCCTTCCTGGAGACTTCCTGCTCAGCAAGGAGCTTTGCAAAATTCTAGACCATCACCTGCGAAAGGGGCTCATCCAACACCGCTGGGGCCTGCCCCACAGAATCCATGAGTCTCTCTCCTTGTTCAGGCCTCTGAGCTATTGTGCAGACACATCTGAGTCAAAGAGCAATTACGGACTCTCATGGTCCTTGCATATAAAGGATTGAGCCAACCCAGCAGCTTCTCTGACAGGAGCTCAGAAATCCTTCAGCTCGAGGAAGATGAGCTGAAGGGTGAGGGAGTCCACCCAGAGAATGGCCAGAAAGATCATGTATCCAGTGGCTCAGAGAGCTCTTCAGCTAAAGATCCAGGGTATGACTCCAAGGAAGATCTAGGATGAGTCTGTAGGGAGAACATACAATGCTGTCAGGGCAGAGTCTATGCCAGGGACAAGTGGAGAATGTCCTGCAATAACATTCGGGCACCAAGTTCATGGAAATGAATGCGGGCGGCTGCCTGCACCTGTGTACAGTGCACGGCCTGCTATGAAGCAGATAGCGACTGTGTCTGTGAATGCCCACACTGAAACAAAACGGAGAAGTGTGCCACCATCAGTGGGTGGGGACTGCTGCCTGAACACCTGCCAGTAGCTCTCCTTCCTTGACTGCTGTGTGCAACAGTCGCTGGACACCCACATGAAAAGTTTTTGTGTGAGGATGTGGTATGGCTTTCCCTCCAAGGTCTTTGAATCCATAGAGATCTTTTTATCAAAAGATAGCTCATCTCATTCCTCAATGAATTCCAACCTTACTTCCTTAATGAACCTGAGTTCTGAGGTGAGCTCCAAATCTGGGGTCTTCATGCCCCTTAGAGGAAGCACTACATCTCTCCCTGGAGATGATGTGGCAACAACATACTCAGCCTCTGTCCTGGCTCTTCCTTTCCCTGCCACCTCGCATGTGGGCCAGGAAGGATGGGGAGCCCTGAGTCAGTCACCCTGATATCCACCGTGGCCTTACAGAGGACATGCAGAGAATGAGGGAGGCCAGAAGGAGTCTTTTCCCTGTCACACAAAACATCACAGGCAAAGCAAGTCCGAAACAGACACTACTAATCAACACACCCTCCCCAAAGCTGCCGGCAATGCGAGCTGCGGCCAGACATGAGCGTAAGGATCAGAGTGTAATAACCACTGATCGATCAGAAAGGCAAAAGGGCAAAGAGATGGAGAACCAATCAGAACCTATTTCCACGCCCGTGACTAGGGTGCTGTTCAGGGCTAAGGAGCTCGATCTTCTTCAATCAAGTACTAGTGACATCCTGACAATAAGCAGCCAGGAATCTCCCAAAGGATTCCTGTGAATGAGAATAAAGGAGAAACTACTGTGAGCCCTGAAAGTCCGCCTACAAAAACGCCTGTTCTCTAAGATCCTAAATCACCGGACTCTAAGGAGCAATAACTCTCTGGTGAGTTACAATCTGAACTAGAGAACAGGGAGCGTAGCCAGGCCCAAGGCTGATGCAGTGACATGTCCGTTGCCTCACACGGCTTGACTTACAAACCTCCCTGACTCAGCTCAGGGTGTCTCCAGTGTGGACCTGGGAGCTTCCCAGGTGCTGCACATGCATTTGGAGGCCCCAGGAGTCAGTATACAGCAGTGGCAGGAGCCTGGGCTCCCTGAGCACGTCTTAAGGTGCGGCCAAGATAAGAATTTCCCACAAGCAAAAAGGAGAGGGAGCCGTCAAGGCTCCAAATTAGAGGCACTTTGTGGAGGGGATCCAGGGTTCGCCACGTCCCAACCTGGAAGGAAGGGTGTTCGTCCTCAGGATGCAGCATTAGAGGAGGTGCTTGGGAGCAAGTCATCCCAGACCCTGTCACGGGGGGACTGTCTCCCCCTAAAAGCCTTTTCAGAATAAAAATGAAGTGCTTTTCTCAATGGCTTCATCCTGGGGTAAAATGCGAACAGCAAGAAAATTCCCAGGAAAAGGGCAGCCCCGTATCATCAGCAGGGAGCAGAGGCCCAGATAAAAGTACAAGGACCTTGACTGGGCCGACTGAAGGCCCAAAAGTCATGACAGGCATGGGGAAGTTTCTACAGGAGAGACTGGGGCGTCAGATGGAACAGATATGCCCTGCCCTCAAGAGTGCCTTCCCTCCCCAAGTGAAGTCTGGGCAAGCTCAGCAGAAGGCACAAGTACCAGCCCAGGCAGGGCCCATCCAGGGGCATCCTTTCAACTCCAAGGCTCCCTGCTGTAAAGTGACAAAGTCATGCCAACAAGCTGCTGACTTTGCTGCCAGAGCTCTACAAGTCTTAGACAAATCCGAGACAAGGACAGACAACCCCGCCAGAAGGTTGCCGCATTTAAGGAGCAATTCTTATACCAGAAGCACCTCCAATCCAGGCCCTATAGGGAGACTGTGGCCTATTCAAGCCCTGGGGAATATTTCTACAAGTATTAGACAAATGAGAGAGAAGGACAGACAGGCCCAGACAGCTGCAACACCCCTGATCCAGACCCTACAGGATGGCTGTGCCCCATCCAAGCCATAGCTACAGGCGACAAGCTGGCCAGGGTCGTCAAGTTGCTCTCACCACTGCTGAAGGCAGTGCTTTCAGAGATGGGTCTCTGCTATTGAGACACAAAACTGTTCCCTAGAATTTCCAGGGAAAACATTTTCCCATCCCCAACTAGTTTCTTTGTGACTCTCCCTAATAAATGGTTCATCAATAATAGTGACACTTTTCTGTGTGCAGTGTTAGGAACATGGGTTTTGGGTAACTTGGGGCTTGTGCTGAGGGAAAGGAAGGAGTTAGTTCAGCTTTTACCAATTGCTTTCTTTGGCTTCTAAAAGGTGACCAGTTCCCTGAAGCTCTAGTTGAGAAATAGATATCATGTGCCCCCAAAAGCCCATTTTGTCCCTGATGAAGTTTGGGGGGATGGGCTGTGTCTCCTGTCTCTTAGCTTAGCCCTAAGGACCACGTAGTTCAGCCCACACCTTCCCCCTCATGGATGCTTTGTACCCTTTAGGGCGGTGGGGAACATGGGCCCTCTATATCTGAAAAGGGTCAAAGACAGGTATATTTTCAGAAAGTATCAGAGAAGAAGAAACAGAGGCTTGATCATTATGTAGAAGTCAGTGATTAGAGGACCCCAGATGGGTGACCCCTCAATCAGTGTGTTTGTGGGGAGGATGTTGCTGCAGTGGATCCTGGGCTGGTTGGGGTAGAGTCTAGGAACAGCATAGATGCTGCTTATAAGTCTGCCTCTTAGGTCATGTTAGTGTGTGGGGGAAGCATCCTTTAAACTTGACACTGAGGTTTCCCTACTGGAAAGTCACCTTGGGGAAGTGGTTCCAATCCTTGGGTATTTCTTCCAGCTGTCGGACTGATGATCTGACAGCCGATATGTATGTGTATTTTTTTACCAAGCAAAAACATCACTCATCTGTCAGTGGTAGGAATGTTGACCAGGCAACCACCTACCTTCTGGTGTAAAAAAAAAAGCTGAAAGTAACGAAACAATGCCTTTGAGTGAGTGGAAAAGGGGAAATTCAGAACAAAGGGAGAGGGGAAAGAATGACCTTGCTGCTGGAACAAAGGTCTGTGTGTCATCATCCCCGCACTGACACCCTGTCTTGCTCCCAGCTTCCTCAGTCTGATTCAAGCTCCCCTGCTTGAGGCTGATCAGAGCACCACACAGCCTACTGATGCCATATACCAAAACGCACGGGGCTATTGTTTGAGTAGCAAAAGAGTATTTGCAGTGATGTCATCAAGCCTGGCTTCCCTGTCTTTGGGGAAGGTGATCTTGATGCCTTCCTTCCATCCATGCTTGATACAAATATACAAAATCTTGCCTGTAGCATGTGTGTCTTTCAGTCATTGGGATGGAGGTGTCACCTGTGATATTCACCATGGTTGAGCCTTAAAAAATCTCCCCCAGAAACCTGCAGCTCATGAATCTGAGATGAGCTAGTCTATGCACCAGGATTGCAGATATTTAGGGGTTCACCAAGGACTTCCATGGAATGATGTTTTTGACCCAAACTGTACACATACCCATCCTTACAATAGAGGTCTGGAGGGAATACATCTCAGCTTGTATAGGCTGCAAGTTAAAAATATGATGAATGTTCTAGAGAGCACTTGACATTTTTCCAGAAAGTCTTGTGAATGCTCAGTGTTAAAAAAAAAAAACAAAAACAGATGTCCACCACAGTCCTCTCATTACCAGACTTGTATCTTCTTGTTCAGAGTTATGCCATTGTCCCTACAACGTCTGAAGCTTAGGGTCACAGAAAGACTGAAGATTCTGTGGAGGTCCTGGGAGGGAAATAAGGTGAGATGGGGCCCAGCGCAGGGAACTTGAGGAGGAGGGGAGACATTGGAGGACTCTAATCTCCATGTGGATAGACCAAGGCAGACTAGATGGTCTACCAGTTAACCAACATTTCAAAAGCTCCACTATAAATGGGACCCTTCCAATACACTTTCATCCTCTTTGTATGGAAAAAGCCCATCTCTCTGCCTTTTCCAGAAATTCCTCCATGTAAGTAACTGATCACTATTGGATCAAATCTTACAATGGAGTCTACTGGAGCCTACACAAATTGATCCCCTGCACCACCTGGAAATAATTCACTCATTCCACAAATAATTATCCAATCTTACTAACGTGAACAAAACAAATGGAGCTGAGGTCACTGTTTCCTTAGTCAATGCTGTCTCTGATGCTACTCAAATCGACTTCAAATGTCCTTCCCTTTTCCTCAGACTGAGGCCGTCTTCATTTGCTCAGCAGATGTGCTGGACCACTGTCCACAGAGGAGCTAGAAGCCACGAGACGGGAACTGTTCATCAAAACACTTTCCTATTCCTCCATTCCGTCTTTCTTACTGCTTTATGGAAAGAGATTTCCTCTCCAACCTCAAAGGAATGACACTTCTTGAAATCTCCTTATTGAGAGATAGCTTATTGAGAGATAGCTAAACTCAGATATTGATGGACTGATGCACCCTTGTCAGGTAGCCTTTTGCCCCTCCCTCTCCTGAGGCACCCGACATCTTCTATTTTTTAAAGCTTTTTATTACAGAAATGTTTAAACACAAGAGCAGATAGAAGAATATATCTTCCCATGCCCATGCACCCTAACTTTCACAGTTATCATCTGGCATGTGTGATGCATCCCATTTTTTTACACTACAATAAAGTGAAAAAGCCCACTGAAACATCTTGCCATCCACCTTTCAATCCTATGCTATGTGCCCATGTCAAAGTCCTCACATTTCTTTGATATTTATCACCCTTGGAACACATTTATACACCACAGATGTAAACAACATTGGTGATGAAAAAGCACCGTGCTTCCACAGGCTTTGGCAATCAGTGCTATTCTGCCTTTTACTCAATCCCGAGGAGTCATTTGAGTGAATTTTCCCCTCAAGTCCATCCAATAAATAATCTTACACAGCAAACCCAATGCACAGTACTGCTGTCCCTTAATCACACAGTAACTAAACTAACATGTAAAAAGTATAGAAGTAGAAATCTATACATATTGATAAGAACTGGGTATCGCTATATGTCTTTTCAAATATTTACATGAAATTTTTTCCTGTCAAACATTTGAAACGAACCATTGTGTTTTGAGTTAACCAGTAGATCAAGCCACACATGCTCTCCACATACACACAAGGACAGCTAGAATCAAAAAGTCAGATAACAAGTGTCACTGAGAATGTGGGCAAAGTGGAACCCTCACACATTGCTGGTGGGAATGAAAAATGGTGCAGCCGCTTGGGAAACACTCTGGTGCTTCCTCAAAATTGTCAACATAGAGTTCCCATATGACCCAGCAGTTCTACTTGTAAGTATATACTCATGAGAAATGAAAGCACATGTCCACACAAAACCTATAAACAAATATTCTTAGCAGTGTTATCACAGAGTCAAAAGGTAGAAAAACCCAAGTGTCCATCAACTGCTGAATGGGTAAATAAAATATAGAATATCCACATAATGTAATAGGTTCTGCAATAAAATATACTGATACATGCTACAACATGGATGAACCTTGAAAACATTATGCTAAGTGAATGAATCCAGTCACCAAGGACCACATGTGATCCCATTCAGATGAAATGTCCGAAATAGAAAAAATTAGAGAAACAGCCAGTAGATCAGTAGTTGTTTAGGGCTGAGAGGAAGAGTGGGGAGAGAAACGATAGCTAAAGGTTACAGGGTCCCTTTATGAAGTCATGAATATGTTTACAAACTGTGATGGTGCCCATGTCTGTGACTATACTAAAAATCATAAAATTATACACTTTGATTGGGTGAGGGGTATGGTATGTGAAATTTATTTCAATAAAGATATCAAAACAAGTAAAGGATTTAAAAATAATAACTGCTTGAGCAAGACAAAAAGGGGAGAGGCTAGGATAAAAAAGGGTGAGGCTAGGACAAAAGATGTCAACACATTTTTGGAAGATGGAAATCCAGTACAGGAGTGGTAAGTGACTAGCAGAGCAGAGGAAGTGCTAGGAAACCACTTCACACAACAAAACCCCAGAAGATGCACAACCTGTTTGCACCAGGTAAGAAGGAATTAGGGATTCCACGCTGTAAACCTCTTAGAATTATTGTGTTTTTTTTATATTGTGTATAATTTTTTTTTTAATTTTCTATTTTTTTTTTTTTTTGTGGGAGGGAATCTTCTCTAGTAATTTGTAAAATCCTGAGGCAATGTTAGAATTCGTCAAATGTGCAGAATCCCAGGTTTCTTGCCTGGGACAGAACCCGAGACAACTGTGTAACGTTGCATTGCACACTTCTAGAGTCTGGATATGGTGGTGGTAGGAGCTGAGAGAATCAAAGGCAGAAATCTCAAAGGTCAGGTAAAGTTCAGGAAAACAGTGAATGATCCATTTTTAAACTGTATTTATTGGAAAGTAATGCAACTTGTGGAAAAGTTGCATGCGTGGTAAAACCATATACCCTTTATCCAGATTAACCTAGTAACATCCTGATGCATTTGCCACTTGTCTCCTCTGTGTCTTTTTGTGACTCTGTTTCTGTCTCCTTCCCTCCCTCCTTTCTCCCTATACGTACATATGCAACCTATACAATTATTCTTGAATACTTGAGTTTATGCATCATGCAGTTTTGACTTGAATATTCCATTGCACATTTCTTACAAAAAAGATTCTCTTAAATACAGTAGTTATTTCCTTCAGCAAATATAACATTTGACATAAAACTTTTAACTAAGCTCCCATTCATGTTCTATTTTTGTCTATTTATCAAGTAACATCCTTGTGGCTTTTTTTTAAAACCTCCATTATAAGATTCAGCCTGGTATTACATTTGGCGCTCATGTGTCTTCTTTAATCTGGATCAAGTTCTTAACCTTTCCTTTCTATGACAAATCCATTTTTGAAAAATATATTCAAAGTGCCATATTTGTAAGTCCTTCTCTTCTGGAAAAAGTTTTGGTGGAGCTTATCTGGCTCAGACTTTAAGATATTTTTAAAGGTCCCTAAGGACCTTAGGGACACTTGCTATAAAAATACAATACCAGAGATACAAGGACATGTGGAGGGAATTTTCTGAACAGAGACACCTCTGGAAGTCAAGGAAGGACATGGGAGAGGGCCTGGCCGTGAAGTGCACCTTCCTACTGAGTGAGACAATGGAGAAGCTGTGGAGGCTGGAGAAGACAGGCCGAGAAAGGAGCTGTCATTACTGGTAAACCTGCCTCATATCCGAGCGAAAGGATTGGGTGTCTGGGGCCAAGACTGATTCATCAGACTCAGAGCGGGGATGCAGGCAAAGAAAGTGAGAAAAGGACACAGGACTTCACTTCAGCAGTTCAGAATCTAAATAATGAAGCTGTAGGGCTTGTAACTGTTAAATGACTAGCGGGCATGGGGAGATGAAACAAATACACATACATCACCAACAGAATTACATTGTTATTTCAAATGGTATAGAGATGCCAACAGGAATTTTGGTGAAAAGTTAGAAGATGGGGGAAAACAATGATAACTTTTCATGACAGAAGTAACCACAGGTGTGACTCAAAAACCCTAAAGTATAGGGTTTTTTATAACTACAACTGTGCTCATTAAAATTATGCTACAGAGAAGCCCAGTCCCTAAATCAAGATGAGTTTGGTCCTGTGGGTTGTGGGCCAGCACAACTGATCTGTAAAACAAAGAATTAAAAATGTTGCAGGGAGAGAAGGAGTTTGGCAAAGAGAAGAAAGAGGGAGCAGCAGGGCTCGACATTGTGTGAGTGCGGGCGGCTAGATTTGAGAACCCTGAGCGTCTGAATAGCCTCAGAGGGTCTTGAGAGAAAAAGAATTGTGAAAAATTTTAAATTTGTTTGACATTGGCGAACGGGTGTGCCATGCCCTCTCCCCTTCTGTCCTGCTTTCTGTTCATGGATACAGGCTACTCCAACGCTTCTTAGTGAACAGGATTCTTCGGGGAAATATGGGAGTGGGGCTGCAGCTAAGTATATTTCTGAGCTGTCACAAGTAAGAACACATCATGTATAAGGGAAGGTGTAGTTGAGGACAGAATAGATCTTGCAGGTGTAAATGGCCGGACACAGCTGCCTTTCAAAGAGTGTGGGGTCCAAAAGGAGATCACCAGGCAGGAGAAGAGTCTCAGGTATTAGCTGGTTAACATGTTGAATAAATAGAAAACTTCACTAATGTAAATCAATATGTGGAATGGTGAATGGTTGGAGATGGATGTTAGGCTGGAGGGGTCTAAAAGGCCCTGGAGGGCTGGACAGATCTGCTGGGCTGGAGGATGGGAGAAGGGTTGTGGGTTCATCTCCCTTGAGGCGTCCCCTTCCCAACCCTCAAGAACCTTTGGTATCTGTGCCACAGCTCTGTGGTGTGGGCCTGGGACGCTAGTCTGCCTGATGCAGCAATGCACTTCCGGTGCTGCCGACCAGCTCCTTGGTCTGAGGAGCCTCACTGCACAGTGGCTGAGCTCCAGCTCACCTTCTAGGTATTCCCATTCTTGCCTACCTGGGTGGGATGGGGCGCCTCCTCCTGTCACTGAGCTCCTAAACAGGAATCCATGTTCCCAGTATTTTGGAAACAGAGAGACATCAATAATCATGTAAGTAAACCAGAGTCCCTCAGATAGTAATTTATTCTTTCCAAATAGACGCATTTAGTGTTATCAGTTTCCCTTTAAGTACTGCTTTTGTTACGTCTCACAAATTTTGTAAAGTTTTTTTCATTTTCATTTTGTTTAAAATTGTTTTTTTCTTTCAGCCTATACTTTGACCCATGTGTTGGTTTTGTGTTCTTTAATCTCCAAACATTTTGTTCTGTTAATTAGAGTCACATTAATCTTGTATTATAAGTGTTTGATTTTCCTAGGGAGAGGAGTGAAAGAAATGAGTACCAACCACTCATTACTTTCTTTGTGTTCTCAGTGCCTGGGTGGAGCCAAAAGGAGAAAGAAAGGTGGGACACTGAAAAGTAAGGTCCTGCCTATCCCATCTGAGCTCTCCAAGTGTGACCCTTCATCTCCTTTCCATTTGGTCTTAGGTCCACGGTGTCGGAGAACATTAGGTGCTAGATTCAGCCACTCTCAGTAAACAAGAGCCATCAGAGGAGAGGCTCGTGTGATCTCAGTCAGACCCTGAAACACCTCTCAGGTTCCCTGCTTTGGCCGTTGCTGGGAATGAAGCAGTGACAGACGGGGGCAATGGGTGTTGCCCAATAGGTGGTTATGTGAGATGTCAAGAGTCAGGATTCTTGTCTACTGACTTTGTAAATGTACTTTGACTTCCTGGGACTCAGCCTCCTCCTTGAGATAACCATTGACCAATGTTGCTCACGGGGTGGTTTTGTGTGTCACGTGGAATAGTATATATGAAAGCCCTTTGTGATAAAGCAACATATGTCTGAGCATATTACTAGTATTGCCCATGTGACACTGTACACTAACTCTTGGGGCTCCCCAAGTCAGTCTCCGAAGGGCACCTTTAAGGAACATTCTCATTCTCCTATAAGATCTCTTTGCTTCTACCTTCATCACTCTCGCCCTTTCCCAGTGTGGAGAGCTTGCCAGAGCAAAGTAGGTGCCAGAGCAAAGGAAGGGGCTTTCTGTTCTGCAACAGTGATTAAACGTTACCCCTTATTGCTCTAAGTATAACCTTCTTTTAGCCCAGTCTATGAATTTCCAGGGCCTTAGTGAAGCTTGGGATGGACATGGGAGGGAAAATCCCCAGTCCCAATGTGAATGTCTGTGGGAGAGGGATAAAAGTGTACACTGTGAGATTGAGGAAGTAGGGGATGTGAAAAGACAGTATGCAGTGTGAGGCTTTACCTTTGCCAGACCTTCCAAGGTCCTCCTATGTGTTGCTCTGGTCCTGGCTGTAGCTTTGTACCTCCTGTCTCCTGTAGCTCCCTGGGCCAGCATCATGATACATGTGCTTTCATCAGCTGTCATGTCCAGACCCCTCCTGTGACATGTGTAATAGTGCAACTGCCAAAGTCAATCAGCTGCTGCTCCAGGAGGCCCTGGAAGATGCTAGTCCTTCTGTGTCCCCTTTGGCCTCCACAGATCCTAGGACTGAGCCATCATTCTGTCTGTCTCCTGCCTTTTCAGTAATCCCCTCAAGAGACTCAATCCCTGGCCGTCTGCCTATGCCTTTCCCACCACTACTCCCAATTCCCTCCCCTAATCCAATGTCCCCTTTAGCTGATTTCTTTTACCTTCACCAGTGGGTCACTCTCTGCCAACAGAAACTTTTCATACATTGAAATCCAAATTCCCAGTGGGACATTCCCCACCCCATACCCATATCTTTCCCCTCTTCCACCACATGACACTCAGAGAGCGGACATTGTTGTCCAAAAAGAGGCCACTTCATCTCCGAATACCATCTTCTCACTTGACCCTACCCTTTCCCAAGATATCAACTCCTTACCAGGTTTATCACAGCCAGCGCGTCCCACTGATTCACCACCAATGCTCTCTATTTCACCACCTCCAGAATGCACTCTCACTGTGACTCAATGTAAATCAATTTCCATCTCATTGAAGCCTGTTCTAGATGATTCATTTCAAGATAGTCCTGGTGTATGGTCCACTTATGTCCCAACAATCAGAGGCACTGACCATTTAAACCTTTCAATTGCAGCCAAGAACATGTTCTTCTGCACATTATCACAGTCTGATTCTCAGCGAGAACATTCTATATGTTGAGAGAAGCTGAAACATGGCCTCTTCCCCAATTTGACTTTCCCTCCTCGGCCATCCATGTTTCTGGGGTAGACTCCAAAGCTGAGGTTCCCAAGCCTCTTGAGGGGCATTCTAAAGCTCTTCAGGGAAATAAGGCAAGAACAACAAATTCAGTCCCTGAATTTGCTGGAGTGTCCTCTTCTGGCTTCTTCATCTGTGTGCAGTGAAAGACAGGGGGCCCTGAAACCATCACATGCTAATATGGACGATAAGCTTGCAGAGGATGTCTAGAAAATTCAGAGTGGCAGACAGACAGCCCCTGACACAGCACCATAGACAAAGGGAGTCAGAATGTAACTGTACAAGACAACAGATGCAACCCAGAGGTGCCCATGAAGCAAGCTGGGGCTGGACCTAAGCTGAAGGAAGAGAATGTGTGAGTTGGAGTGACAGAGCAGAAACAACTCAGGGCCAAATGACAATGGAGAAGAATTTAGAACATTTTTGCATGTACAACATGTGCAGGGAGATATTCAAGGCTGAGAAGTTACGTGCTCTTAAGTCACAATCTTGTGACATCTTGACCACCAGGGAGCAGGGAAGCTTCCAAATGACAAATGTGAATATAAGTAAAGTAGATACTACCCTGGCAAATGAATGTCCCTCACCAAAAATATCATTTCCACAAAAATCTCAACTATCAGACATGAAAAATCAGGTCCTTCGTGAGTTAAAGTTTAAACTGGAGAGCTGAGAGCAAAGCCAGGCTTAGGCTGTCCTGCTGACATTTCCCTTACTTCAGATAGCTTGCCTTCCATGTTCTCACTGACTCAAGGCCACAGCGTCTCCAGTGGGGACGTGGGACCTTCCCAGGTGCTGCACGTCCAACTGGAGGATGGCGGGGTCCTCGCGGAGATGAAGCGGGAGCCCAGGGTCTCTAAGCAGATCTTATGGAAGTGCCAGAAGAACAGCTTCCCATCAGCTGCAAACAAAGAGAGACCTGCAGGCTCCCAGGCAGGAAGGAGAATGTGGAAGTGGGGATACAGGAAGAAAGACAGCTAAAGCCGGAGAGAAGAGTCACCCTGTTGAGGACAAAGAATTGGAGAGCACTTCCCTGTCTCTGTCACAGAATGAACAGTTTCCTCCTGATAGTTATTTCAGAAAATAGATGAGGTGATTTTTTTCTGTGGATTGATTCCAAGAAAAAACTCAAAGATCGGGAAAGTCTCCAACAGAAAGCCCAGTTTTTGTCAACCTTTGCATAGCGCAAGACCCAACTGAAAGTGTAGCTTTCTCTGTGGATTGTGGGCCTCCTGAAGCTCAGGAGCTCGTGACAGCCATTGGAAGGATCCTAGAGGAGAAAGTGGCCTGGAGGTACAGACTTGAGCTATGTCAGCAGAAGGTACTGCCAGCCCAGGTAGATTGTGACAAGGGACATCCCTGCATCTACAGGGCTCTCTCTGACCCACAGAAAGAGGAACTGGCAAGTGCCTGGTGCTGCAACCAAGGAGCCGTCTCTGCTGACCAGAGTTGTCTTACAGTTGTTACAAGGATCAGAGCAAGAACCAGTCATCCCAAGAAAGGGCATGTAGCCTTCGAGGACCCGCCATTATGCCACAGTGAATACACTTCCCCATTGTCCGGGGTGCCTGTGCCCCATCCAAGACCCACCTGCATACATCACATATTCCAGGTCCCTCCAGCCACCCACACCCCTGACACAGGCACTGTGTTCTGAGATTTGACTCTTCTATTGAAACAGAAAACACTTTCCCAGCACTTCCAGGGAGAAAAAATTTCCCTATAAAATCATTGTGTCCTTGTTGAGAAAATTTCAAAGTTTTCAAGATAACTCATCCTGTGATGAGAACAGTTTTTCAGTTTCAATCTTAGCACAGCCCAGAATATGGAATCCTTTTCAATAAATGTCTCTTCTAATGGATACTCGTGTTCTCCGTGTACTGCATTGGGGTTGTGGGCTTTCAGTATCACTTGACTTGTACTTAGGGAAAGGAAGGGGTTAATTCAGCTCTTACAGATTTCCTCTTTTTTTCCCTATAAGGTGACCAGTCCTTTGTAGAGAGCCTGACAGTGGCCTTCTCAGTTTTATCCTGGGGTCCTTTCTTTGACCCTGCTCAGATATCCTGTACTTAGAATACTTTAGTTTTTCAAAAATTTTAAAAAATTTTCAGGGCTATTCAAAGTGACAAAAACACTTAAAATCCAGAAGTTGGCTCAAACTATCTTTTTATCTGCTCCCTCACTATTCTGAACTATATACATGTGTAGGATGGGATGAGGTACTCTGACATAATACAGCCAGAATTCCCCCCTGTTGGCTCCAGAAAGCTTTGGAATAGCAAGTGGGGATCGGGGTGTTTAGGCCTGTAGCTTAGTGGTAACGAGAAACCTTCCTGCTGGATCTCTTGGTGAGGAATATATGTCACCTCCTCCTAAGCCCTCTTCTTTCCCTCATGAAGTTTGGATAGACCATGTTTCTCTCTTAACCTTATTCTAATAAAAATGGTAGCAGTTCACCCTTTTGCCCTCCTCTACCCTTCCTGGAGCAGTAGGGAGGACAGAACGTGCAGCTCTGAAAAGGACCAGGGATACAAATATTTTCCTGAAAGCAGTGGCTTCCTTTCCATTCAGAAAATTTGACGATTCCAGAGTATCTCACAGGTGGGCAGTCATTGGGCAGGGTGTGTATGAATGAGTTCTGTGACAGTGGACTCTGGGTTGGCCGGGGCAGGATCTAGGAAGTGTGTGGGGCCAGCTGAAGAATCTGTTATAAGTGTGCTGGTAATATGTCTGAAGGCACATTCTGAGCTTGGCACTGAGGTCTTCCTACTTGTGAGAGCACCTCACAGAACAGGAAGCTGCTCCTCAGGGAAATCTATTCAGGACGCCAGCTTGATGGCATTATTGCAAGACCAAGAGATCACCTTTCCTTCACTTGTAGGAATGGTCACCAGGTAGCCACTCAGAATTTGAGGGAAACGGAGACAGAGTATAATGAAAATATAATAGTGGAATGTGTGGGAAAGGAAGAAAAAAAGGAGGAGAAGAATGTCTTCATCATTACCACTGCTGACCCCGTCCTGGCCATCCCTTCCACCCAACACCACCCCACTTTGGCCTCACGTCCTGGACACCAGTCAAGGCTTGGTAGAGCACAGCGATACCATTGGTAGAGCACAGGGATACAAATCCCCTGTCTTGGTGGAGCTTCTATGATTGTTTTCTTAGCCAATTTTCTTATCTAAGTACTTAAAACAATTTCACCTTCCTATAACTTCTCTGTATCCCTCACTTGTTGATTATATGTTATCTGAACCACCACAGGGGAATGAGAAGACATCAGATGGGAACTTTTCATTATAAAAACTTCAAAACAGGAACAAAACCACCCTTTCTTTCCTTTCCTTCCCATTATACAGAAAGTTTTCCCTCGAATGCTTTCCTCTAACCTCCCAAGCTGAGATCTGTCCTTGCTTTCCAACTCACAACACTTTTCACACTGTGTGGAATATTTGTGTGGCTTAATTATATTCCTTCCCAGAGGACCAAGAGTGTGTTTACCTCATCATAGCTGGGCGCACTTAGCAGAGCTCAGAAACCTCCAGAGGAATCTCTATGCAATGGGAGGGATTTCTCCAGGAGGGCTCCACCCAGCAAGCTTAGTCCAATGTGCCCAAGTTGCCCAACAACGTTCAGGGGCAGGGCCACAGCCACAGGCATGGCCTGAGAGGCTAGGATGTTTTGCTTCTTAAGGACCAGAAGGCCAGACATCTAACCTAAGGCTTCTTGGTCATACTTCCATCACTTCTGGAAGATTAGAGTTGAGATTTAACTCTAAGACAGGTTCTGTTGAAGGTTTCTGGACTCCCAAGTAAGCTTCCCCCCTGCCCTACCTGAAGGACCCTTCCCTCCAATTGCCTTTTCCACCCCCAACTTCCTGGCCTCATGCTTTCTTAGCCAACACCACCCACCCCCACCAATCCCCACGCGCATCCATGCTGCCTCAGAAGATGCTCAGAAGTCTGGGTGCGGTGCTATGTCTGATGGCCACCGGCCCCTTCACAGCGGGCTATCAACAGGAACTCCACCAAAGTGATCATGGTAATAAATATAGCAACCATATCCACAGCTGTGAAGGCTTCACTTTGCACTGGCTGCCTGGCCTGGCCAAATAAACTAAGTGCCAGATCTTATCTATTATGTGCGGAGATACTAATACGGACTAAGAGGATTTTCCCTGAGAACTGGAATGAACAAGTAAAAAGTGTTAGTGTTAAGGGCCAATGTTAATGGAAGAGCTGGGCATCTTGTTGCAGTCAACACACATGCCTTCCATCCCCCAGAGAGCCCAGTGCCTTGGAAGTGCCTGCACAGGTTAGAAGGACAGTGAGATGTCAAGTTCCCAGTCTATACACTAAATTAAGTCATCAGCTCTGATTCTCTACAGGATAAGTTACCAGAAGAAGGATGCTCACAGTTCTTTGGTTGTTGTTTTCAGAGGAGCCTGCAAGAGCGTTAACTTCTCTTGGACCAATCAGTGAATCTAGTAGGAATGGTTCTTGGGAATCTAGGTAAAGGCTTATGAAGACGTTAGTGTCAGGGGACAGAGAGGGTAGAGGCAGAACACTTTGTCACACCCTGCAAGATCCAGGAGAGCAGCCCATGAACCTCTCCAGCTGACCAGCTTTTTATAAATAAGAAAATCGCAGGTAACTGCCTTCAATTGCAGGTATTGCTAGGTTCATGCAATTCCTGAGGACCTACTATATGTCCTGGTTCTGTGTTAATAAAGAACTATCACCATGTTAGTAAGAGGTGGAAGAGAATCATTTTTTGACTGTTTCTCCTACTAGGAATATTATTTAGTGAATTTGAAAGACGAAAAAGTAGAAAGAAGAAACTTCAAGACAATTACTGTTAACTTTTTGATGCATCTCTTTCCAGATTTTGCTATCCCTATATATACATTGATTAAATAAAATTTACTTTAAAAGAAAAACATACACTATCATAAAATTTTATGTCATTATAAATTTTCATAAACAGCATTTTTAATGATAATATCCTGTAAGTAGTAGAATATTAAATTCTACTTTTGTTGACATTTGGCTGGCTTCTAATTTTTTGAAATTTCAATATTTTACTTATCATGTTTGCTCATAATTGTAGTTGCTTATTCAGTGCTATTCCAAACAACATATAACTTTTCCTAGATGTCTGCTTAACTCAGGATTTTGTCTTGGGCTGAACGCTTGTCTCTTTCTCCATCCTCCTTAGATGAGTTATCCCCTCATGTGGTTAAGCTATTGAAGGGCTAGTCCTGAGTTTCAAGCCAATGAAACCAACGACTTGCTAAACATCCTTAATGTACAGTCTCCTAGACATAACCCACTATCTTCTCTGCCCTCAACCTTCTCTTCCTCTTAATTCCCAGTATCAATTAGTAGCCCCTGGACACAAGAGCCATTCTGTACTCCTCCCTCTTCGTTTTCCCTGTAGTTCGTCATCTACTCCATGATGAGATGGACAAATATGCTGGGCAGAGAAATCTTAGTGTTCTCACAATCCACTACATTCCCCCTTAATAAACTGTGAGATCTTTTAGATCATGGGATTCATTTTTTAATTTAATTTTTAATTATATTAATTATATTAATTTTTAATTATATTTACATTATCTGAGCCAAAATTAAAACATTCCCATTAAGATTAAATATCCCAGACATATAAATGACTAACAGACATATGAAAAGATGCTCAACGTCACCAATCATTAGGGAAATACAAATCAAAACCATAATGAGATATCACCTCACACCTGTTAGAATGACTATTACCAAAAAGTCAACAAACAAATGTTGGAAAGAATGTGGAGAAAAGGGAATCCTTGTGAACTGTTGGTAGGAATGTAGACTGGTGCATCCACTATGGTAAACAGTATGGAGATTCCTCAAAAAGCTAAAAATAAAATTACCAGACAACCCAGCAATTCCACTTCTGGGTTTTTATCCGTAGAAAATTAAAACACTAATTCAAGAATAAATATGCAGCCCTATGTTCACTGAAGCATTATTTACAATAGCTAAGACATGACAGCAACCTAAGTGTCCACTGATAGATGAATGGATAAAGAAAATGTGGTACATATATATAATGGAATATTACTCAGCCATAAAATAGAACGAAATCTTTCCATTTGTAACAACATGGATAGACCTAGAGGGTATTATACTAAATGAAATAAGTCAGACAGAGAAAGACAAATACCATGTGATCTCACTTATATGTGAAATCTAAAAAACAAAATAAATGAACAAAGAAAACAGAAACAAACTCAGAATACAGAGAACAAATTGTTGGTTGCCAGATGAGAGGAGAGTTAAAGGGGTGGGTGAAAAAGTAGAAAGGGATTAAAAAGTAAAAATCGGCAGTTATAAAACTAGTCATAAGGATGTAAAAGTACAGCATAGCAAATATAGTCCATAATATTGTGATAACTATCAGTTGTGTCAGATGGGTAGTAGACTTATTGGGGTGATGACTTCTGAAGGTATATAAATGTCTAATCACCATGTTATATACCTGAAACTAATATTGCAACTCAACTATAATTGAAAAATTAAGAAAATCAAAAAATAAAGTCTCCCACTTATCACTCCCTCCTAGGAGGCAAATACTCTATTATCACTATTATCTGTTTGGTATACATTCTGTGATGTGCAGTGACCCAGACTATGTATAGTTTATTTATCGATTTTACATAAAATGTTATCATATTGTACACATTGTCTGCAGCGTGTTTCTTTTATTCAACAAATATTTTGTCAACCTATCCATAACAGCACATATGGATGCATCTGATTCCTTTAAACCACTACATAGCATTTCTTTAAAAGGATATTCAGCACACTCAGATTGCCGCACATCTGTGTCCTACTTTTCATTATTATAGACAATGCGGCCATGAACATCTTTCTATAATGCATGCCTCATTGTGCATACTTTCAAGTAATTCTCTAGAGTATATACCTAGAAATGGATCATCCTATTTCTGGGTCAGACTGTTCACATTTTTAAAAGCATGTATTTACTTATTTAAAACATTCAATGAATAAACTTTTTGAATAGGAAGTAAATGCACATGGTAAAAAAATATCATTGAAACGTGTAACAAAAAGAAGTGTCTTTTAGTCTGGAACAATTCTTCAATTGACACTTGACTTTCATGTGTTAAATATTATAAGCTAGCTATTTTGTAGCATTCTTTAAATTTGGGTTTGTTTGACATTTTCTCATGTTTCATTTTAGGTTATATGTCCTTGGTAGGAATAGTACACAACTGAGGCTGACATTTTATTTCATTCTTCATCATTTTTATTAACCTCATTACTAATGAGGTTCAATTTAACCATTTGATGAAAGTGTTGTCTGCCAGAACAGTAAAGTGCTCTTTTTTTCATTACTACTATTTTGTGTAGTGGTACATATATACTGGGCATGCCAAAAAAAATGTATACAAGTGGACACTTTGGTCAACGCTACTCAAGCAGTAGTTCACCATAATCAGAAGCGTCTGGACGCTGATGGTAACCACTTTGAGCACCTCTTATAATTGCAGAAGTCAAACGTGACTGGTATTCATCTTTTGTTATGGGTATATATTGAGTACTACAATTTTAATACAGCCGTTTCCTTTCTTAAAATGTGTATACATTTTTTGGCACCCTCTGTGTGTGTGTGTGTGTGTGTGTGTGTGTGTGTGTGTGTGTGTATTCATCAAATTTTTCATTCATTTATTCATTTATATTTAGATGAGCTCATGGTTTTCTATTTTATTTTTTAATTATAGTCTGTAATCAATATTTTGATGTTCATATCGTCACAGGTTTAGACAGTGGGAGTCACTTTAAACTGGCTTCTGGGCCCTTTTGACACGTCTCCATCATTCTTTTAACATTTTCTTACTTTCGCAGACATGTGTCAGGACCGTCTTGTATTTTCTCTGCACCTGTCTTAGAATCAGTGCTCTTTAGGGGGCTGAGGCTCCTTTAGCGAATACTGCTTTCTAATAAAGCATTGCAATGAACCTTTTTAAAATGTGGTCACCAGACCACAGACTAGAGTATCTGGAACCTACAATTTTAAAATAGTGTTTCTCAAACTGCAGTTCCTGACCCATTAGTGAATTGCGAAATAATTGGGAGGGTTGCGACAAACACTTAAAAAGCAATGAAACAAAATGGAATCGATAATATTATATTATATTATATTATATGATATATAATAAGGGTCAGTAAAATTCCATCAAACTTCTTTATTAGTTTTATGCGTGTATGTGTATACTGTTCTATAATAAAAATTATTTTATATATACTTTTGTGAGTTTCTGTCGAAAGAATTTGAAAGCCATCGCCTCGCATTTAAAGCTATCTGTAGCAATTTTACAATATAGCAGTTTGAAATGAAGCCCCAACAGTACATTTGAAATATAAAAGTGTAGATAGCTTTTAGTTACATATTTTAAAGGGACTGGAAGGTTACTGTTGCCTGAGAAGTCTAGCCCTGGAATGTCTAGGCATTTTCTAAAGGGCCGGGACCCAGGTATCCCAATCAATGGTAGGAGCCCATATGCTATCTGCCTGGGAGGGTCTGAGGTCACGGGTTATTCATCTAGTCTGTGATATTGCTATTGTCCTGCTGTGGTTGGTGGTTGGAAGTACGGTGTCTTCCCTAAACAGACTAGGAGGACCCAGTTTTCCCAAGGTTTTGTCTGCTGCTAAGATGGTATCACACTTCTCCTCTATTAACTGGAAAGGTATCTGGCTTGGAGAGCTGGAGAACTCTAACCCTTAACCCCCCTCTTTGCTTGAGAACCTCCCCTTTCTTTCCCACTAGGTCTTGGGAAGATGGAAAGCAGCATTAAAGGCTATTTGTGTTTTATCCATATCATGTAAGTCTGTATTTTTGTGCGAAGGCCTATTCCTTTTGTGGAGAGTGTCCCTGGAATTAGAAATTAATCCTTAATCAGAGTAGTGCAGTTTCACACTTTCAATCTGCTAATGAGCTCTGGACAGAGACGGCCCATCGTTCTCCAATTGATGGATGCCCCTTTTAGAGAATATGATAGCCTCACCAGGTCTTCACTCAGCTGGGTGAACACACTTCAGAACCAAAAGAATCCCCAGTGCAGGAAGGGACCCCTTATGTTTTTGGCTCTTGCCTCTTTAAGTTGCCCAATTTCTCACTTACAATCTACCTTTTCTCCCATTAATATGGCTGCCAACTAAACTCAGTGGAATCTAACTGATTGTGTCACTTAACATTTTTGGTCTGCTTATGTTTTTTGTTGTTGTTGTTGTTGTTGTTGTTGTTTTCATATAAAGCCCTGATATAAATCCTTTACTCTTCTTTTAAAAGGCTTTTATTTTAATCTTTCTGCTGCCAGATTATTTCATCACTGCCCCTCTCCCCCAGCCTCCATCAACCTTTTCCTGTTATTCAGGTTTTTGTATATGTATACTCAAGTGATATTCAGCAAAGATGGACTAAATCCTCACATGGGACTTTTTTTCCCCACATGGGATATTTTGAAGAATAGGAATTTTCAGACAAATTGAACAAGGTAGATAAACTTGTTACCAATGTTAGAATCTCATTCTAAAATATTTTCTACAGCTCAAAATGTGTCATAAGGCCCTATTGAAGAGAAAGGGCCTTATTATAAGTTGTCTTGAAGACCCTAAGATTGTCCTTAAGAAGAGAAGGAAGAAACTTGGTGTTCATTCTAACTGTCTCATGTTACAAACCAGGAAACTGAGGCTCAGAGACATGAGGCCATTAAGATCATCCAGTTATTTAGTTGCTTACTTGGACTAGGGCAGTTTCAGAAAGGATGCGGCAAAGTAGAAATATCTGAATGTTACTTAGGCACTGTTATAACTAGCCCTGACTGAGCGGGTGGTGGTGAGCTGACAGATTGGGTACTGGGGGAGAAGGGAATTCAAAGATGGTGCTTGAGTCTTTAGCTTTAACATCCATGCATATGGGAGGCGTCCATTTAAAGGAGGACATAGGAGGAAAAGTGCAGAGAAACATTACGAGTTCAGTTTGGGAGTGTTGCGTCTTGTGCACCTTTCTAAAATCCAAGACAATGTATTTCAATTGAATACACACAGGAGGAAAACCATGAGACTATTGACTTATGTACGTTTGGTAAAGACAGTATTTCCAAGAGAAAGTTATCATCCAGAGCTACTGTCAGGCCAAGTAAGACAAAGATGGAAAGGTGTCTGTTAGGTTTAGCTATGAGGAAGTTGTCAGTGACTTTGACAAGTGACACTTCAGTGGAGTGGTGGGCCTAGAAGTCAGACTGCAGTGAGCTAAGAAAAGAGTAGGAGGTGAGGACGTAGGAAAAATGAATATAAGCAACTATCAAAAAGCTTGGGACAGTCAAGGGGAGGGAAGAAATAGGACAATACCTGTGGGGGAAGATGTGGAGGGAGGGTTTTGTTTCATTTGGAAGAGAGTTGGCATATTTAGTGCTAATCGTAAGAGGCCAATTTTTCTACTGAAGTGATTTTTCTTGTCTCTGGCTTCTGCCTTCTTTCTAAAGGTCTGTGTAGTTCCTGGAAATCTCACAGCAGATCTTTCAGGGGCATCAGAATTATCTCTTGCTAATCCATTATCAACTAACTCTTAACAACCAGCTTTTGTTATCTACTCCAAGCCCACATTCCCCTCTGACTATTTTCCAGTTGCTCATACTCACATTAGATAAAAAGCGAGCAAAACTAATCTTCTCATATTTCAAATTGGCCTGAATATGAGTTCAAACTGAGAAATCAACATTTTTGACCAATTTTTAAAGATTTGAAAAAGCGCTTATGATTATACTCATCACACATTTAGTTATTGACTACATTTATTTCCCTATTTTTTCTTGACTGCGTACAATATTTGATTGCCTAGCAGTATTTGGCAAGAAACACCAAAAGATGACCTAAAAGTCTCCATTTTTAAGTATTTTAAATTTTAAGATTAATTTCTGAGGTTTATGATGATTTTCTACATTTCTGGTACAATTTCTCTGTTATGTCAAAACAGTGTTCTTTAAGGTACAACTGAAACTTTCTTTTTGATACCCTACAACCAAATTCCCTTTCTATTTAAAAAATAGGGCCTGCTGTGTGAGTCTTAGTAGGACAAAAAGAACTGCTTCCTTCGATGGATGTTGAGGATGCCAGATACTTTCTCTTGATGACCACTGGCAGCTGAGATGAGGACAGTTGACCTAGAATCGGATAATGTTCCATCCTGAGAAAGTGGTAGAAAATCCCAGGAACACCGAGAATCACTCCTGGTGATGGCAGCAGTGGTGCTCCGAGGGGCTGGCCCTGGCTATGTCCTCAGTTGCCCGGTCTCTCTGGTTCCCACCTCTGCTCTGAGTCTGCTTCCTGTTGATTCATTGAGCTCGCTGAGACTCATCCAAGACATGTCTCTTCTGCTTAAGTTAGCCAGTTTCTGTTCTTTGCCATCAAGAACCCGGACTGATTCAGTCAGAATAATAAAGCAACCAACAGAAACAATTACATTCTGCTCACATTTGTAAACTGCAGGCATTATGCTAAATGCCTTAAACAGATGATGTCACCAAATTCTCAAAATAACAGAGAGAGGCAGGTGTGTGGGTCTACTCTTTCAAGTATCATGTTAAGGGCTTCCTCTTCTCCAAAGGTCTTCCTGACTTCTCCCTCGGGCAAGTAGACTTGATTCCTCCTTCCTGTCCATTCTATGTCCTATAAAGAAGAGAGAATGTGTATGTATGTGTACATACATGTGTATGTATATGTACTCATATACATACACATTCTCTCCTCTTTGTATTTATATCATATGTATATATAAAGTATATTGATATTATAATATACAATATAATGTATTCTATGTAATATGTAATATATTATATATATTTTTTATTTCCTTATCACTTATTAAGATCTTACTATAAGTCAGATACCACGCTTAGTGGTTGCTTAGTGGTTTACTCATAATATCTCATGCCATTCCCAACAGAACTTTGTCAGTTAGATTTATTACCCATTCTACAAAACAGGAAATAAGAACAAGAAAGGTGAAATAACTTTCAAGACCTATGAGGTAATGACCTATGAATTGCAGAGTTGAGATTTGAACACTTCCATTTTGTTTGTTTTGAATTCCAACACCTCTGCTCTTAACACTATACAAACCGCCTACCCTGTCTCACTGCACTCACATGGGTGATGCTTCCCTCCTGCTCTTGATTGAGGCAGAGTCTGCATTTCACTTGTCTTTTTTTTATGTTTTGTTTTCTTCTCGTTTGCCTAAGAAGGAAGGCACATCTCTGTTCTTTAGGGCACACCACCCATTGCTCTGTCCATGACATACATTACGAGTCGATGGCCATACTCTATTTCCGTGAGCCATTTCCAGAACCCCTCCGTCCCTGCTCTACAGGAAGTCAGACCCTGCAATGGTTAGAGATGAATCCTATTTGTGATACCTGGCCTAGAGCCAGGCCTCTCACACAAATGTACTTAGCAAATTATTACTAGTGTGTTGCTATTTTCTTCTTTTAAAGTTGCAGAAATACTATTTAGAGACTAATAAGCTATTCTCACGGGCATATTCATGCCTACCTCATTGGGTTTCTGTGCAGATTGAGTTAATGCACATAAAACTCTTCAAATAGTGTCTTGGCACAAGGTAAGTTATTTATTAGTACTGTTATTCAAAAGCACACATGTTGTATCCACAGAGATGGAAAGACAGTTGGTGATTGGCAAGGGTTGCGGGGAAGGAAGAATGGGGTGTAACTACTGTTTGAGCATGCAGTTTCCTTTTTGAGTGATGAAAACGTTTGATGCTAGATAGAGGTGGTGGTGGCACAATATTGTGACAGTGCTAAATTCTACTGAATTGTATACTTCAAAATGGTTAATTTTATGTTTTATGAATTTGCCCTCAAATAAAAACAAATGACAGAGGTTGTAATGGGTGGGGCAGGACCAAGGGGAACCTGAGAGTGAGTGTGGCCTAAAATTTTGTTCTCTGGGCCCCTCGCTCACCTCACCTCAGTGCCAGCCCTGGTAACATAGCCAGAATTTCAGAATTTGGACCTGAGCCTTTAGTTCTCTAAATAAAGCATTCTTTCCACTTTAACACGTTGCTTTAGCAATTAGGGAAAGTCCATTCGCACTGGTAGGTAGTTGTGATATGTGTGCTAGTAATTGCAGAAGGAGAAGGAGTGTCCCTCCCTCAGGCAGGAAAACAAGTGAATTTTTAAAGCCCTTTATAGTTTACCAAGCAGTTTTAGAGAAACTAAATTGGGTTGCAAATAATAGGAACTAACCGTACCCTGCGTAACCATCTAATGTGCATAGTTAACATGACTCAGGTGGGGTTGGGCTTGAAGGGAGCTCTTGAAAGTTTATAGTCAGAAACTTCTCTTGCTGCACTTGGGGTCTGTCTTTACTGACTGCAAAGGAAACTCAAAGACTTGAGAACTGCATCTATTAAAAGCAAAGTGACATCATTCTCCTCCTTGGTCTGTAAGCAGCTCCCCTGAGCTTGCTGCAGCATTCATGGGGCTGATGCTGGCCCCTTAGTCTCGGCTCAATAGACCTTAGGGTACAGTCATGACTTGGCCATAAGCGTGAAGCCACTGGGAAGGTCCTCGTGAAAACAAAATCTCAGATCCACTGCTGATCTCTTTGCAGTTTGCTTTATTCATAACTGTGCAAATGTGTTGTAGCCACAACCTATTTTGTAAACACAGCTCATTGATCATTAATAAACAGCCACCTCTCATTTGAAAGCAACTTCACACTCAGAACTTGGCTAAGAATTAAGAGGCAAAAGGAGGTTTTAATTTATTACGTGTTGTCCTTGTATTTGTTTTAAAGGGACTTTTGAGATGGCCTTGACCAAGAAACTGGGTCAAGTGGGAAGCCAGTATCCAAGTGGGAAGCCCAGCTGTCTGCTGTCTACCTACTCGTAACCCTTGCCCTACTGTACCACTGGAGTAGAGCGGAGGGCATAGGCGTTACTTCTATTGCTTACGAAATCTTTATGACATCTTGAAAACCTGTTCAAGTACTTTCTTCTTTCAGCATACATTATTAACCTTCTACCTCTGCCACTGGGGATATCAAGATAAACAGCATGGTTTCTGCCTCCAACAGATAACAGTCTAGCGCGGAAGATGGTCACTGAAAGAGCTAACTGTAACCCAGGTGGTAAGCAGCATGCTAAAGTTTGGGGACTAAGTGCCAGGTGAGCAGTGGAGAGGGGATGTTTAATTGTGTTGGTCAGACTGGGTGTGTAGGGTACAATATGGGGAGGGAATGTGGTGGGATTAGTGAGGGGCTGAGAGAATAGATAGCATTTGAACTGAACCGTGTTTTCAGCCTTTTTAAGGATCTTGTCGAGGTCTGCAAAAGCTTCTGCTCAATGCTTCCCTGTGAATTTTCTTGGGGAGGGGTCTCTTTTTCTTCTCCTGCAGTTTCCCATTTTCTTGCCTCTTCTTCAGCTGTGTGTTCCTGTTCCAGTTGCAACAACTCCTCATTAGTCAATTCCTCAGGAACCACCTCCAGGAGCTCCTCCAGGTCACCTTCACCCACACCCAGGTACAAGTTGTTTGCCAACTCAACCACAGCCTTGCTGATTTTTGCAGTCTTCTCGTCCTTGGCCAATCCTTTGAAGTCAGAGATGAACCTCTTGAGTGTCTTCCTGAAGATGCCATTCATACACTCCTGGTGACATCATCCAAGCCCAAGCAAAGTTCTTGGTGCTGTCATAGATGCTGTCATCCTTCCAGAATTGCATCAATGTCTTCTCAGTGTCTTCCACAGTTGCATCAATAGCCTGGGCAAAGGTCCTCCTCAGGCAGGAGGTCTTAAAAACTGCTGTAACTCCTTGATCCATTGGTTGCAGCAAAGAGGTTGTGTTTGCGGTGAGAAACACCACTTTAATATTGGGATGAATATTACCAATGAAAGAAGGATGTCAGAAAGGATTCTCAACAATAAGCAAAATCTGGAAAGGTATGTTATTCTCTAAACAGTACTTCTCAATTTTGCTGGGACAGCAATCCAGGAGGGCATCTTGGAAGAAGAGCTGGGTCACCCATGACTTTTCACTACTCCTGTAGTATACTGACTGGCAATGTGTCCTTATGGAGATGCATGAAGTCCCTGGGGTTCTCACTGTGCCAGATCACAAAGGGTTCCAATTTGTAGCCTGCAACACTGCCCCCAAACAAAACTGATATTCTGTCCTTAAAAGCCTTGAAACCAGGCACTGACTTGGCCTCCTTATGGATGAAAGTCCTTTCAAGCATCTGTTTCCAATATAGGGAGGTTTCATCCATATTGAATATTTCCTCTGGCAAGTAATTTTCCTTCACAGTCAGCTTATCTAGAGTTTCAAAAAAGTCTTCAGCTGCCTGCACATCAACACTTGCAGACTCACCACTTCCTTTTATATTATGTAATGAATAATGATTCTTGAATCATTTAAACTACCCAGAACTAGCAGTAAATTCAACATTATAGTCAGGTCCATCTTTTTCTTTCATCATCGCAAACAAACTTTTTGCTTTGGAATGACTATCATAGTGCTGACAGGGATATGCTTCTGTGTCTGGTTTTCAATCTAGGTCATTAGAAGTTTCTCCATGTCTGATATAGGCCCCTCTCAATTTTTGTCAGTCTCATTGCTTTCATTGAAGGAGATCCTTTTACAGTTTCTGTCATTTTGTTCTCGTTCTTTAAGACCATAGCTATGGTGGATTGGGACATGCCTGACTGGAGAACAATAACCATCACTAATTTCCTACCTTCATAGTTCTTAATCATTTTTAATATTTCCAGATCAATCACTTGATGTGGCCTCTTACTGGAAACATTAGCGATGGATTTTGTACGCTTAAGTTCCATGATGAACAAAACAACATGAGATTAAATCAAGCACAAGAGAAAATGATACAATCAAGAGACGAGGTAAAAGCAAAATGTATGAGGCTGCTGCTGGTACAACATGGCATACTGTTTTACTGCAAACTTTTTTTTATACGTAGAAAGAATACAATCTAGAATAATGATAAAAATTATAGCACAGTAAATAAATAAAACAGTAAGAGTCATTTATTATGCAGCGCAGTAGGTTTGTTTACACCAGCACCACCACAAACATGAGTAATGCATTGCACTATGGTATTACGATGGCTATAAGATCACCAGTGACCTTATGGGACCACTGTTGTATGTGCTGTCTGTCGTTGATGAAATTGTTGTTATGCGGTCCAGGACTGCAGTAAATTATGTTTTTAATGAGGAGCTTGCATACTACAAAAAGCTAGAATCATGTTTCATAATTTGTGTTTAAGAAGGCATCAAATTAGAGAACATATTTTATTAAAATGTACCTAAAAATAGTCACTCCAGAAAAAGATTAGTGCTGAAGGAAACGTATCAACATTTCACTTTTGTCCTCACAGCTCTGACTCTACTCTCCACTCAAGTGTGGGGCATATGGCCCTGAAGTATAGGAAATATGACCCCTATCCCTGCATCATTCTTTATTTAACTCTGGACTAATGAATAATCATTCACTAGGAACACCTTTGGAATAGCACTCATTTCAGTATGGTTTCCTTGGCAAAGGTGCCTTCAAGAACTGTGAGGGTTCTGAGACTTTACCTATTTGCATGCTAAAGATTTATCCTGCCACAGTTTCATGGATGATAGCAAAACATAAGATTCCTCAGTCATAGATGAAGGAGGATACAGTTCACAGCAATAGAAATAGCCAAAGCATCAGCATTTTTGTAGCCGTTCTATGAACCCCAATTCCCACAGGGTAACATGAAGAAGGCCAGATGACACCTGCTTATGCAGAGGGTTGCATTACAAGAGAGGAACCCTGAATTTGGGGAACTCAAATCTTTAAGAACGAGTACTAAGTATTCCTTCCCTTGACTCCAGAAGGCGATACCATCTTTATTAGACTGGACAGTAAGCATGCCTGCATTTTGCTCCTGAGGGAGACACTGTCTCCATCTACCAAGGCTCTTCTGTGAATAAATATCCTTGAAAAGACAGCCTGAGGCAAAGACAGGAAATGCCTTGCTCATAAGATGTGTATAAACACAAGAGACCCATACAGAGTTGTCTCCTAAAAGTTACTTAGAAAATATAAAATCTAAAAAGTTTCTGGAAGTAGAAGATAACACAGAGTCATGTGAGTTGTACTTTAGATAGCATCTCAACCCATGATCAAACCAAATGATGACCTCTGTGGCCTTGTGAATGCTGGCTTGATACAGTTGATTTGAACCTAAATGCTCTGAACAAAGATTAAGAAGTTTTAATGCCCTCCTCAACTATCCAACTATATGCACATCAACAATAGAATATAAGTTTTTGGACAACTATGTCTGTCTTATTCACTGCTATGTCCCCAAGTTCCTAAAACAGAGCCCAGCATATAAGAGGCATCCAATAAATGTTTACCAATGGATGGATGAATGAATGAATGAATAAGGGTAACTTCATTACTTTTCAAGTATATTGGCAGTAACACAAATTTTTCTGATTACATCATGAAGTGTGTAACATACAGTTTGGGAGTGCTGTATTTCTATATAGCTCTTCAGAGTTTAAAAAGAGTACTTTCTTTGAATATATATGACTTTTCTTTAAAATGTATGTATTTTCTTTAAAATAATGAAAGCTCTCTGTATATTTGTTGTGATTATGAACAGATGGAACTAAGACAATGAAAAGGAATGCAAGAGGAAAAGGATGAATAAAACTATATGCATAGTAGTACTTGTGGCGATTAAAGACATGAGCCACTGAGGTCACAGACAAATAGAGAAGTTTCAAGTATATACAAATACATATTCCTCTCTAAAGAAATAAAGGCTATGATGGAGAGACAGTTCCCAGATCTGCCATCAGGTGGTTCCATCAGTCCTGTATAGTGCGCTTACCACTGAGAAAGGGCTGAGTGAGTGGAGAGGAGGGGCAGTACTTAAACCTTAGACGAGATTGACAGGAGAGGGAAGAAAAATTCAATTCACTTTTATGTAGAGTTTACATTCTCTAACATTCTCACTTCGGATAATTCCGTTATAGGTGGTTAAGAGATGCTAACTTACTGCCAAAATCCTGCCAATAGGATTTACTGTTTGTGATTTATCACAGTTTCCCAAGAGTGAAACTGTAGGAATATTGTGTAACAACATGTCAACTAAATTAAGAGCAAACGGAATAGGGAAGACACTTTAAAACCAATCATAAGATTTTCCTTTATTCTTGTTGTGTTGTTTGCTTTGGATTAATGATCAATATATCTAGAATAATAGGATAAGTAGTTTAATAGGTGTCTTCTATAGTTGTGAGCAGAAAATGCTGCTACATTCTGGCAGAGTCCAATCTCAAGTCCTGAAATCTATATTCAATTAATATCATGAAGAGTAGTTGAGAGGCTTATCCTTCAAAATATGAAGTTACAGTTCTATGGTATCTTATAAATTTAAGAGAGAAATTTTACTTCTGATAGCTTATCTTTCACCATACATACTCTGGTTTTAAGAATATTGAATAGACATTATAACTGATCTTTTTGTGTGCATTTCTTGTAGAATATACATAAATGTATTAATGAATATGCATACTACATATACATATGCATATAATATGCACATAATGTACATAACACTCAGTTAAAATAAATTCACTTGACCACTCTGCCACTCCAGCCATTAAGAAGTGCAGTCTTATTTCCCTCTTCTTGAATTGGGGCTAGTCGATGACTGCATTGACTAATAGAGAACACATACTGACCTTACGCCTATTCTGGCTTGTCTTGCTCCCTGGGATCCCTGAACTACCATGTAAGAGGGTACTCTAGACCAGACCAGCTGCCAGATGAATTTATGTCCTAGAAACCCAACCAATGCCACAGGGAGCAGAAGAATCACTTAGCTGAGCCCCACTCAAATTCCTAATTCACAGAATCATAAGAGATAATCAAATGATTGTTGTTTTAAGCCACTAAGTTTTGGGGTAATATTTTTGAGTAATATAATCAAAAGAGGATAATATATACATATTTATACATACATGGACACACATAGATAGCTAAATACATAAATGTACACAAACACCCACAGTGATGTATACAGAATTTTCTTTCCTTGAAAGATTAATAAAGAACTGCTATTAGTGGCTTCTTTAAGGGATAGATGCTCAAAGAAAAGAAAAACTTTTCCTTTTCATAATATGGTTATCTTTACTCTTTGAACTTTTAAACTTTGCTTTTTATAATTCTTTTTCTTTTTCTCGTTTTGCTAGGACTATCTGGGCGGTGAAATGAACAGCCATTTCTTCCTTATATTTTTTCTATATTTAAGAAAACTAACAAATTTTATGAAAATTAAAATTAGCCTATGGGACTGAAAGAAAACAAGAGAATACACACATTCTAAGCAAACTTTCTTAGCCCAATCTCTTTTCCTAATTTTGTACAATGAGTTCTTTCTCTTTAATCCCATTCACCTGATTTTAGGTACATTTCGAAGTACCAGAAATGTTCTAGCCTAGTTCTAATTCTATCGGTTTCCTATGCTTTATTTCCTCTACCATATTTTGAAATCATCACCCTTCACTATTCATTTCTCAGTCACAATACTATACTCTTAGAGTCAAACCCAATCCACTGCAAACAAAATATCAAATCTACCAACAAAGACCCTTTTCTCTCTTATCAAGAAGGGAAGAATAGAATGATGACATGCTCTCAAGTCGTGGGCATTGTTATTGATATCAAGTCGATATATTCAGGCAGTGCAGCAGACAATAGGAAAACTTGTTTAGATTCTTATTTAAGTTTTCGAAGGAAAGTAGTCCCAAAATGCCCTACCTGAATCAGAAGGTATCTGTTATTTTTCAAACTCATTGCATCGTACTAGAAGTATGAACGAATTACATCTGAAACTGACTTTAAGTTTGTAATAGGCAGACATATTATAGTTTGTTTCCTTAGAATAAAACATGAAAAGAAAATATGTTTGAAAAAACATCTGTCACAGGTCTGTGGAAGCAGACAATGAAATGGAGAATGGCATGCTAGGTACTGATTAGGTATGGTTAGGAATCCACCATACCTGTGCAAGAAAGGAAAAGAAAGCAGGATTGAGAAAACAGAGAAGTCAAACTGTTGTGCAGGCCCACAAAACCTTATCCAACCCCATGGGAAGCTCTGCAATGTACATGGCATAAAAGTGTCCTAGTGCGGACCGAAGGGCTGGCCCTTAATATCTTTGCTGCAGTCAGTCACTTTATTTGGGTCACTCTGGAAAGGATTTACTCTTGGGTGACGCAGCTTTCTGCAACTGGGGAAATCCCGAAGGGCCTGAGAGCTGGAGGCTGACTGCCGACAACACTCCCATAAGCTGGACAACAAGTCATTTCTTAAATGGGAATCAGGAGGGTGCTTCTCCATGTTCATCATACGTCACTGCAAAGCCATACAACCCATCTGCACCAGATTCACAAGTATTCTCAGGGGTTACTGACCTAGGAAGTCATTCCAGATTTTGAGATAGAAATTTTCACTTTTCTCTAATTCTCTAGTGGTCACACAGGGAAAATGATTGTCATTGGTGTGAGATAACAAGGTAAGTTAGAATGACAAGCATTGGTACAACGTATTACCATTTATAAAGTGTTATTCACACACATCAGACCTTTGACTCTAATGACAAACTTAACTTCTTTTTATCATCCATTTTTAGAAATGATAAACTTGAGGTTCAAAGATGAAGTGATTTACTGAGTTTTATCACAGATCACTAGAGGCCGAGCTGCGATCTTTTGACTCCAAATCCCACCATCACAGATGTAACATATCATGGCAAAAATACTATGTGATTTGGATTCAGACAACCCTGGTTAAATCTCAGTGTTTTCATTAACTGTGTAAACTCGGAAGACTTTGCCTAAACTCTGTAAGGCTCAATTCTTCACGCATAAAATAACAACAACAGTCCAGTTCTTAGTTATCATATGTGTTAATTTAAACCGAATGTGTAAAGAATCTAGTACAGTGCATGGCACGTAATAAACATTTAATCAATTGAAATTCTTTTTTATACTTGTTGAAGTCATATCTCATTAGTGTTGATGAACTGGCTGGGCACAAATCACCTGTGTTAGCATAAGAAACAGCCTGCTCTCAAAGTTCTAAACTGAAGCCATCTAGAGACGGGTGGTAAAAACATAAGATTGTGCTTTAGTTCTAAACACAGGAAATCACAAGGTTAAATTAGTATCTACGTGATGCAGTGATACCATTGATACTGAGGAGTCTTTAACAAATAAATCTTTTGGCCATACATATCTGCTCATAGAACTTTTTTTTTCAGCTTTGATAATAAATCCAATTGTATAAACAAACCTATTAGGGAATAATATTGTGTCTTGTTATACCAGCAATATTCCCATTGGAGACTAATTATTAAATTGCAGGATACCCTCAATGGTAGTTTTGCCCTAAAGAAGTGCACACAACACAGTAAGAAGCTGACTCATAGACCTGAAGACAAAATCTGGATTTAGTAACTATGGGATCTCAAGTCAGCTTGTGTGTCCTCTCCTGGCCTCGGTTTCCTTTTAAAAATAAATAGTAGTATAGATTAGAATTTCTATAATCATTTCCAGATCAAAAATTCTACGTGTCTACAAATTCACTGAAAAATGTCCTGATAGTACTCTTAGGTGAGTTGAACAAAAAAAGAAATGCTATGTGGCAACCACTGAGTACTGAAACCTAGGAAGGCATGAGCTCTTCTGAAATAAACCCTGCCATACATAGCTTCTAACATTTGTAATTATCCTTGGTATGACCACTGAATGATTGTGTCTGAACACAACCTCAGGTACCTTCCATCAAACTTTGTCAACATTTGAGCAAGTAAAAGTACTAAACCAGGAGTACATGTTCTGGAATAGACCTAACTTGTATATCTAACTACCAAGTTGTAAGAAATACCAAGGAGAGGTACATGATAAATGACACCAGACAGATTCCGTTAGTGAAAATCAGATAATGGGAAACTATGTAGAAGTATGTACAACAATCAAAAAGAAGAGAGACAGAGAGAGAGATTGAGATATGAAAAAGGAGAAGCTTATAGATAAAAAGTATTTGAGATATATTATAACCAAGTACAACTGGAAACATTATGTCAATCCTTATTTGAGCAAACAAACTTTTAAAAAATTAACATTTATGAGATAATCATGGAAATTTGAACAATGAATATTGAACGATATTTAGAAATTATTGTTAATTTCTAAGTTGGCCTAGTGCTTTTAGGCCATATTTTTTAAAAAAACCCTTATCTGTAAAGACATATGCTGCCATATTTATGGATTAAATGATATCAGCAATTTGCTTAAAAATAATCAAGGGTGAGGAAGAATGGGTAAAAGTATAGATGAAACAAAATTAGACATTAGTGGATACTCAAGTTGGGTGATACTATACTTTCTGCTTTTGTGTTTGAAACTTTCCATCATAAAAGTTAAAACACACACACACACACACACACACACACACACACACACACACACACACACACACACATTCAGCCTAAGGAGAGAAAAAAATTCTACAGATAGGACAAGTGAAACATGAATTTCGAATGCTCTTTCCTTGGAAATCCCTTGCTGACACTATGAGATAATGCCTATTAGTAACCACAAAGTTTCCATGAAATGGGACATAGATGATTGCAAAACCATCTATGGAAAACACCTAGAGAACATTACTGGAAAGCCATAGCATCAAAGCGAAATTTTACTTAATTCCAGCAAGAGTTTCTGCAAAAACTGCTCCGCATCATGAAAATGTCATGAAGAAATTTGCGTGAGTTTTCCTTTCACTGTGTTGATCCTGGGTCTTTAAGTAGGGCAGGGAAGTCCTAAATCTTTTGCAGCATTTCTATCCAGAAAGGGACATTTTATATAGATTTATATAGGTGGGGTGGCTTTATTTTTCAAAAAATGCCTCTGTTCTGACGAGGCATGTCTATTTCATAGATGAGGTAAGCCATTCTCTCTGCAGAGACAGTAATTCTTGTAGAGGAAGCAGAGAAAGGGGGGAATGGTAAGCACAATTAAAGTTTTTTAAAAAAATTCATGTCTATTTTTATACAAGATCTTCAAATTGTCCCACTGATGGCAGTAATCAGAAATAGAGAATGGAAATACACCGTGCCGTCACAGATGAGCACCACACACACACACACACACAAACACACACACACACACACACACACACACACACACACACACTGCCAGAGTGATAGCTGATGGACTGTGATGGTTCTTTTCAGCCCCAATTACGCTGGATAGCATTCCATTACCTTTATGCTTATTTTAAAATTCCCTTGACACAGATTGATTAAAGGCACGGACCTCTATGAACCTATGAAAAATTTATGGATTTTGAAAGAGCTTTAACATGTACCATTTGAGCACAAATCATTTCCTGGCTGTCACTGTTTTTCCCACAATCTCTCTTATGTTGGTAATATATGTTTAATAATCAAAAACTGATGCTAGGGATTAAAGCATCAAGATGTTACAGAATAAAGCAACAACAACCAAAAAAAAAAAAAGAAATTAGATTTGTATGATTTTAACTATTCTTTAATCTGCTTCTGGGCAACAAAAGTGATTTGTGTCAGCCGTTATTGCATTAAACTTTAATTTTCTTCCACCAGCACAGGATTATATAAAGGAGGATTGGATTGCACTCAGCATGGATTAGCCGAGCACTGTCTCTGCTGCCAAGGAGCAAATGGATTTCCTTCTTTCTTTGATTTATATTTTTATTGCTGTTTTTCCCCTCCTTCTAATTCCCATTACCCTTCTGTTTGCCAGCACTGAGATACCCTGTAGGAGCAGCAGAAAGGCAGGTAGAATTATTGGCTTATTGCATATATTTATGTTCCAAGGCTTCTCAGTCATCTATGTCAGAGGAATAAAGTTGCCTCCAGCCATGGAGACTGAACGCCAGTTTTAAACTATAAAATTAAAACTTTCTTACGGTAAATAGTCACCTCTTACATACTTAAAAAATGGCAAAACTAGCTGGGTTTTGCCTCAACTCTGATATCCTGGCTGTATCTCACAGCAGATGAAGAAAACCACTGTTGAGAGAGACACAAGATAAAGTTCCCATGGCTCCCTTTTGTTCATAGGTGGATAGACGCAGCAGAGCCGTGGAGATTCAGGAAGGAGAAGAGGTTCTCTTTGGCCACCATCCTTAGGGTCTTTCAGATAGAAATCTGTTTCTGGGAACGAAAGCAAATAATCTCCCTCCTTTCAGAGAAATAGAGGTCTTATTGTCCCGCTCTGCAGGGAACCTAGAGGGGGTGCCAGGAGTGCTGTTCTAAGACTGTGGTAGAGAAATGGATGACTCAGGCCAAACCAAGTGGACCAAAGCTAAGGAACTGTGGCAAGGAAACAAGAACCATGGCATGGTAGGTTTGGTTTGCAGAGATCTCTAGATTTCTGAAGAAGAAAATAAGTCTAACTGATTTCAATTTTGGTTCTCACAGATCTCTTGAGAACAGATAATGAATTCCCGCGTCTCAGAAGAGTGGCAATTAGGGAACAGATGCCACTTAGCAATAATTCTCAGGAATAATCAAGCCTGCCAACAGAGGCCTGACTCTTCTGATAGTAAGCAACCCCTGCTTTGGTGACTGGGATTATTCTCCAGAGGAACCCACAGTGGGTTGACCCAAACCAAAGAAGCATTTATGAGATTAAGAGAACCATTTTAAAGATCAGAATAAGTATTAAGAAAACCATTGGCAGGCCATTAAAACAAAAGACTAAGACCTAATGGAGTAAAGAAGTTGCCACAGAATTCAAAGAGTAGAAAGCATTGTTTGTGAATTCATCTTTAAGTAATTTTTGGATAAACAACACATTCAAAATTTAGAGCTACATAAATGGTTAGATATAAATCAATCTTCATTCAGACCTTTCAGTACAACTAGTAATGGACTAAGTAAGGCAGGATGTGTATCCAAAACAAAGAACCACTTGTCACTTGTCAGTAATCCTTATATTTCAGTGTATTTTCATATTAGATACAAATGAAATATTCAGAAGCTTCACTCCAAAGGTATATAAAGTCTGGCCCAGATCTTCAATTAATGTTTGTTCCAGTCTTCTCCTTTAGCCCCATAATACTATTAGGACATGACATTAACATTTGGTTAAAGCCCCCTTTTACTGGCTATTTTGATTTTTCATTAATTGTAATGCCTTAAACAGAGTCCATGGCATACCAAATTTATAGAAAATTCCATTCTATAATATATTGAACAAACTATTATTTTGAGATACTTATTGGAAAGACTAAATTTGACTCCATCACTCTTGTTTTTTCCAATGGATTGTTGGAAAGCGTATAGAATTTTCTATTTCTGCTGAGAATATTGACTTTCAAGGAGTTCTTTGTGCATAGACAATTCCCTGGAACCTTGCATTGTAAAGGATGCTCTAGGCCATACCATGTACATGAGATTGGATAATTACAGCCCAGAGCCATCTGCAGTTAAGATCTCTTCCAACTGGTTCAGACCTCTACTATATCTTGCTTTGGAGATGAGCAGTTACTCATGAAAATGTCCCTACGATCCCAGGAAAACTTATAATATTTTGGAAAAATTGATCTCATGGTGGGAAAACAAAAAATATAATAGGTTAACAAAATTAAGAGCATGACTCTCTACTGAATATAGTGGAATAAGTTCCATATAAAACTACATGGCTTATATCTTAAGTATGAAATTAGAAAGAAAATTTGCCTTTTGTCTATCAAATTCTTTCCCTACTCAGCAATCTTTGCCCAGTCTAATATGTAGTGCTCTTGTGGTCCCTTTGTTCTCCTTTAAAAAACTTTAAAAGGCTTTAACAAGACTATCATAAGTTTAGTCACTCTAAGATGTAAATGACAAAAATAGTTTTAAGTATTATTTCATTATCCCTATGCAACATTTATGTCCCTGAATCTTGGATGTGCCAACAAAATAAAGTTACTTAGGAGATCCTGTAATTTTTCATTTTTTGACTAAGCAGTAAACTAGCCTTGCATAAATCTATGTACATCAAGATTTATGTACATCACTATAAACGCTGGAAATGTATGTTAATTTATGGTTAATTAGCCAAATATTTTATTTCAATATGTAGCTTGATTATGTGGAAATAGCTTTTGTATTTGTCAGGTTTATGTTGCAGTAATACTATGTAACAACCATCCCCCAAACACATTGTGTGTTCTTTTTCTGCTATCACCAAATACATGCTGTTTTTCCACATCAATTCTCTGCTATCAACTGGGTGTCCAACAATTCAATTCAATTTAAACACTAAGTTCTGTAACTACTGTAGGCCACACAGGTTAAGGGCTCCATCCCACAAGATTGCTCTCACTTCAGATACCAGCCATAATGGGATGTCCACTCCATCCACACTTTTGCCAAGAAGACTATAAATTTGGAGGTTGCTACAACCCCCATCCTTAGGTGTGACAATTCACTGAAACAACTCACAGAAATCAGAAAAGTGCTTTACTTATGATTACCAGTTTACTATAAAAGATACAATCTGGAACAGCCAAATAGAAGAGATGTCATATAGGGGGAGAGTGCAAAGGTTTCAATCTTTTTCTGGGCATACCACTCTCCTAGCATATCAAAGTGTTCACCAATCTGGAAACTCTCCAAATTTCATTGTTCAAGAGTTTTTATGGAGGTTTTGTTGCATAGGCATAATTGATTACATCACTGGCTATTGGTGATTGAATTCATTTTCTAGTTTCTCTTCCCTCCCCAGCAGTTGGCAGGTGAAGACGAAAATCATAACTCTCTAATCTCATGGTTAGTTTTCTGGTGACCAGTCCGTCCCAATTCTGAAGTTATCTAGGGCCCTCTATGAATCATATCATTAGCATAAAAAATACAGAAAGTCTCAAGTTTTAGGAGTTCTGTGCTAGAAATTGGGGACAAAGACCAAATGTTTATTTTTTATAAGTAGCTTACAAAAACATTATTTTGTCTCTCATGGATCTTCCTGCAGGTGGGTTGGGTCTCTGCTGAGTTTAGCTCGGATATCTAAGCTTGGTCCAAGCTGTGGTGTGAGTTGAGTTATACTCCCTGTATTTTCTTATTTTGGGCCCCAGCAGTTATACACTGTATGTTTTTGTGATGGTAGCTGGATGAAACACAAGAAGGATGACCAGAAATTTCTAATATCTCTTAAGGATTCATCTTAGAACTGGTACACAATCTCTCCCAACCACATTCAATTGGCCAAAGCAAGATACATGGTCAAACCCAAAGTCAATGAGGCAGGGAAGTTAACTTAGCCTATATGGCATTAGTTGGGGGGGGGGGTGGTAATAGAGGGAAAAAAATTGACAAATAATAAAATATATTAGAGGCCTGCAAATGTTTTTCTTAAAGGGTCAAATACTAAAGAGCATCTTGAAAAGTATGGCTATGTTCCAGCTACTGATGGGCTATAGCTTGCTAAACCTACAATATGAGACAGTCTTTCCTGTTGTCAGAATTTTTCCTCCCAAGTGTAAACTGCTGATACTCCAAGAGTCACATTCAGTCAGGATTAAAGTCCAGGATCTCATGACAGTATCAATATCAGGCCAAAATGTGGCAACTCATGTTCTAAAGACTTACGAATTAAAATGGTGAGCCATCTTCTCTCTCTCTCTCTCTCTAAACACAGACATACACAGAGATGAAAAGAGGCAGGATAACTACATTAAAATCCTCATTTGGCAAAGAAAAGAACTGGAAACACATAGGATTCACCAAAATCCCACTGAAGGCAGTAAATGTGTCCTGATTAGGCCTCAGTTCCAATTCCTAGAAATAACTCCCTAGTCCATGGTTTTCTGATCTATGCTCTACAATATCTTCTCTTTCATCATTCTTGGCCACATCTGTAAAGACTATCAGAGAACCTACCTTCTTAGAGCCTGAACAGCTTTCTTAGCCTGTTTCCTACCTCTATAAAGTTGAAATCCCAATGTTCTCTGTCATTCAGTGCTCCTTCTTAAGTACAGGCTGACGTGCTTTTGTAAATACAGCCCTCTGAAAAACATAAATAAATAAAAAAATCTATGAGTTGATCAGTCAGCCCAATACACTAAGTCCCACACGGAATTATTTTGGGGTATGCCTGCCTCTCTCAATTAATTGCAGGTCCTTTGACAATATCTTCCTTCAGTGTGATTACACTCTTAGCCTCCTTTGTAGGAATTCTTTTGTCAAACCATAATGATCTACTGAACCCTATCTTAAATTATTCAGAGTTCTGAATAATTTGTGTCACAGCCACATTAATATTTTGTCTTTGCTCTGAGGCTGTTTTTAAAACCAACCACCCAATCTGGTTTTTGCCATGTGGCTGAGCCTCAGAAGGCCACTCAAACTGAAAATATTTCTTAATTTTATCTTCAACTGGTGGAAATGTGAAAGGGTTTAATTTTTTTAACCTTGAAAATTCTAGATTTTCTGAGCATTCTGTATTCCCTTTCGATTATGTTTTTTTCTATGTGTTTCCCTTTCTTTAGGTACCAAATCAAATAAAACTAGTAACAATCAATTCATCCTATCAACAATCTGCCTCAAAACTTCTATGCCTAATACCACAAGTTGATTAGGAGGCAGATTTACCAAATGTTTCAGCCCCAAATAACATGGGTTGTCATTTCCTGGCTACTTACAACAATTTCTTCATTCCAGAGTCAATGCCATGTAATGTAGAGGGCTTTCATAGCTGCATCCCATTTTTACTACAAGTTTTTACATAAGATTTGGCTTTAATAATACTACTTAACAAACATTCCTAAAACTTAGTGTTTTACTGTAATAAACATTTCTTTCTTGTTGAATATAAAGCTGAGGGAGTTGTGGGTAGGAGGTCTATCCTACAAGAAATTCTAATGGGAATCTTCAGGTTGAAATGTAAGGATATTAGACAGTAACTTGAAGCTATATGAAGAAATAAAGAACTCTAGTAAAAGTCGGTTATAGGTAAACATAACAACTAGTAATATTATATCTTTGCCTTTCAATTCCTCTTTCTGTTCCTTATATTATTTAAAATACAAATGAATAAAATAATAATTAGAACTATATATTGGGAACACAGGTATAAAGATGTAATTTGTGACAATAACAAAATGAAGTGTTGAGAAATGGAGGTGCATAGGAGCAGAGTTTTTGTAAGTTATTGAAGCAAAGCTTTTATCAATTCAAAGTAGATTGCTATAAATTTGGGATGCTGATTTTAACCTCTATGGTTTTAACCACTAAGAAAATAACTAACAAATATACAGAAAAGGAAATACGGAGAGCATGAGAATCAAAATGGCAGACTAGATAAAATTAACCAAACACAAAAGAAGGCAGAGTTGGAGGAATTGCAGAACAAATAATGATATCACATGCGGAAACAATAAAATGGCTGAAGTAAGTCCTTCCTTAGTGCTAATCACTTTAAATGTAAATGGATTAAATTCACCAATTAAAATATAGGGGCTGACAGAATGGATACAAAAACATGATCCAACCATATGTTATCTACAAAAGACTCAATTTAGGTCCAAAGACAAAAATAGGTTGAATGTGAACAGATGGAAAAGATATTCCATGCAGTAGTAACAAAAATAAAAGTGGAGTGCCTCTACTAGTATCAGATAAAACAGACGTTAAGGCATAAATGAGACTTAGAAAGTCATTATATATTGATAAAAGGGTCAATATATAAAGATATAATAATTATGAACATGTACGCACCAAATGATACAATATATGTGGAGCAATCATTGACAGAATGAAAATCAAAACCACAGTGAGATACCACATCACAATTATTAGGAAGGTCATGGTTTTTTAAAAATGGAAAGCAACACATGTTGTCAAAGATGTGAAGACACTGAAACCCTATTATACTGCTGATGGGAATGTGAAGTGGTTCAGCTAATGTTGAAAGTTTGGTAGTTCCTCAAAAATTTAAATATCAAATTCTTTTAAGACTCAACATTTCCACTTTTGGCTATACACCCAAAAGAAATGAAAACAGATACTCAACTACTTGTACGTGAATGTTCATGACAGTATGATTAGAGAAAACTGAAACAGATTAATGTGTAACTAAATTGTGCTATATACATACAGTGGAATGTTATTCAGGCATAAAAAGTAATGAAATATGATAAATTCATAACATTGATGAACATCAAAGTCATGCTAAGAAGCCAGACACAAAAGGTCACACATATTTAATAATTCCATTGATATGAAATGGCAGATTAGGTAAATCCATAGAGGCAGAAATAGATTGGTGGTTGCCAGGGGTTGGGAGTACTGGTTAACAGAGAGTAACTGATTAATGGTATGGGAATTTCTTTGGGGGTGATTACAATATTTTGGAATTAATGGAGCTGGTGGTTGCATGGTATTGTAAATATACTAAGTGTTACTGAATTATTTACTTTAGAATGGTTAATTTTGTTATGGAAATTGCATTTAAATTTCTAAAAGTCCTTAAGACTGAAAAGGAAAAAAAAGACATTTGATACAACCTAGCAAGTCCACTCCTCTATATTTACCCAAGGGAATTGAAAAAGTGTGTGTATGTGTGTGTGTGTGTGTGGTCACAAACACCTGCACATGAACATTCATAGCACCTTTATTCATTAAAACCCCAAACTGGAAGACACCAAAATGTCCATCAAATAGTAAATATATAAACAAATGTTGTATATCCATACAATGGAAAACTACTCAGCAATATAAAGGAGACAAACAACAACATGGATAAATAATCTCAAAAGCATTTTGTTTTGTGAAAGAAGCCAGATTCAAAGACTACATATGGTATGGTTCTATTTACATAAAATTCTAGAAAAGACAAAACTATAGTGATGGAGAGTACTTCATTAGTTGACAGAGGCTAAGGTGATGGGAGGGAAATCACCAAAACGGGGAATAAGAAAACTTCTTAGGATAACAGGACTGTTCCATATCTTAACTGTAGTGGTAGTTACATGACTATACATTTGTCAAAATTCATTGTGATTGAAATACCTAAAATTAGTAAATTTTATCATGTGTAAAGCACATGTAAATAAAATAGATTTTTAAAAGAGGAAAAATTCTTTACGCTAGACTGTATTGTGATTAGTTTTTTTAAATGCACAATTCAAATCTTTTTTCAGATATGGAATAGTAAATTTCTTCCAATGATGAATATAGAAATTTCCTAGAATCAAGGGGAATCTTTTACCCTCTTTACTCAGGTGCTAAAGGGAAATATTAAGATGAATATGGCTTCTATGCCAACGGAAAATTGAACCAAACAATATATTCAAACATATGTTTTCATCTCAGCCTGAGCATGTGCAAGCTGTGCACTTAAATATGTCATCTATTTCACTGATCCCCATTTGAAGGAAAACTACGGGGGAAAAGAAAATAAGGGCATAGCCAATAAAATAGTCAGTTAGCTAATAGCCATGTTGAAAAAAAAACCTAAGAACACTGTTTTCTAAGAATAAACTATGCACCATGGGGTAAATAAATTCATTCAAGGTATCAAAGTAACTTTGAGTTAGAAGGAAAAAAGCTTTTAAGTCTATAGAAAATAAATGGAACAGGATCTGTGTCTCCAAGTCTTAACCTGTCAAAGGGCAAATCTACTCATGTGATATCTCCAGATTGCCCTTGAAGAGAAATTAGATACAAATTAGAATTACAGCTATCTTTCCATTGCTACTCTATTGTCGATATTTCTGGCCTAAGAATTTTTGTTGTTGAGATCAGTGGTCCATGTATATGTGTTTCTAACAACTCCGTAAAATTCCATTCCTATACTTTCTTGGTATAAGCCATGATTTTCCCTGAGAAGTTGGAGAAAAATCTTGATTCTTATTTTCTTATTTCTCCAAAGGCAGAATTAAATAGTTTTTTAAAAGCAGGTGGTAAATAAATACTGCTATCTGTTTGCCAACTAACAAAAGGTGTGTTAGTTCCCATTGTTAAATCCCCAAAGTTTTTATCTGTGAGTGTTAGTTCTTAACCAAAACTACATCTACAAAGAGATGCATTATAATTCAGTCTCTTCATTCATTCCCAAAACACCATCATCAAGGTAAAATTTCTGACATTTGCAAGTTAAATACAAGTCTGCTTTTTGAGAGATTTTCCTAATTTCAACCTGTCATATTTCATCTCAGTAGCTCCTCAGACGCCCTTCTTTCTCCTGCCATTGGCAAATGGTGCCCTTCAGCCATTATCCTTTTCCCAATCCAGCACTTAGTACATTGCAGCTACTGTCAGAAAAGCAGCCTGTCAAAGACTAAATCAGAAAGGATGGACCCTGCTGTTCCCTTCACATCAGAGAGAGCATCCCCTGGGGTGACTTTAAGACACAGTGTTCACCTGTCATTTCTCGCTCATCTGCAGAATCCACTTGGGGTGCTTTTCACATTGTCAGGAAGTCACATTTCTTTCCTTGTGCCCTTTATTTATGAAAAAAGAAATGCCCCACAGAAGTCCAAACCAGGACTCTTTTTAAAATCAAATTCAGTGAGAGAGAGACAGCAAATGAATAATCTGCGTGCACTGCACTGCTTTCAAGCAGGCTTAAAACAGCATTTTATAAGGCCAAACTGGAATTATAGTATAACAGGCTCAAAAATCCCTCTTTAGGCCCAATGGTCAAAAGAGCTGCATATTGCACTACCTCGTTACCTGAAATAGGAAGAGAGCATTTTCAGCATCACCTTCCACATCTTCTGACTACCTGTCAGGTGCTTTAGCTTATTATCATCCAGGGAACTTCAAATCTGAGACTGCTTGCTAGGCACAAGGTTTGAGAAGGGTATGTCTTAGTCTGGGGAGGGCTGAAGATTCACATTATTTTCCAGAAGTGTACTCAACTCTGCCTAATGCGAGTGCACATAATTCTTTAAGCTCCTGATTACCTAACCTGCTCACTCAGCCCTCAGAGTCCCTTCCTGGTGAGTTAAGTGCCTTCCGCATGCAAATTTCATGATTAGAGATAGGCATTCAATGGAACAGTTCTGTAGCTCTATGCTGCAGGAAAACACTAGAGGAGAGGGGACTGACTACCTTCTGACAACCTGGGACTGTTGAAAAGTCGCCAACCTCTTTAGTGGAAAAGGCTGATAGGGAATACCTCCAAAATGCCAAGAGAATCAGACCTACTAGTGATCACCTGCCTGCCTGGACCAAGCACACCCTCACAGCTCCAAAGCTCCCCTCCAAAGCCAGGCCCCCTCAACTTTCCTCTCTGAGCTAGCTGTCCTGCCTTTTTGAAGTTCTCCCGTTCCATCTACTCTGCAGGCCACTACAAGATAAACCTTTACAAACTACCACTGTTCATTAAGAGGCTCTCATCCTTAAGAATTCAACTATCAGATCTAACCTTGTTTCTTTATTATTCTTCCATTTATTCATTCAAGAAATATTTATTGAGTGCCAACTATGTGCATGGCACTAAGTCTCTGCAGCCATGGGAGTTATATTCTAGGGAGAGGAGACAGACAGCAAACAGACCAATAAGGGAAAAATACAAAGAATGGTGACAGAACAGGGTGGTCAATGGATGCTCTTTCAGATAGAGTGGTCAGAGAAGGGCTCTCTGATAATGGGACACGTAAGCAGTACTGACTGAGAGAAGAGCCTTCTACGTAGAGGAATTAGAAAAGCCCGAGATGGGGAGGAAGCCCACCCGGCAAGTGAGAATCATCCAGTAGGCCATTGTGGCTGAAATGCGTGAGCACCAGGTAGAATGGTAGGAAGTGAGTTTAGAGAAGGAGCCTATATTATATGTCCTTGCAGACAACAGAAAGTCCTTTTTATTCTGTACAGAGAAGTTACTGTAAGCATTTAATTCATGAAGTTTAATCTATTTTTATCTCATCACAAGCCCTTTGTTTAATCTCCTTTTCATTATTTCATCTTTCTTTCATTCAGTCATAAAGTGCACTGACTACCTACCATATGCCAGATACTGACCCAGATACTGGGTATACAAGTAGGAGGAGCTTAAGTCAAGAAAGAGGATAGGGTGTGTAAATGCTATCATAGAAGTAGGTACAGAAAGCTATGGAAACACCCAGGAATCTTGTCCAATTTGGGGGACAAGGAGCTTGGAAAAGAAGGAGATCAGAGAAGAAGGCTTTGCAAGGCTGACTGAGCAATACCGTTCCTCTGGAAGGCATTTCCATGCGGTTTCCCACAAAAAATAGCTTTTTCTGCCTGCTTATTTAAATCCCACCCCCATATCAGTACTCCTCTTATGTGTCACGTGGCTTTCCCCAAATTACCCAAACCTCACCAATTGAACTTGGAATTCTTATTCTAGCTTCTGTCAGGGACTTGTTCCTTGGCATTTTTCACCAGATTCTTGGAGGAATAGCTGACAAAAAAACACTGTATACATTTAAAGTGCACAACATGATGATTTGATATACATATACACTGCGAAGTGATTACCACAATTAAGTTAATTCATACATCTATAGGTTCACATAGTTAATTCTTTTTTTATTTTGTGGTAAGAACACTTAAGATCTACTCTCAGCAAATTTCAAGTATACAATAAATGTATTATTAACTATAGTCACCATGCTATACATTAGATCCTCATAACTTATTTATCTTATAACTGAAAGTTTGTAGCTTTTGACTTACGTGTCCCGATTTCCCTGCCCCCTCTGCCCCCAGTCCCTGGCAACCACCGTTCTACTCTGTGTTTCTATGAGATCGGCTTTTCTGTTTTAAAGATTCCACAGACAAATGGTACCAAACAGTATTTGTCTTTCTTTGTCTGGGTTATTTCACTTAGCATAATGCCTTCCAGGTTCATCCATGCTGTCAAAAATGGCAGGACTTTTTTTCTTTTTCATGGCTGAATAACATATTGAGATATATGTATTACAAGAGGTGCTCAAAGTGGTTACCACCAGCATAATTTTAATATAGTTTTTCCCTTTCTTAAAATGTGTATACATTTTTTTTGGCACTCGTGTGTGTGTGTGTGTGTGTGTGTGTGTGTGTGTATCAAACTTCATTCATCCATCAGTAGACACTTAGGTTGCATCCATATCTTGGCTATTGTAAATAATGATGCAATGACCATGGGGTGCAGATACTCTTTGAGATACTGGTTTTATTTCCTTTGTCTATATATCCAGAAGTCAGATTGCTGGACCACATGGCAGTTCTTTTTTAATTTTTTGAGGAATCTCCATAGTGTTTTCCATAATGGCTGCACTAATTTACATTCCCACCAACAATGCACAAGGAAGGGTTCCTTTTTCTCTACATTCTTGCCAGTATTTATTATCTCTTGTCTTTTTGATAATAGCCACACTAACAGGTGTGAGGTGATAGCTCAGAGTGTTTTTGATTTGCATTTCCCTGATGATTTGTGATGCTGAGCATCTTTCCATGTATTTATTAGCCATTGTACATCTTTGGAATACATGTCTGTTCCGGTTCTTTGCCCATTTTTTTTTTTAATCAGATTATTTGTTTTTAAATCAGATTGTTTTCTTTTTTGCTATTGAGTTCCTTACATATTTTGATTATTAACCCTTTATCAGGTAGATTATTTGCAAGCATTTTTCTCCCTTTCCATAGGTTGCTTTTTCATTTTGTTGGTTGTTTCTTGCACTGTGCAGAAAATTTTAAATTTGATATAGTCTCACTTGTTTATATTTTCTTTTGATGCCTATGCTTTTGGTTTCTTATCCAAAATATCATTGCCAAGATGAATGTCAAGGAAATTTTCCCTATGCTTTTTGTCTAGGCGTTTTATGTTTTAGGTCCTACAGTTAAATCTTTAATGCATTTCTATTTAATTTTTGTGAAGGGTATAAAATAAGGGTCCCGTTTCTTCCTTCCTTCCTTCCTTCCTTCCTTCCTTCCTTCCTTCCTTCCTTCCTTCCTTCCTTCCTTCCTTCCTTCCTCTTTTTTGAATGTGAATATCAAGTTTTCCCAATACCATTTATTGAAGCGACTATCCTTTATCCATTGTGTGTTCTTGGCACCTTTGTCAAAGATGAGTTGACTATATATGCATGATTTAATATCTGGGCTCTCTATTCTGTTCCATTGGTCTATGAACCTGTTTTTAATGGCAGTGCTATACTGTTTTGATTACTATAGCTCTGTAATACAGTTTTAAATCAGAAAGTGTGATGCCTGCAGCTTTGTTTCTAATTGCTTTGTTATGTAAAGTGTGCTTTCCTGACACATTTTTAATATCTTGAATACTGACAAGATCATGGTTTAGACTTTTTCCTCAAACTCTAATTATCCAGCATAATGTTTGTACTAAAAGAAGTGAGTATGGCATGTATAAATAGCAGAGGCCTAAAAGAAGCAGGTAGCCCCAGGATGAGGCCTTTTGTCTCAATCTTTGAGAGCATAGGAGATATCTAAAGTAAAAAAGAAACAGCCAAAGTGGAAATGAGTTATCTTCTAAGCAACATTCAGTCGTTATTTACTCACTTAATGAGTAAGTGTAATAAGTCCCAGTCACCCAATATCACAAAAAATCGATATTGATTATATTCTCATTTCCAAAGCAGTAACAATTCCTGGCATTTGAAAGTATTTATATGCCACTTTTCCTTTGTTCTTTCTATTTGACATGCATTCTCAGTTAGGAACAAAAGTAGTAATTGCACCAGAAATATAGTTGCAGAACTAGGTGTAAATGAGTCAGAAAGCCCTTTACTCTGAGCAGTTGCTGACAGAGAGAGAATACATCTTATTAAATATGTTAATGGCACTGTCCAGTACTGTCCAGAGTGTGACACAGAGCAGGAAAACTGGTTAAGGCAGAGCCATGAAGAATTAGGATGGCTCAAGAGGTGGGTGTAGACCACACTGAGATGGGCACTAGAACACAAATCTCTCATCATCATGTTGTCACAGCTTGCCGCTCCCTAGTACAGACCTTGCTTAGTTAACATGAAATACATAGCGAATCATATGAAATTTATGGCAAATATTATATTTAAGTTTCCTGTTAGTAAAGTGTACCTATATCACTTCATATTGTGGGCTTAATTCTCCATGTGGCCTTTTGCTTCCTTCCTAAATTTCTAAATTAAAAAAAAATATATATTTATATTAAGATGGAACACAACTTCTATTTTGGTAACTGTTTTGAGACTTTGATTGCTATAAGGTACAACGAACTTAGAAAATTAGAACAGAGATCTGTTTCCATCTACTACATGATCATCCATTCTCATGTGTTATGAATGTTCAATAAATAGTTTGTTGATTATAATGTTAGGTTGGTTGCTTGACTGAATAAACAATTATTGAACTGGAATTTTCAATTATGTACCCTAGGTAAACAATGCTTCAGGTAGGACTCTGAAAGTCCTTGTACACTGGAGCAGGTCACAGGCTTGCAGCTAAGTCTCCAGCAAGCTTCATACTTACTGCTATTTACCCTGGAGTTCACTCAAACACCCCCACTGTCCCTGTACAGGAAGCACTGTGATCACCAATGTGATTAATATGCTCATTTTTCTGTGGTAAGAGCTGCCTGACATCAGCTTTCAATGAACTCTATAAATGTCTTTTTTCTGCTCTCCATTGAGCATATGCCTCCAAAGTTTAAGTAAACGATGGATATTTGAAAGTGTAGATTATATTGGCAAATACATTCCTCCCACTCCTGAACCAATCTCCCTAATGACAAGGCAACACGGCCATCCTGCCTGACTGTTCGCTGTCAGTCTCTTTGAATTCATGGTGCCTTTACACAGCTTTATACAAGCAGTTTATTAGGTGACACATTTACTTCACTTTAGCACCTGCACATTGACAGCAAAGCACGTGGAGGGCCTCGGGGATTTTTGCCACAACAAAAACAACAACTGTTCTCTGTACTTGATTGTGAGGAAAAAGAGAGAGAGGATGCTTTGGTTTGCTGTCCCCATCCACACACAGGACACTGCTGCCATTTCTCAAAGTGATCCCTATAGTGTCCCAGGTTACGTATAGCTGACTCTCTCCAAGCTGGGGAAGTGGGTAGGATATTATATGTGGGGCTCTCTTTTGGTTTGCACTGTCAAGAAAGAAAGAGAGAAAAAAAAAGCTAATCTGGAGCAAATCGTTTCTGGAAATCAATGCTGGGATGAGCCCTTTGGAACAAGATAAGAAGCCAGACCTGCATTCACTCCAGTGAACAGCACTGTGATCACTCTGCATTTCAAGATGAACTATCGGAGTTGGTTGGGCTACGGAGACGTTTTACCAAGGAACAAAGTTCAGGCACAAAGCCCGTGAAAAGCCAGGGACGGTTCTGACCTTTGGAAAGTCCTCTGGAACTCCAATCGAGACTCCTTTTCTAGTTAGTAAGCTCACAGCAGTAGACCATGTGGGGTTTAGAAAAAGAAATGCTAATTTCACTTATTTATTTTTTTCTGCCCATTGATTTATTGCTTAAACAATATTTTGCTAGAGAAATATTAAGGATGGCGTCATATTACAGTAAAAGTAGCTATTTATTCAAATCTTGTTCTTAGAATCACACAGTGGATTTATGTATGTGTGTGTGCACGTACACACATATGCACACATATATCCAAATGAACATCCTTCACAACTCTTCACGTCTGATTTCCTTTGGACCTGGCTCATTGTAAAAAGTCATAAGCCTGGCAGGTGATGATAACTAATTTTCACCTGTGATGATGAGATTAATGTATTTATGCTTTAATGTAGCCATTTTTTATTTTTTAAAACCAAATAAACTAAGATGAATGATTCTGCTCTCTGATCTAGAATATTGGCTGCATAAACCAAAAATATAGAAAGATACAGAAGAAAATACAGATGCAATATTCTCAAAATATAAAAAGTGACAAGCTACTTAAATAATTGTTTCATATATTCAAAGAGTACGGGAAGCGTATTTGTTTTGTTTGTTTAGAGAGTACTGAATCACATGCTTTTTCCACGTTAAAAAAAAGGGAACTGATTCCTAGCTGCCAAGTCCCTGATCCATTTTAGTAGATCCTCCTTCTGCAAAATAGCCCCTTGGTGACTCTGAGGATAAAAACTAATATCGAAAGATAAGAGATTGAAAATTTACCATATGTTAGAACATGTGTAGAGCTGAGCGTGCCCTGGATTGAAAGCTGTGAACATGGCATTCTGCAGTTTAACTGTTTCATTTCGTCCACACCTTAAGCCCTCAGCAATGCTTTCTGTCCTTTTTTGTTTTTAATGACAAATATAGGTGTTTGCTAAAACAAAATGCATACCAAGATTCAAATAATTTACCACTATAGAGGTTCATGCATTTAAATATTCTCTAATAAATTTGCCAGAGTTATAATTTAATTTTTATATTTAGCAAAGTAGTGTATGTGTGTGATTTACATAATCAAATAATATTGCAAAACAGCTGTCCCCTACCCATTCTTATCCCTGGTTCCTGCTTTCTAGAAGCAACCGTTTTCAGCATTTTCTCCTGAAATTTACCTCCATATTTTTAAATAATGTTCTCACTGTCTTAAATTCTTTTTCTATTTAGACATTATCTTTCAGTTTCTTACTGTGGAAGATAAGGATTTCAGCTTCCTTCCTTACAACCCATCCCCAAGACACACCTACATACCATGCTTTCATTAAAAATATGTCAAAGTTTTAATCAAATATTCATAGTTAGTATCTTTCTTGTTCAGTTCTGTTGTTGTTGTTTTTCCTTGGTTTTCCACATATCTATCTTTAATACATCCCAAGAGTGGTAAAACTTCTTTCAATAACTTAATACAGGGATAGGGAATTTTTTTTTTCCTCTAAAGGGTCAGACAATAAAGAGTTTAGGCGTGTGAGCCACATGGTCTCTGTTGCAACTACGCAACTCTAACATTGTAGCAACATAAATGACTGGGCATGGGGATGGTCTAATAAACTTTATTTACAAAATAAGCAGGAGGCTGGATTTGGATTGGGCCATAGTTTTGTGTCCCCTGGTCATATGTCAGGTGATCCCTTAGCTCCCTTTGTTTTCTTGAAGGTATCCCTCCTATATATTTTGATCCTCTTGCTTCAATCTGAACTTGAATCTTCCTACACTTGCTACATAGCCACCATCCTGACATTTCACCTTATCTTTCTCCTAGGTTGAATTCTTTCTTTCCTGGATCCATGTCTTTCTTGCTTTATATCATCCTTTCAACAGCTTGCCTAGAAAAATTGCATTGAAGATAAACGTTTTGGTATTGCATAGGTTTTTCAAGTGACTTTTTTCTATCTACACACAGCTTTTATACTTTTGTTGGGTATAGAATTCTAGATTAGATATAATTTCCCCTCAGAATTTTGAACCGTATCTTCATTTTCTTTAAGCTTCTAATTAGTATTAAGAAATATGACTTCATTCTGATTCTTGGTCTTTCCTGTGTCACTTATTTTATTGTCGCTGGCAGCCTTTCAGATTTTTCTCCTTTTCTTCAACATTCAAAAATTCTATGATGATTCATCTCATCATTTTTGTTTTTGTCTTCATACATGTATTAGAGACTCAATGGTCCCTTTCAATATAGAAATGTATGTTTAAAATTTGTGGGAAATTTTTTGAATAATTATCTCCAATACGGTTTTCCTTTCTGAAATTCGTGCCAGTCAGGACCTTCATAATTCATCTTAGCTTTTCACTCACTTTTTCCCATCTCTGAGCATTTTGGTTCTATTTTTGAGGACAGTTTTCCAACTTTATCTTCTAATCAGCATGGAAGTTTCAACACATGATGAAGTGATGCATGAAAATATACAAAGAATCACAAATAGGGGATGTAAGGTTCTTTGATGGCAAAGGATCTGAAAACTTACAGAGCCAGTTTGCACAAAGCAGACAGTAAGATAACATGGATTTGGACAGAGGTATGCTTCCTGGGTTCTTCTTCCTAGGAGCTCTGGACAGGGGAGTACAGCCTTGGATGGCATCTATTGCACAAACAAGAATTCCAACAAAAAGCATCCCTCATGTTTATAGATGAAATATCTATAAATAATTTCTTCTTAATTACAATTTCTCTCTTCTGAGTTCCTTTGTTGTATTCATTTGTTTTGGTATCTCTTCCATTTTATACCCTTTTGTTCGATGTTACACGCTTTCGTTAGGTGCATTGAAAAGCTGACTGGAATAAGACAGGCATTAGTTTGATATTATTTATACAACTCATTTCCCAGCTGTGTGAGCCTAGATAAAAATGTAAACGTTGGTAAGCTATAGTTTTCTCAACTATAAACTGGGGGTACTAAGTCTCTCTTGCATGGTAGTTTTGAATACCTGATAAGGTCACATATGCTGAAGGCCTATTAAAAGCCAGTCCCTTAAAAATTTATAATGGGCCCTTAATACTGGCAATTACTTCTCCTGCTTATTAGCATTTAAAAGGGAAGTTATGTCATTTATTTTAAATACAATGTACCAGACAGACATTAAGCTTAAGAATCAGATAAACTGAGAGATGCTTTCCAAGGAACTTTATTATTTCACTCATTTATTTATTAAAAAATATTTATGTAACATCATCTCTGCCTCTTACAAGCTGAGTGAGTCTAGATAAATTACTAATGTCCCTTAGCTTTAGTTTACTCATCTATAAAATCAAAATAATAATAATATCTACATAATAAGGTGACTGTAAAATGGAATGAAAACCAAAACATGTGATACATTATCAGTGGTAAATATATTATTATGCTAAATGATTAGTTTAAGAAATGAAGCAGCAGCCACTTAGCATTTTTTTTTTAAGCTTGGTGTTCTTGGAGTATGAGCTAGAGTGTTATTAAAGTATCCATAAATACACTTTCCTCTAAACATGCTGGTATTGATGACATACTTGTCATCAATTAAATCTATTTGTCTAACATGTAACTCTGTGAACCCTTCAAATTTACATCTATGATGCCAGGAGACTTAAATGTATCAATCCCTGGGTTATATCAACTGAAGAAAGAAGATATAGAAAAAGTATTTGCAAAAGAAGTATGTCAGGAAAGAGAAGTTTCAGTAGCTTGAATTTTGCTAATAAAGCTAGCTTATTTAGCAATAGGATTTCCCACTTTCACCTTTTTTTTCTGCCTCATGATGTGATTTACCATTGAAAAAATCAATTCCTGAGGTCTCTGACTTATTTTAAGGCTGTCTTTTCTCAAAAGGCATCTCTTCAGTGACTGTAAGAATAAAGCTGAGAGATGGGCATTGAAGTTCTGCCATATGGTGCAACATATGTACAGTTGCTATACACGCCTTGAATGGATAACAACATAAAGACACACTTTATATACAGTGTATCATCACACATACAACTTTCAAAAGAAGTCCAGAATATGTGTGTGCATGCATATAATTATAGAAATAGATATGCATAAATGTGCATATATATGCATAGCTAAATTCTCAAATATGTGAGTATACAACCAAGATTTGTTTTCATGGGGACTTAAAATATTGGGAGACACCTGCCTAGACAACTAGAATTAATTTATTAAAAAATATTTATTGAATGTCTATCATGTGCCACATTGAATACAGTATCAAAAGGCATCACAGTCACCGCAAAGGAGATGATGTTTTGTAACAAAGGGAATGTGTCACCTTCTGTGGAAGCTTTTTAGAAAGAAATGGCTGAACCGTATTTTCCAAATTCTCAGTAAGAGTCTTCTTTAGCAAGTGTTAGTTAAGGATTGTTAACCTTAACTAACAATTTAAGGAGGTAAAAGTATCTCTTTTTGTTTACAATTTTAATGTAATTTTGAAAAGGATGAAAAAACTTCTACTAATTTAGCTATGACTTCAAACCATATCTTTCCAAATACTCTGTGCTCAATTAAACTTTAAAAATTAAGCAGTCACACACACACACACACACACACACACACTTCACAACAACTATTAAGAGATGATGAAGTTGAAGAGGGAACACAGCTCTTAGAAGAAATGAAAAAACCTGTGGCATGCCCTCAGCACCTACAGAACCCCAGTTGTCTCTCTTGGAGGTAACAGGGACTTGCACCCAACCACTTAGCTATTGTTTTCCTCTTACTCTTCTCTTTCCATATACTTAGCACTTCTTTCTCCCATCGCTGCTCTCCCTTATCTATTTATTTTCTTCTGGTCTAGTTCTTGTTTGTCAAGTTCTCTGTTTCATTATACTAAATAAGACTAAATAATCATCTCCACTAAATAAGCACCTACAAATCTTAATATACAGGCACTCTATAACACACCACCGATAAATGAATAAAATCTTGGGCAATGGTGGCAGACGTAAGGCGTCAACGTGAAGGGAACAAATTCAGATTTTGAAAAAGAGCCATCTTACTCAAATACTCAGAAGTCCAGAGGTTACCCTAATCATTATATGTGCTAAACACACTTCCACTATTATCCACAGGTCATTGTGATGTGGGGCACCTGTAAAACTCTCAAAGGTGGATTCTGCTAGTTTCCTTTCATGAGATGCACTCTTCCTCTTAAACACATGGAAACGCATGTAAATATGACAGAATAGAAAATGAGATCACATTTTTCTTGAGAAATAACAATAGTTGACTAGCAAGACAAAGAATAGTATATATCACATTTCAAATAATAAATGACTTAATATAGGAATATATTTTAATATGGCAATAGATTTACATTAAAAATCTTTCAAGTCTATTACATTTTGAAGGAGTAAAGTCAAGTCCAATTACTTCTCAAATGATTTAAGTGCTGTCTTTTTTTCTCATTAACCATATTTACGACTTAATGGTTACTTCTTGTTCTTCATGGTACAAACACTGGAGTGACTGCTATGTTTCTCCCAACACATTTGCTTACAGTGGGTACTCACTACACATGAACTTAATCAGTCTCTGCTGTCCTTAGGCCACGCAAATAGTCTCAAGCCTCTCGAACAACCCCTGGGCATTATTTCTTCAGTTACAGCTGTGTCACTGAGAGTTACACCTGAGGCCACTGGCACAACACTAAAGGATACTTCAGGCTGTTCCTCCAGCACAACAGAGTCCCCTGTAAAGCAAGTCATCCACCAAAACATCTTCAGGTCACTGAAACCAATGGCTTTGACTTTTTTGGGCCATTAGTGTTAGTCAAAGTTACCTTTGTGGGTAAGACTTTTCTCAACAATAATTTGCCATCTCTACAGGCTGGACAACAAGTCTTAACAACAGCAGCAGTGGCAGAATAACAGCTACATTTATGGAGCAAAACTATATGCTTGGAAATGTGTTCTATGGATATGATCTAATTTTATTTTCATGGTGACTCACGAAGTAGGTGGTATTATCATTATTCTACTAATACGGAAATAGCCCCAGAGAACTAAAGAAACATGTGCAAACCATACAACTAGTAAATGGAAAAGTTGGGATTTGAACCCAGGTTTATATGATTCCAATTCTATGTTCTTAGACAAAAGGATATATTGCTTTTTTTTCCCCAGACAGTTCTTGCTGACTCCATTGCTGTGAAGATCCTAAACATTCTCAAAACAAGCAAACATAAAAAATAATTTTAAAAAAATAATAAAAAATAAATAAAAATAAAATAAATTTTAAAAATTAAATTAAATAAATAAATAAAAATAAAACAAACAAACAAGCAAAACAGTTCAAAATCTTGGATTCTCTTTTTATTCTTTCCTCCCTTCTCACCATGGGCAATTTTTTGCCAAATTTATTGCTGATTCTGTCTGTAAATACTTGGTAGAGTTGTCTCTCCTTTTCTATTTTTACTGCTACCAACCTGTTGAGATCCTCCTTCCTTTCAATAGTGCCTTAACCCTTGTTTCCGCTCTCAGCAGTCAAATCTGCCTTCATTCCATTTCAGGGTTCCTCAACCTCAACACTACTGAAATGTGGGGGCCAGATAATTCTCTGTTGTAGGAGGCAACATAGGACTTTTAGCAGCATCCTAGACTCTACTCGCTAGATTCTACTCCCTCTGCTCACTCTGTTGTGATGACCCAAAGCATCTCCAAACCTTGACAAAAGTCCCTGAGGGGCTAAATCCAGGTGAGAGCCATTGATCCATCCAGATCGCTACTACCAGATAAGCATCTATGCTTTGATAGTGTCACTCCCTGGCTCAACATATGTCAGGGCAAATGTTCTAGGTGTGTTTCCTAGCTCTTCTCCTCTGTGTACATCCCTTGCTCCAGCAAAATTATCCCAGTTGTTGTTATCTAAATACATCCTATCTTCATGCTCTTGCTTACCCTAATTCTTTTACCTCAACGCACACTTAGCAGTTTCTCCTCCTGAAATTCCATCCATCCTCCAAGGACTGTCACCAAAGCTGCTTCCCATAGAGACTTCTGTGATATCCGCAGCTAGAAATGATGCCTTCTTTGTCTGTGCTGCCTCCATTAGGGGTTGGGTTTGTCTCTTAGGATACTAAACTGATAGCAACATTCTTTGAATTTTAGCTACCTGCATCACTCTTCTTCCCTACTACACCATTAACTCCTCAGGAATAGTAGTTATGCCTCAGTTACAGCTTATAACCCTAACAGTACCTGGTACCTATTAAGAGTACAATAAGTATTTGTGAATTAAGTGCTCAAAACAAACAAACAAACAAGCAAACACCTCCTAAAGCCTACACTGAGAGCATACATGCAATGTCAGGAAACTTCCTTTCATCCTGTCCACACAGCAGAGAGAAATGTAGTATGAAGGTTCCAGTGTAGAGAGTGTCGGTTGCAGGAGTTCCTAGACTCCAAGAAAAGTGGAATGTGTGCCCCCAAATTTGCCAGTGGGATCACCAAGCTGTGCAAGACAAGAACAGTCACCATGTCAGGGCTAAAAATTATAAAGTGGCTGAGTTGTGCTGAGGGTGGGAGTTATGAGCAAGGGAGCTGTAGAGATGCTGTCACGAGAGTGGTGAGATGTACCCTTGTCTGTGGAGGCTGGTTGCTGGTGAAGACATTTCTTTTGTACAGGCCCCACTATGTTTCACCAAGCCAAGGCTGTGGACTAATAGAAATTTCTCTGGTTTGACATAAATCCCAATGGCTAAAATTCATAAAAATCCACACATGAAAATGATGGAACACATAAGCAGTCATTCCTTACATCTTCCAGGTCAATGGTGTAACTACTGCGCACGGTGGGGCGGGAGAGAGGAACTTTGACAATGTCTTTAAGATCATTAGATCATTTAGTATCTTAAAGACACTCGGGTAGGTATATTGTAAGGGCTGCTGTATATAGCTGATACACAAGGTATATGCTAAAATCACATGGGCTTATGATGTAGAATAGCATGAAAATGACAACTGGTAAACATGTGAAACCAATGCCCTTTCAGAGTTTAAATAGAAAAGTGACATTTCACAATGTGTTGCACAAGTCCACCAGACTGGAAGTAAACCAACCCAAAACACATCCAGTACTTCATCCCAGAAGGTCTTCATGAGCAGCAACACACATTTAATACACTTCCCATCATATATCTCCCTTGAATGTGACTGTTGGTGCAACATGCACTGTACCCGCTTGAAGGGAACGCAGGATTCCGTGGTTTCCAGCCACCTCTCAGGGCGGCATATTGCAGCTGTCCTGATCACCCTTCACGTGGATTATAAGTTTCAGCTGCTATAAGATAGAAATCTGCCTCATTGGTGACGAGGTGGAAAGCAAAAGCAGATGTAATTCAGGATTCTTGCATTTTAATTGTATTTTGAATGAATGTAATGCACACCAATAATTTCAGAACAGAATATTGTTTCTCTGAGCCAAGCTTCCAAGAAGAGACTGTGGCTCATCTTCATTTTTGTCATACACTTCTCCTCCCTCAAGCGCCAACACCCCATCTTTTCTACCACCCATGCTCATTTGTGACAGCTGCATTTCCTTTAAAGCACATTTTCTTATCCATATTGTATGTCACTCGAGCTCTTTTATTTAGGATTTTTCACACATCCTTCACATCTTCTTTGCAGCTCCAGTCAATAAGCGCTAAGTCCTAAATGCGCCTTTGCACTTCATGGCTATTCCCTAATCACATGCATTTTCTGTTGCTTCGGGGAAGACCTGTACAATTTTTATTATTGAAATCTGAATTTTTTCCCCTCCCAAGAGGATGTGTAAATGTGTCTAAAGACTGAGAATAGCATTAAATCTGCTTTTTTTTTTTTTTTCGTCCTACAAAGCCCTGGGAACCAGAGTTTCTCAGGCACCCATTAAAACCAAGAGGGGAGAGAAATGGCAACAATTCCACAACCCAGAGAAATGTGCAAGAGCCCGATACACAGATTTTTATTTGGCCGGGGGAATTAATTTCCCCATCTTTGGCAAGACAGTATGATTCCAAGTCATCCATAGATGGAATTACCTTATTTCACTATATATTGATTGCAAGATGTGAAGCTTTTATTGTTGCTATTTGTCAGGGCCCCTTGCCAGGAGATGTGTGGGAAATAACGCTGCACAGGGAGCCCCCACTCACCCACCTGCTACACTCGCAGTCTCCTTCAGAAATAGACTTGGTGGATACGGAAATGCATTTCCCAGACCAACAAGACTATCTGGGGGGTTAGGTTCCCAGGCTAGACCACGAATGCCCAATTAACCCTTAAGAAGATACTCCTCCATTTTTATTTTATGCTTCTAGTACACCAGACCATTCTCTGTTCACATGATACCCACATACACAACAATTGAAACATATCTCTTGCTATTTTATACTTCAAAGGCTTCTTCTCATTGATATGAACATCCTTCCCTTCCCTCTTCATGTGAGAAACTTTCGTACGTCACCTCTGACTGCACTCACAGTGCATTGTCTCTTATAGGAAGCTTTCTCTCATTCCTTCCTAGCCCACCCACCTTCCAAATGAGTTTTGTGGTTCTCTGGGTTCCCATCATAACTCTGGCAATATGCAGTACCATACTGCAGCGCTTACAACTTTGGACTTAAATATTATTATTAGCCTTCTTTTTCTTTACTAGACTTAAGTTCCTTGAAGGCTTGGTCACCATTGTGCCCAAGAAGTAGTTGTTACTTAATACATTTCTTAAACAGCAACTTAATTGGAATCCACACAAGTTCTGTCTCTGGGAGTCCCTATCAAGCACACTGTGTCCCTCTCTTTCTGCCCAACACAACCAGTGAAGCTCTCTTACAGCTTCAAATTCACTTCTAGAAGAGTCTGAGTCATTATCAGTAAAGATGTCTTTAGTTGTCTAGCTAGCTTTAGGAAATCCAGTGTCATGGGAGATGGGAGGCAAAGAAGAGATTGTTTGGGAAACCTACAGGCAGCAAAAGTACATGCTCTGACAGCAACAGCAGTGATTCTAAATATCCTAAAATAGACACAGAGGTCTCTGCAGAGATGACTCAGAAGACCCTTGGCATCATATACATGTTAACCACCACAGGAAGTCAGGGTCTATAGCTGCACTGCTCTATGTGGAATGGCAGGAATTCCCTAAGACTTCATTAACTCAGGAAGATTTACCATCACTTATTCACTCACTAAATGATTTTCTAATCCAACAGATTGAAGTAAAGATTTCCCACGTGCCATCTCTTCTATGAAGCTTTCCCTTATCACAGCAATCTCTTCTTCCTAAGAAATTTCATAGCTGTCAGGGGTCTTAGTGTCAGTTTATAAATGTTTCCTCCAGGTTCCCACGGTACTTTGGCTGCTATCCTCTTATAGCATTTAACGGCTACTCTCTCACAGCAATCAGAGTGCAAACAGTCAAAGAATCTTGACGTTGGACAAAATCTCTGAGCACACCTATAAAATAGCATTAAATAAGTATCTGGGGAAAGAAAGATGAATTAGCCCAGATAAACAAATAGTAAAATCATTTTCGTCCTGGGAAATAATGAGGCAGCCTCTTCACAAACATGCATGAAAGCCACGCTCACCTTAAGAAACCAACATTTTAAGGAAAGTCACCACACACTTAAGGAAACCTACCTCCAAAGAAGTAAGTCTTTGTGAGTCTTGTTCAAGGGCTCACAACTGGTTGGAGGCAGAGCAGGGATGAGAATCTATATAACCTAATATCAAGTTTACTATTTTTGCTGATACATTAACAAACTCTACCATATTTATATTGAAACATGCCTGTAGTCTCCTTGAAGATTGGATATCTGACTGATTTACCTTCGTGTGAGATTAGGTCCGGACAGGAAAGAGACAGAACATTAAACTTGGGTAATTTATATTGAATTTTAGGGACTATGTGCAAAACTGTGGGCAGGGTTTACAGTTTCCTTCACCAACAGAAGATAGTGTAGTACTCTAGGACCAGCCATTACTACTCTGGGCCTGAAGGGACAGGGCACTGAGCATTTACCAGAACTTGACAGGGTGGCTCTGTGAGCAAAGCAGCCCATCTAGGATGACCCTAGCAAGAAGGGAGCCAGAGAACAACTACTGCAACGTCATTCGTTTCCCACCCTTGATCTCATGCCAGAGTCTCCCTCTGGCGAAACCTAACAAGAAGCTAGGAGGGAAGATACCCTGGATGGATGTAACTTATGTGGGTTCACCAGCCTGAGCCGAGAGCAAGTGGAGAAGAGTGAATAGTGAATCTGGAAAAAAATTGGAGCTATCAAAATAAACGGTTGGAAATCTGTCTTGCATAGAGCATACACTCAGAAAACATTTTTAAATTAATCAATATATTTACTAATGACAAAAAGCTTCATATTATTTCATATATCAGGTATGATGTCTTGACCTTCTCAGTCAAGTATAAATCTATTGAGGGTTTTCTCACACTGTACAGGGCAATGCTGTATTCAGGGTAAGCATTAAATAAGTATTTGGGGAAAGAAAGATTAACTAGCCCACATAAACAAAAAGTAAAATCACTTTCCTGGGCAATAATGCACAAAACATGCATAAACATGCATAAAAGCCAGGCTCAGTTAGTGGAACAGTCAACATACCCAGACACTGTCAAAGATGAAACTCTCCTGGTATTTAACAGTCTTCACGAAATTTTCTTGCAAGTCATCTTCCCCGAGTGTGGTCTCTAAGATCTCTTTTTCACATTAGAACTTTGAGGAGCAAGGGAGAAGTCGCTACGCATACACTCTTTACAACATTTATTGCCTGATTAGACTGAGATCGCAACCCTGTTTACTGTGCAATTGGTTCCAATGTTTTGCAATTTCACTAGGTCTGAAATACTACTCTGGCATCTAGTGTGACTACCACATGTCCACCCACGGGGGTTATTGCCTGGGTAACAGATTCTTTATCTGTAGCAAGAAAATCCTGACAAACCTGAGAAAAACTGAGTAAGAGTCAAGGAAATACTATTTTTCTCTGTGAGAATAAATATTTATAGAGGATTCAGAAGTCTTCTTGAGCATAACTTCATACTTTAAATAGTTTTTTAATTCTTATAAAATATTATCGCCCTAATTCTACTTCTACTCCCGTTAAGCACACAGCCAGGAGTTGGTCACTATGAAAGATGCCCAAGGCAGCTCCCGGCCACAGGGTTTTCCAGCAGTATAGGAAGGACAGAAGGATAAAGCTCAGGGTTGGTTCATACCTGAACTCATGACAGTGTTTGAGGAATGTGAAGGCTCCTCGTGAGTTCATCGCATCTTTCCTTATTAGCCAACCAGTAAAGAAGAGAGATTTTAGAGGGAGAAAGCACACCTGTAGTCATCTCCTTGATGATTATTAGAGGAAACAGTGAGTGGCTTTGCACACACTTTGGTAGGAGACTTCCCTAGAGCCCTCATATTGAGAGTCCAGGCTTCCTAGACCGTCTATCCTGCTACCTTGTCCTACAAAAGATGTAAGACTCTCCTGAAGCCAGTGGGATTTATCTAAGCCTCTTCAAGGACAGGATCCAACCTCCAAGTTCTAAGAGTCAGGAAAACTACAAAGGAATCCATTTTGTCTTTCTACACTCAATCGTACACCCGTCATTACCTTTTTCTCTCCTCCCTGTGGACATCCGCTTTCAGGAAGGCTAACCTGCATTGTGACATAATGAATGAACAAGATTTATTATGTGTGGCTACCTAGGGCAGGAAAGGGACCAATGTACATACAAGAGAGATACCGTGTTTCCCTGAAAATAAGACCTGGGCGGACAATCAGCTCTAATGTGTCTTTTGGAGCATAAATTCATATAAGACCCGGTGTTACTGTACTATAAGACTGGATCTAATCTAATCTAATCTAATCTAACATAATAATACCGGGTCTTATATTAACTTTTGCTCCAAAAGACTCATTAGAGCTTATTGTCCAGCCAGGTCTTATTTTGGGGGAAACACGGTAGGATGCTATGCAATAGAAGGAGAGCCTTCTGAGAATGGAGCAGGTGAACTCAGCTTTGTAGCTTTGGTTCATTGCCTGGAGCTTGGCTATTTCTATCAGTATTTTTCTGGAAGAGAGAAACCAATGTGGGTATTCTGAACAGTAATGAATTTAATGTAGGGAATTAGAAGCTTACCCCACCATTGGGGTGGCTGGGAGCTAAGTTCAAGGAGGCCTCTGCTGGCTTGAGGAAGCCTAGAAATACAGAAACACAGGGCTGTTGCCACCAAAGCTCAGCTGCTTGTGGCACAAAGCAGGGTGATCCTCAGGAAAATGCTATTCACCCAGTGTCCCTCTGCCATCTGCCCACTCCCATGCCACTTTCTGCCATAGAATATAATGCCTTCTCCTTCTCTCCTGCCTTCTAAATCTTGCAGAAATGCCGTCAATGGGATAATCTAAACAGAAGAAAGAAGGCAGGTTTGTTACTGAGAGAAAAGGCACAATATCTGGCATACTGGCAGAGTAGAGAGAATCAAAAAATACTCACTAAATTAATGAATGAAAAATTAAATGGAAGGTGCAGGGATGGGCGAATGGATGGATAGATGGATATGGACAGATGGAAACTTTCTCACAGAACAGGACACCATTCTCCAGAGAATAGTATAGTGGAGTCAAGTATCAGGTAAACACTAGAGTAGGAGACCAGTAAAGACCCTTTTGCACTCTCAGGTGTGTGGGTCTCATGCTTGAATTGATTGCACCCACAAGGCCAGAGCTCTCTTTTGCTTAGAAGTTCAGGGAATTGAACTTCTAATTTTAGAATTTTACTGAAATTCTGAAAAATTTTTCTAATCTGTGATAACTTTTGAGAAGGCAATTAAGAGTCCTTCCTGAATTCCTAAATGTTGCAATGAAGGCTAATGCCTCGTTCCACTCACTAACAGAGTGCTCATGTAACAAAGCAGGGCACACATATGTGTATGTGAGGTGTGCGCGCACACATGCACACACACACTTCTCCATTTGTACTTTGTCTAGAGATTAGCCCTAATTTCAAAAGTTTTATAAGAAAAGGTCATTTCACATAGACACAAAGTTATCTTTGTTAGACATAAATATCCACCATAGTTAATAAACCTCCTGGACACATTATGATGGAAAGAATAAGGCCTTAGCTATTGGAAATAGGGTCTCAAATACCAAGTATTACAATGACTTCCTAAATGACAATATGGGTCTTTCCACCTCTTCGACCTTCAGTTTCTCAATTTGAAAATTGAGAGTTTTGAAATGTATAATCTCTGATGCTGCTTCAAGGTCTCAAGAGCTATGGTTTTATTATTTAATTGTCACCTGTATCAAAAATGTGACTATTAGTTATGAGTGACATTGTGACCTTGCTTGAATGCTGTTTGCATGACCTCCTAATTCTTCCTGACTACTCATTCTACCATGTTGGGATTTCGTGGCTAGATTATAAACTGAAATTGCTAAAACTTCCTTTGGCAATGTTGTTGGCCTCTAAAAATTTCTTGAAAGAAACATGTGTTGCTTTGTCACTAAAGAGAGCTTACTGAAAGATCACAAATTTCTATCTTCACTCCTTTTCTCACCACTGGATTTGGGGTGACCTTAAGTATTATTAGAATGGTGTTAATATGATGTTTGGCCAGAGATCAACAGTATATAAATACTGCCTTGGCTCAGGGCTTTCTCCCGTTGACTAGCTCCCTAAAGGAAATACATGCAGCTAAAAGAAAGTAACAATTCATTATCTGGGGGGCTTTGACCCCAAACATCAGTGTGTTGGACTATATGGAAGACTCCTTTTGCTTCCGTTAAGTAGGCCCAAGGAACCTTGAAGCAAAGCACTCCTAGAGACTTGTTACAACTATTCTACTCCTGATGCATAAACTCTAGAGTCTGATCTTATGTTAAAAGGCTGATCCCAAATTCACCTGCCAGAGCCTGAGAAACTAGAACTAGAGGGGAAACAAGAAGAAAACAAAAGAGGAAGAGAAAGTTTGCTTCTAATGCCTGGTGTCAAGCTGACCTAGACTGTAAACAAGGCAGCAGTCCCAGTGCTGGGAACTGTGTGGGAGGGCAAGGAAGGACAGAAAGATGGCCCACACTGCTTCTCCCAGGGCTTCTGGGAAGGAGCGGAGAGATCCCCTGCCTACTCCTGTATGTGCCAAACTTCTAATCACTTTTAGTTCCAACTCTAGAAAACTGCAGCCCAAGGCCAGCTACATATTTTGCAGGACCAGTGAAAAATGAAAACGTAGGCCCCCTGCAGGAGGTAGGGAAGTCAATATCTCCTTCTCAGAAGCCTATTGCTCCAGCCCGAGGCAGACACGCAACCACCTGGCTTGCAGTCTCCACGCAGGACCTAATGGGTACCTCACTCTCTGGGTGGAGAGCACCAGGGTAGATAAAGCTGGGGCGGGCCTGAGGGGGCCAGAGGGCAGAGAGCAGGCAGCAGACAACCTATCCCAGGGAGGCAGGAGGAGGCTGGAAGAGAGACTGTGCATGAGCCAAGGCTCCAGCCCGTAAGCACATGTTCCACTGTCCCACCAGGCTTCACTTACACAACATAAATTCAAAGGTAAGGTATTAAGACTTTCAAGACAACAATGGCGGAGCATTAAAACACAAGTGTGGTGCCCCGATGAAAGAGGGCCCTGTGTGACTGCACCGAGCACATGCCATGAAGCTGACCTTACTGCAGCCCATTCAGCTTCATCGTCCCGGTTAATGCCCCTTCCTTCCCAAGAGCTGTAACGTGTCTGACAGGGCAGGGAGGAATGGATAGTCGCTTGCTCTCTGTAGGCCACAGATGGTATGGGCTCCTGAGGTCCAAACAGGAAAATTCCACCTGCCTGGCATTTTTACCTGCTTCTTGTGTAAGATTCTGGGCAACTAATGACTTCCTGCAAAGTTGTGCTCTGGTTCTGGCTGGCAAGTCTCATCTCCCAGGGGAGGTTCTACAGTGCAATGAAGGGAACATGGGCTTTGGAGCTAGGGAGACCTGGATTCAAATGTGACCCCGGTTCACCTGAATACAAACTATTTGATCTCTTTGAGCCTTGGCTTCCTCAAATGTCGAGTGCAGATACTAATAACTGCCTTGGAGCTTATATAATAAAGTGCCTGAGACTGAGCTCAGTAGTATGGTATCTGCTGTGAGTGGCAGCAACCTCCATCAGCAGGGATTTTGCGTAAGGACTTTCAGCATCATTTCCCACAGCTGATGTCTCTTGTCAAGAGCCTGGTCCTATCAAAAAATGGCTGTTCAGGCTTTCAGCAGCCACATCATCAGCCGTACTCAGCCATGCCCTGCACCACTCTTCTCTGTGGCTTCTGGAATACCCTGGTCCCTTCCTGCTTCTCTGGAGATCTCTAGGCAGGTGGAATACTCAAGGTTCTTTTCGAATTGGCCTCCTGGTTCTGGCTGAGTCCTGGAAGAGCAGTGACGAGGTGACATCATCCTTCAAGGAACAGGAGAAAGGGGCCCACAGTGGCATTAACAGAGAAAGAAATGTCTGTCTCATGGTGATGCCACACACCTCCCTCCTAAGTCTCACTGGGCTGAATTTTGTGCAGGACCTGGTCTCCTGAGTGTCACAGCTGAGGTGAATTTCTAGTCTCCATCACGCTCTTTTCCCAAAGCATGGATGCCAATTGTACCCTTTTGACAGGGTCTGAACTCTGTATTTTAGAGGACTGGAGATTTGGCAAAAGTCCCAAGTGCCTCTTTGCATAAACCTCCAAAGGACTCAGGAAAACCTATCCAAATAGGACTCCCAGAACAGTCTTTCTTACTCTGTTCTTTCCCAAAATAGATTTGCAAGCTCGGTTTGAACAGTGCCCCTGGGTTAGATTTTGTGTGCCTGTATACGTTTTTTTCTCTGCTCCTCTCATCTTTACAGTCAGATTTCAAACCCCGGGGGGACCGCTCTGGTAGTCAGCCTTCAGTGGGTGCCCTTGACTTGTCGGAGCTCGGTGAATGCTCACTGATTTGGTTTATACAAGTCAGGGCTGTGAAGCTCGTAATCTGAGGGATAAGCTTCACTTTATAAGCACATAGTGTGTGTTTAAAAGAGAGTCTCCCATTATGGATTTGCTATTGGGCATTTGGACCTGGGCCCTTTGCACTGCAGCGTACCCAACTTGAAGGAGCATAGGGATCACTGGGGGATCCTGTTACAATGTAGATTCTGACTCAGTGGTTCTAGGGAGGGGCCTGAGATTCTGCTTTTCTAACAGCCTCCCCAGTGATACCCATGCTGTTAGTGTGAAGACCACAGTTTGATTTCGACAATGCTCATTTTACAGGAGAACAAACAGCAGCACTAAGAGATGCCAAGCGCAAGGGAGAGGCCTGCCTTCTAACTCTGGCTCTCAGGCTTGCTGAGCCGGAGGGTCCTTTAGATGAGGTTTCTGGCCCCTTTCTCTCCTCATTTCTTAACTCAGGCTCTGTTTTCTTTGGCTCTCCAGACTCTCCTTTCGAGCTGGAGACTCAGGGCCAAAAGTCGACATTTTCATGACAGTCCCACTGGAGCTCCACCAGAGTTCAGAGCGAGGTTAAATTTGCTCTGGCTGGGCTGCTGACAATCACTTTTGGGTGCCCAAACTCCCAGACTTGAGGATGGAAATATAATACCTCCCTGAGGAAGTGCTTTTATTGAGTCCATGAATAAGAAAGCATGCCGGGATTTGCATCTAATTTCAGCTATACTCCCTCCACGTGGCATGCCTGCAAGGCAACAGTGCGCATGGCTGGGTGATAGCAGAAATGTGCCAGGAGTTAGGGAAAAAAATGGGAACCAGTGAAAAAGTAGAGAGCTATTTAAAGCAGCTTATAAATGGCCATACCGAGCCCGTGCTTCTTTTGATGTTACCTAGGATTTTAAAATTATGAGACTACTTGTTTAAGAAAGAAACATAGTGAAGGGTCTCCCTCTCTCTCTTATCCTTCTCCACCCCCACTGAAAAATACACTTATTTACAAAATGATAGTTGGCACAGAAAGATCAGGAAGATATACATTTGTTTGCTTTTAAAGTTTCGTTCTAATGTTCATTGCATAGAATCAATATAGAGAGTAATAACACAGGTGATGTTGCCTAACAAGGTGATGGAATTGAAGGTATTTCCCATTTTAATAAAAGTCTAGAACATTATTCTTTTAGTTGCTGGAGGAAATTTTTTCCCCTATCAGTGGCAACAAGTACTAGCCCCGTATGTTTAATAGAGTCTGTGGAGATTTTACCTCCAGGGAGCTCTAGGAAAGAGCACCTCTTTAAAAAGTGCAGTTGAAGCAGTTTGCAAAGATACAATGATTCGATATTAAATTAAAAATAGAGTCATTCTGAATATTCTATGTATAGAAACCTCGATATAAGAAATGTTAATGCTTAATTATTCCACCACTTAACTCAGGGTTTTAAATCCCAATCAACGATACCGCCCAAACTGAGTAAAGCACATTCTTTGGGTTTAAACTGATAGATAGCAAAGGGATAGCAGAAATGTAGATTTATTCACTAATATTTTAAAAAAAAGTATCTTCCTTCTCTTTACCACATATATGATGTGATGTCTGATTCTTACATTCCCAAACACTTAAGATTATTTGCTTTCTCTCTCTTCTTAGCTGGTTTACCAGCTGAATTTCACCAATATTACCACAGGAGAGAGCTTCTATTTCTGCGTGGAACAAATCTTTAAAAAAATAAATAAAGGGAGGACATCCATTTTCACAGCACAATAACAGGTGCTTGGGGGTTCATACATCTTGCCTAGTTCAGACCCTCTGTTTGAGTGGTGGGCTATTTTCAACAATAATTTCTAATCAATGTACACTTTACTGGAACAGAAAAAAAATTTACATTGACTGGACAACCACAGAAAGAATTATAGAGTGTTTTTGTTACCTGTGAGTAAATAAATACAGTTTGGGCATTCCTGGATATCTGATCCATTAAGTGAGCCAAAGCAACCATTCGTCCCGCATTTTTTACGGTTTAAATAAATTCTAGAAACCTATTACAGTACTCAAGGGCGAGTGCTTCTGTGGTTTAAGCTACAGGAAATATTACTGTGTAGCATAAAGTGCAGCAAATGAGACATCCAGAGACAGGAGCTTCCTCTCCTGACCTACCACTTACGAGGGGTGTGACCCTACGCAAGTCTCTTTGCCCTTCTCACCTGCAGTTTTCTTATCTGGAAAGAAATAAATTTCATTCATTTACTCCACAAATATATATTGAACTCCCATTGCATCCGGCACATTCATGTTCTGGGGACACTTTGGTGAACAGAAAGAGCATGGACCCTGTTCCATGCTGGTCTAAATTCTAGACTTTAGAACCTACAGTCTAAATAACTCATTTTTCCCAGAACCGAGACTCAGTGTTTCAGTGTCTTCACACAGTTTGTCAGGAGGTGAGAACTTGAAGTGGCAGCCATTAAGGTGGAGAGAGTTTGGTATTTGTTTAGTAATTTTATGTTTTTGTTGCTTTTCTCTTTCTTTGTGATTGGCAACACAGGAATGCCTACGCATGGATATAGAGCCGGACACCGAAAAGCAGGGAAAGTCTTTCCTTTTTTGTATCTCTTTCGATCCATTTCCACTCAGTGTCTTTCTACATCCTGACCCACTGAGGCAGGGCTCATAAGGCCTTCAGCCATTGCTATTCTTAAGCTTGGCCTCTTCTCAACTGGATAGTGGAGAAGGATTGCTGCTTAGCATTTGTAGAAGAATGTGTAACTACTTCAAGATGAGACAAAGAAGGAGATTTAGAAAAAGTTTCCAATAGCACAGGAAGTTTGCTTTCATTCAGACTACCTTATTTCCCCTCAATCCAGTCAACATAACGAAATAAACTTGGTTTGTATCTAAAAAATAAAATAAAATAGCAAATGAAAATAATTTGGGCACGTCAAACTGATATCAGCAAGATTTAGGAGGTAAGAGATACCATTCAATTCAATCCAGAAATTATTCTTTGCATATTTGTATATCAGGCACTATGTTCAGGGCTCAGATGCAAAGAAGAAATTGACCAAAGTCTGTCCCCTTTATACATTTTCTGACTGGTGGTGAAAAGATGTAAAGAAGTCAGAATATGAACTGACACTTGAAAGGAAAAAAAAAAAAAAGAGAGAGAGAGAGAAAAGAACAATGTGCAAGGTGCTATGGTAAAGGGAAAAAAAAAACCAAAATAGTTCATCCTGAGTCAGAGAACGCAGGCAGTTAAATTTACTTTTGAACTGAATGCCTGTGTTGTGTCCCCAGCGACTAACGAGATGAGTGACACTTCTGACCATCAGTCTATGGCCTGCACTTGACTGACCACCCTGAGGCAAAATCTCAGTGAGAACCAGAGATCAGTGTGAGTCCAAAGCTCCTTTACCCATTGCTGCCGGCTCACATAAATTCCTCTGAACTCTACACCATCTGAGGAGGTACAGGGAGGGGAGCAGAAATCTGAAAGACTGAATTTATCCCAAAGAGACCGAGGGAAATAAAATATACTACTTAAAACCAGAAAAGAAACCGAAATACATTAACTGTCAACTTAAAGTACACCAGCATCTCTGCCACCAGATGCGGGGGGAGTTTTTGAGGAAGAAAGAATCAATTATAGAAAAATAAAGAAGTCAAATGTTCTCCGTACATCTGAGTCACTTTTGTTGTAGTTTAAAACCTGTTATATCTCCTACCACACCTAATAGGTACCTAACATTCAACATGCCCAAAGTAAAAATCATGAAAATTTCCCCTCCACAAACCAGGGCCTTTCAAATTATTTTCTATAACAGCATCCACCTAAATTTAAAATACAGTAACCTATGAATCACTTTGCTTTTCATACTAAACCTATCCTCTAATGACAATGAATTTATTTGCTAAATATATGATGAATTTTTCCATTTTATCTCACCAGTACCATTATATTCTCTCTCTGGCATTTTCCTCTCTCTCTTTTCCATACTCCATCCAGAGATAGCATTGAAAATGCAAATGTGATCAGATCATCAGCCACCACCCTATTACCTCTTCCCATCTATCTCGGAATAAAGATTAAATCTGGAATGGGGTTTAGAACGTTTTAGTGGTCTGTCTCCTACCTCCCTTTCCATTACTACTCTCCTCCATGCTCTGTGTACTCACACTTCCTTCAGTCTCTCTTCTGGATTCTCTCCCTCACACTACCTTTTGGGTCTTACTGTGCAACTTCACACTCTACCTTTTTTTCCTGATTAATTCTTATCCTTCCTTGAGATCCCAGCTTCCTCAGAGAAGCCCTTCTGGATCCCCAGGCCAGCTTAGCTCCCCTGCTGTATGCACTCATACTATGAACACTGTGAACCTTCCTTGCCTAGCACTTCTTCAATTTGTAATTATACCTTTCCCACAGGATAGGCAAGTCCACAGTCCACGTCTGCTCTGCATCCCAGGCCCACAGATGACACTCAATAAATAGACAATTAATGAATGGATCTACCCACTTTCCAGTGGGTGGACTTTTCCTGAGGTTGTCTCTTCCACATTTCTGGTACAAAATTGGTTTTGAAAAATCCTTGCTAGATACTTCTTTTTTAATCTCTCTCTCTTCAATTTACTGGTTAAAGTAAATAGAAACCACAATAGGAAAGAAGAAAATAATGAATAGACTATTGTCTGGTTCCATAAATTCTAGAGTACAACTCTTAAAAATCTGGCTTTTCTTCTGTTAATAAGCAGATGATACAAGTTTGAAAGGAATTTACATCCATCTACAAAACTGTCAAAGAGGCTGAGTGAAATTATAGCAGAAGATTTTCAAATCTAACTCCCAACACTGAGGGAACTTTTCCTCTTTCTTGCAACCCTATTTTAATTGATTCCTTCTGAAGTTTCACTAATTTTCTCTTGTATCACACAGCTCTTGTACTAAATGTTGAAATGAGTATAATACTTATTTTACCCTTGGTAAGTAATGTTCAGGCAATTATTTCTATTGATTTTACAACCAATCAAAGCTAATTTAACAGAAAACAAGTACAAAATGAAAATAAAACATTAAATTTTAGTTTGGTGCAGGAGAATCATACGGTTGGATAATTCTAGTACCACCAACAAAGGGAGTTAGCTGGGAACTTACATGTCTGTTTTGACCTGATTTATATTTGTATAAATGAGTAATATCTCCAACTTTTGTTTTTAAGTTGGTATAGTCTTGCAGGAATATAATTATCGAAGGCTTGAATCCAAGTCTCATCCACAAAGGACATAATGAGAAGCAACAACATCATTATTCTAACTGCACACACCTCACTTACTTTATTTGTATGTGAAAATATATTCCATGCTCCAACAATGGATACCAAAATGGGAAGGGAAGTCTTGCGCTTCTCACTGAGGTTAGCTGTTCTAGCCATAAGGACAACAGGAGATAATCAAGCAAACCATTCCTGGTTTTAGTTTCTGCAACTACTTTAAGTCTTTGCATATCTCCACCTCCAATGAAGTGTCACCACTACAGAGTACATTCTCCAGGTTCCCCGGATTAAAACCATGCAGACAGAAACAGAGGCAGAAGCCCCAGGCCACACTGCCCCCAAGGCTCCTGATCGAATGCTTGAGTATATAAATGTCTGCGCCCGGAATTCAGTGACAGACAGTCCCAGGAGCAAGCTATGGGACTCTCAAAAGGTGGACTTTCTTAAAATTAATTTCATTGGCACTTCCAATGCCAATTGAGTAGGATATTCAGAAAACACTAGTGGTAACAGCTTGTATCTGCCATTGACATTCATTCCCTCAGAATGAGCTCATCTTCCCTCAGTTCTTTTGGACAGTAAAGTAGAAATATCAAAGTATCTTTCTAAACTCACTAAAAGTTTTGTAATTGTGCCTAAGCTTAAGTAAGCTTGCTTTAACAAAGCCATGGCTGAAAGATGACAGTCAAGGATGAGAATCACTTACTCGGGCAGTTTCATAGAAAGAAGACTTCAAAGTTATGCTAATTAGAGGTGTTATAGCCTCTCAATAAAACACTTCTAATGAACAAATTTTATAGACATTGAACCCTTCAGTCTGCACTCAGGCTGCATACTTGGGGTTGCATATATTTGTTTCTACAGCAGCACTACTTTTATACCTCTTTTATACTAAATAATTTGTTCGTCCTGATTATCAATCAAAGTTACTTTACCAGACTAAAGTGCAAAAAAAAAAAAAAAAAAAGAAAAAAAAAAGAAGGAAGAGAAAGGACTTAGTAAATACATATAGACATAGTATTCCCTTTTAGGAAACAGAAAAAGTTGGAAGCAAACATCCCAGAGAAAGAAAATCATAATTGGTAAAAGTCATTCTTTTTTTTCCCCTCAATCAAATATTTACTGATACGTCATTATGTAAAAGTTCAAAGTTATCATAGTTAGCAGTAACTGCTGCTTGCCCCCCAAGAAGCATAAATGGTTCAAGTTATCAAGGAGAGAGTAGATACAGTCGCAGGACATAGTAAAAAAAGAGCCTGAGAAGAGGAAATTCGAAAGGAGAGAAACTTGAGAGAGGTGAGCTGGAAGGTGTCAGGGCTGAGTGGGGAATCTGCTGAGGTGGTGAAATCCACCCTCACCTACACCCCGTGCTCATGGAGCCTGAGAAAGAACCTACCGAATGGAGGCCTACAATGGGAAAAATGTCTCTCCAACTACATCCAAGAAATATTGGAAAACAGCTAGAAAGGAAGCAAGAACTAGAGAAATATGGGGAATGACTGACATTGTTCAAGGAAACCTGTTCTCAGATGGTATCAAGAGAATTTTAAATATCATAAGAAAAAAAAACCAAAACAAAACCTACTCTCCAATATGCATCTCAGATCACATGTTGAACTGAGTGAAAATATAAACTTGTGTCCCTTTTAAACAGTGATTTTTAAGCTTGGTCCAGGACTATGGTACAGAATTGGGTGTGGCAGAATCTAGGGACCCTAGAGTGAATCTGGACAAGAGGTATTCCTCAGGAATGTAATTATAAGATCACTCCAGATTTAATTCTCAACTCTTAACTTCTCTGAGGAATTCAGATACTATAAATTTCTAAGGGTGAAAAATTAGCCCTGTTGAAAAGGTAGCATATGGGGAAAGAAATTTGATTCTGCTTACTTCAAATATGAGAGTGCTTCTTCAGCTGCAACATTTTGGACTCAAAAATGTAGCTAATTCTTGTAATGTCGTGAAAAAGGAAACTGCAACAGAGTGAAGGAAGATGAGTTTTCACCTTATTTGAGGACTTAAAGATCAAGGTCGTCTAAAAATAAATTTAAACCAATTCCAAAAATGCAAGAGAGTGAGGGGAACAAAGAGGAAAATGATTTAAAAAGTATATTTAGAAGCTATGTGTCTATAAACATGCTCTTATCTGTATTTGTAGATTTTTTTTGTGTGGGGGGAGGGTTTCTGAAGTTCTAGCTGGTTCTGATAGTGTAGGTAAAATGTAAGAGAACAATCATACCATTGATAACCTGCTTTGGGTTCAATCTACATCTCATGTTAAAACCCACCTCAAAAAGAAACGATTTTCTTAAGACATAAAACCTTTCACTGAAAGAAAAATGCAAGGGACATTCAGTTGTTGCTTATATCTCCCATCTTTGAGTCTACATATAGAGTAAAGCATTTTGGGCCGAGGATGCAATCATTTATTCTCCCACATGCTTTCTGCTCTCGAGCATTCTGGTATACAGCCAGCCAGGAAAGAGACAAATCCAACACAGGATGACGATGATGGTGCTGGTGGTGGTGGTGGTGATGATGATAATGGTGGTGGTGATGAATGGTGGTAAGGGTCGAGTTGTGAACAAGATACCTTGGAGCACAGGAGAGGAACCCTGTACATCACCTGGGAAGGGCAGGGAGAAACTTCACAAAGCAGATGTCATTTGAATTGCATTTAGAAAGAACAGTGGGTGCTTTCCAGTTGATCAAGGGGGTCATTACAGGCAGAAGGCACAGCACAAGAACATACAGGGAGGCCTGTGAGGTTTAGGACACTCAGAGAATTATGAATTGTTAGATGCAGGAGACTGGGGAAAGGCAATGATAGGAGATGCTGGTGAGCAGGTGGGTGGAGCCCAGATTATTAAAATGTTCTGGAGTTTAGGTGTTAACCTGTAGGTGATATGAAAATATAGAAAGTTCTTAGGAGGAGAATGACATGTCCAAAATTTCTGCTATGGAATGTTTTTTAGCCATGAGTCTGTCAGCACCAATTGTTCTCCCAACATACTGATTAGTTAGGACAAGATTTCTCAGTAACCTTTGAGCTTGCCTTCAATATGTCAAATGTTCAAGCTTTACTCAGAAGTTCCTCAATATAACTCTATGACTTCCTGACCTCAAATTCTTACCCCCTAGAAAATTTCTAGCCTTCATCATCTTAGGTAAATAAAAGTAAGTAGACACTGATTTGCAGAGGAATAGAAAAATTAATGACTGAAAAAACGTATTTCTTTTTTATTCTTATCTGTTGGTAAAAAGAGACCATACAGGGGCTCTTTCATTTTTCTGATTCCCTCTTAGGAGTACTCTGGTTGTCACTGCATTTGTAATAGAAATTGAATCCAGCTCTCATTCTATGAGGAGGAGGGGGACCAACCATAATAGTTGTCAAGAACAACTCATCTTTATAAAAATCATCTTACTGGCAAGCCCCTGGAATTTGTTGTTGCATTAAGTTGCCATAACTGGGCAAGAAGAAGGAGGTTAAATTAAGATTCTCAGCTATTCTTAAATGAGATTTTCTGGTCAGTGAGCTTCCTGGGCCCAAGAATAGTGTTCATGAAACTCTAAGAAGTGTCACATTACTGCCCAGCGGTTCTCAACCATAAGTTATGTCATGGGGCTATAGCTGCCCTGCTCATGACTTCTAGGAGTGGGAAGCAAAGTGATTTGAGGATTACAAAAGAAAGCCACTCTACTCATGAGAGGAAGAAATCAAGTGTGACAGCTAGATATAAGTATTCTTAGAAACAAGCTCACATGATTTGTGTAGAAGTTGTGAAGAGCTGTTAGTGAATTCTAGTGTTTTTCAATCCCTCTGGGTGAAGTGTAAAAACTTCCTCACCTGTAGGAGAAGTGAAAATCTTCCTACATTATATCTGAGTTAATTTGGGAATTGTGCATCTTCTTCCATAGATAGAAGATTGCCTTTGTCTCTACAGTGGTAATGGTTCTTGAGCTTTGGAGTTGGGTCCAAAAGTGGCAAAATGACAAATATCATCAGTCCAAGGATCAGAAAACCAATTTTAGTCCTGGTTATGCCACTTACGAGTGGTCTTGTGGGGCCATTGGGTCTCAATTGAACTTCAGGATTGTGATTTTTAAAATTAGGACACTACCCACCACTCCTATTAAATTGCTTCTGTGAGATGATGCTGTGTGGACCCAGAGACAATGTGTAAGAATCAACCTAATATTTCATTAGAGCTATATAAACATAAGCATCAGTACTAGTGATGGCCAAAGAGAAGTCTGTTGAGATGATATCTGTTTAGGAAAGGAAATAAGATCGTGAAGTTGATATTAATGATCGCTGAGGATGTAAGCAAATGGTACAAATGATGACAAATTGAAAGGTTCAAATTTTCCTCTTAAGAACTGAGATTTTTGCAGGAGACAGTTGTCAGGCCTTTCAATTTAATGAAACTGCAACTTTGATGTGGTAATAGAAGCTAATTTTGTATATTAGTCTTGAATTTTAATGATTGAAAAGAAGTGCTTAAAGAACCTGCAGCTAAGAGGATAATAATATGTGACGTCCCACATCAGACTCAGCGCTGCTTTTCTTTTTCTGATGATCAGCAGCTGGTTGGCTCAGGTGAAGGCAATCATAACCATTTCCTGATGTTTGCTGCCAGAACATTAGCGTTGATGACAACATACTGGGTGAGAAAGGTCCTTGTACATTGGTTGGGGAGTGAAACCACACAATTTGAGACCCATTAAATTTACCATATACAAATCAGAACATGTTATCTCCTTGCCAGCATAAGTTCCCTTCTGGACTTTTCTTCTACGTACAAAATGTGCAATTATTTCTGACCATTTTATCTCCTTCCATTGCTCCATCATCCAAATAGTTGTCAAAACCTACATATTTTTGCTGCAGATCCTTTTTGCATTCCCCTCCAAAAAGAAGGAGGAACGAAAGAGTCCCAAGGACTCACGCTGTCTATGATGATCCAGGCTTGAGCTCTGGACACAGACAGCATCTGTAAGTCTAGCTTCTATTAGACTGGGAAGAATTCAATAGACTAATGCAATGAGGCTGGGGAGTACTCCCAAATTCTTGTTTCATTGAGAGTGCTTTCTTGTTGTCCTGGTGATCACTGCCTAGCAATGACCTTTTCAGTACCTCCGTCCTCTTCTACCGCACAAGGACATACTCCTCCATTTGGGAAAACTCCCTACTTGTATCTTGACTTAAAGAGCTCAGACTCTCTACCCACAGAATAAATTCTTTCATTCTTGCCTGTTGAGTTTCCTCCAAGAGCTGTGGCAGTTTGGACCACAGAAGTGATTCTGTCCATAACGTCAGCTTTTCATTCTTGCTTCAAGGGTCTGGGAGAAGATCAGCTGGATGTTCTACGCTCTCACTTTATAGTGCTTCGTCTTACTCTAGTCCTCTGACTTCTTCCTCTTTTCCTTCCCTGGGCCTATCACTAAATACTGTAGCTGGTTTTCTCGGCATAAGAATTTGGAATGGGGTAAGGTCAGAAATATTATAAATGACCCAGCAATATAACTGTTGTAAGAGTTTTCCCAGCATTTGAAATACATGTGGTTATCAACTGCACAAACAACTAAAACCAAATCTAAATTGCTGGATCCAAACTCTGTCACTGTAATCAGCATAGCCTGTTCCTTCTTCAAGCTCCTTCTGTCCTGTAAAAATACTTGGGAGATTCATTATCCTCCCTGTACAGTTGTCCAAACTGCTCACTTGGATACTGTAAGCAATGCACCTCTGTTTCCAGGCCCTACTCCGTGGCCACCTTAGCCTGCGATATCAATGTCACATCCATTGTGTTCCCAGAACACTTCCTCTCCAGTTCTTCCTTCCCTGTTCCTGCTGCTGCACTATGCCCCCTCACACGCTGAAGGTCATTCTCCAAAGAAAGGTTTGGAGACCAAGACTTGCTACAATCAAAGTCAAGCTGTAATATCGGGCCACAGTCCAAAAAGCTGGCTCCCCTTCTTATCCACTATAGTCTTGACACGTGTAAATTGAATAAAACCATTCCCATCTTACAGTGTTGTTACGAGGATTTAATGAGATAAAGTATGAAAGTGTCTTAACACAAGATGCGGCACATGGGATGGCTCTGTAAGTAGTATGAGTTATTGACATGGGCATCACGGGAGGCAGTAGAGAGCACAGAGTCTGGAGCCAGACACTCCAGGATTCAATCTTGGCTCTGTAACTGACTAGCTCTGTGATCTAGGGCAAGTTTTCTGTACCTCTTTCCTCATCTGAAAAATGGATGGTAGTAGTGATGATGGTGGTGAGATAATGGTGATGTTGATGATGATAAAACTCATCTGACTAGGTGGTTATGGGGATTAAGAGAGCAAATATATGTACAGTGCTTAAAAGAGTGCCTGATACATGCATAATAAGTGATATAGTGTTAGCTCTTATTGCTATTGTTGTTATTTCAATAGATGGTAAAGGGCAGAGCTACTGCTCTCATCAAGGATGAACACACATGTTCTGCTCTAAGTCAGATTTTCTCCATTCTGCATTGGTCCATCCTATCCTCCCAACTTTCTTCACCATACCATTACCACCACAACCACCACCACCACTGCCGCCACCACCGCCGCCACCACCACCACCACCACCACCACCACCACCACCACCACCACCAGAGAATAATTCAGGGAGCCTCAAAATACCTATAATTCCACTCCCAAGAAGTACAACACCTAGGACTAGAGCAGACATTCTCTACCCACATCTAATCCTTCCAAACCCAAAACACAGGGCACTCCTTGGACGCTGAAGTGGGAAATCTCAGACTTAACTAAGCATTGCCACCTCCAATGGGCTCCCAATACTCAAAGATGAGGATCTCTTTCATTTCATAATGTGATCTGTTTCATCCTAGCCCAGTGACTGAGGCTCCATTCACTTCCCCTACTCAGCTGTTTTCTACCTAAAGACACAGGAAGATAAAGAATATGGCTCAAACTCCTCACAAATATACTAATGGTAAGTTTAGCACATTTACCAATTTTGATAAGTAGTGTAATAATTTTTTAAAAAGTACTTTGTTAGGTCACTGAAACCTACAGTGGCCCCAGTGCCCCCAGAATGGATTCTAATTGCATTGCAGCCTTCCTTTCATCTAATTCCTATTTAAAGATTTGATGTTACACAGACAGAGCTTCTTGAACATGTAATATAGATTAAAAAAAAAATTTCGTTAACAGAGCACTCAACTTAAATATCTAAATGCTCATAGGCTGGGAATTCAACCTAATTAAAATGGCTGAATGCAGAGTTCCGATTAAACAGTGAGAGAATTATGGAAAAGTAAATATTTACACACACATTGTACACTTACTAGGGTTTACAAAGAAATGCTTCTCATCTGCACAGCTTTCCTTTGTAATGATATTGTTATGAGGCAATAAATGTGGTTATAGTTAATAACAGATGTTAAATACCATAATTCATCCAGAAACCTCACTAATTACTGCAGAAGCACAAGATGAATGCACAGTATCATATGGGAGGTATTTCTTATCTATTAGTTTATAAACTGAAAAAAGGAAGGTCACTGGTAGAAACAGAAATGTTTAGAGTAAAGCCTTAGCTTTTTAAATGAAAATTTTAAGCACTTTAAAATTGCAGCGGGCTTCCCCTTCTAGAGAGTTCATGCTTCATTCAGAGGAAACAAATTGGCCTAAATGAGTTGGAGTCAACTTGGCCACTCTAGTAGCAATCATTTTCTAAATTAGTTTAGGGAGAATGTTCCATATTTTAAACTGCATTATGTGCTGTCTTTAGAATGATGCTCACCATCAGGTATTTCATTTTACTTCAGCCCAATCCTTCTCTCCTTACAAGGGCACTGAGACAAGCAAGTGGAAGGGAGAGCAGACTATAATGTCACCTGAAGTCATTTTATTTTATAGGTCATGTAGAGAAGAGGTGGGATATACAAATGCTTAAAATGATTTTTCATAAATTTGGGAAGGCTGATTGTAAAAATTAAAATCAAGAGGCATCTTTTGTTTTCCTCACAAAAACTTAAAACCCAAATAATCATTGTGAAACTCCCTACCCTCGTAACATAATTGACTTTCATTTTACTCTGTAATGTTGTGCAGTTGTTTCTTCCATTTCCATGTTGTCTTAATAGTGGTGCCCTTTGAAATGTTTGTGGTTGATTTGCACCATATTTTACAAAGCTTTACTTCTTATATTTCATTTCTATTGGTCTTTAAAACCAAAGAGCTTGCTTACTTACCATCCTGATTGAAATAAAGTCAGGATGCTGAAGTAAAAACAGTAAAATTTTCTAAGGTTTCTAGTTGTTCAAGCACACATCTGTGGACACATGGGCACACACACATATATAATGAAAGAGAGAACAGAAAATAAGACAAACACTGCCTTAAGTTTTCTATGAAACAGATACCATTATACCAAACTTCACAATGTTTAAGTGCCCCTTTTTATTATGTAATGTCTGGTAGCCAAATTATTATTATTATTATTATTATTATTATTATTATTATTTTAATGCCTTTAAGTAAGACAAACTTGAATCTCCTTTTTTGACTCTGGAGAATAAATTCCCAAATAAAATAGTAACGTGACAATAAAAATCAACGTATATCCACCAATATAATCATTTGAGTCAAGGGAGAAATTTTTTTTTTTCCTTCCATGTTATCTTTTGGAACTATTTGGAAAAAAATCTGCTTGGGGAAAAAAGGCAAGGACAGTTTATTCTAGGGATAGAGAGAATGGACTAAACCAGTGCTTCTCAAACCTCAGTGTATGTATGTATCACTTGGGGACAGATTCTAACTCAAAAAGTCTGCAGTGGGCCTACCATCCTGCATATCTAATAAGCTCCCAGGTGGTGGCAATGCTGCCCATGAACCACCCTGAAGACCAAGAGGACCACTGGCAATCTCATCTAAATCTGGTACTTGACACAATAGTGCTTGAGTCGTCAGCTGCAGAGTTCTGAAAAAGGATGCAAAGTGCAAGTTCAGTGTTAGCCTTAAGTTAGAAACTTGGAAGAGTAGTTAAGGGGAACCCTGATCTATTCGCCATCACGTGGTGTTCTATAGTCTCACACAGAACCATTCCAGATGGACAAAAATGTTAATAGTCTCCTTTAAAGACAGCCTGCAACATTGCTTGCTAAGTTAATTCAGTTTTCAGTAACCCACATCGTATTTAACAAATTCTCCCTTTGCAATACCATTATCTAATTTTTTATGCACAGATCTCATTAAGGCAGAAAATTCCTCTAAATGATACTCCTTTATAAACTCAAAAACTATAAAACTATTCACTAATATATAATGTTCATAGTTTCCAATCTTTACATTAAGCTATCTCAGATGATTTAGACTTTTCTCAATGGGACGTATTCCAATCCTTTAATCATTTGGGTAATCCTATCTAAGTGATGTCATTCCCCCAGGAAGTACTTTATTCTATCTACAGTTTAAAAACATTCATCCTCTTCTTTCTTTTCATTCTTTCAGTCCTCAATGGCCTACTTCTTTTCAAGAATTTCTATATCATCTTTATGGATCATTATTATCTTAAGATCTTTTGGTGAGTAATCAAAAGATCTTAACTTTGTGTTAAGTTATTCATTTGCAAAGCAATTGTACACAATTAGTGTACAAAATTATCACTACGTTTCACCACTTCTGTTTGTATCTTGTTGTTTGCCTCTGAAATAATCAAATTGTTTTCTATGCAGTTCCTAAATTATCCATATATAAGACACATAAACTAAGCTAAATGTAGCAACTTTTAAAAGAAAACAATGATTTCGTATATTTACCTTTTTTTGATAAAAGCTTTTTTGAAATACAATATACAATATACTACACATATTATAAATACACAACTTGATACATTTTTTTTACCATCTTACTATCTGTTTTTAAACAGACAGTTAGGTAGTGTTCACTATATTCACATTGTTGTATATTTAGCTTTTTAATATTCATAAAACCTAGCACTGAATGAGTCTTCAATAAGTAAAATGCGTATCAGACACAACTAGAAACAAATCCCTATTTCACGTCTTACTAGCTTGGTGGCTTTAGGCAAGTTAACAGCTTGGAATAAAAGTTTTCTTATTTTTAAAACAGAGATAATAATACCTACCTTACAGCTATTCATCCAGATTAAATTAGATAACATACATAATATGCCTGGCACACAGACAGTATTCAATAAACAGTCATTTCACTCTTCTCTAAGTTAGAAAACTTACCAATTAGACCATCATTAGTACTTAGGATAGTATTTCTCACATTGTAAGCGACCAATAGACCTGTTGGGTGAATGGTTCAAGTTGAGTGTTTGGACCAAGAAAAATCATTAGATTTGGTTAAGTCCCACTTTTATTATATTGATAAACTCCTATCAATTCCTCAGACTTAGCTCTTAAAGATTTCATTCCCAGGGTTAAACAATGTGACAAAAACCAGACACCAGATTTAGATGACACTAATGCCTATCTAGGTCATGAGAATTATATTGATATAAAAAGCTATATTAGAAGGGCTTAGAATTTTCTAGAGGAAGGATAATGTAAATGAATAATATTGTATTACATAGGAATCATATGAGTTTGCAGGAAGTCTTTCTTTAGGTAGGCGAGACTGTGATCATTTACATAAAGGGACTGTGTTGAAAACAATACTGTCTCAGTTAACTAACACTTAAGGGCAAGACTCAAGCAGAAGGTGGTAATGAGCAAGCCTGACTTCTCCGTGCCCATACAGACTCCTATCTCTGGAAGAACAACTGTATATTGGCATGGCCACTGATTAGTGAGGTAAATTTGAATGTCTTGAGCTACTTAAAGTTATAGTTTCACATTTATAAGAATAAAAATTAAAAGCTGTGCCTATGTTAAATAATACAATGTTTTATTAAAGGCTTTAACAGTCTATGATAAATTTTAGTTGGTTTTTACGGACTCATTGTTTGTTCAATATATACACAGATGCCTTTGTAAAAAAGAAATTAGAATTCTTAAACTCTGCAAGATCTAAATCTGCAAGATACGATCTATCCAATTATACTTATATCTAAATGTGAACAAATGGATTTCTATTTGTGGCTTCAGATTGAGTGATGATTTATAGTATTTATTTTCATATAATAATGCTATTATTTCTAGATTATAATAAAAAGCCTAGATGATAACATGATTATCTATTAGCAATTCCACTTAAATTACATAAAAATATTTCCCCAATGAAGGAGCACAATTTTATTATCAATCAAGTAACATTAGTATTGATAAAAAAAAATGTATTGTTAAAACTTACAATTTAAGGCAAAGTACGGTAGATTTTAAAGCCAATTTAGTATAGTTTTGTCATGAATTTGGCATTAGCAAAATTGCTGGTACGTTCTTCTAATTAATACTTTTACATTGTATATACACATCGTCTTTAGGTAAGTAGCTAGTTCTATGCTAGAAAAAACAGCAAGTCTTCCAGCCAACGTCTTCCCCAAATTCCCACTCTCCTAAAACACTTTAAGTATTTTATCTTATTCTTATAGTACTTATCTTCATAACTTTAAATAACTAGCACATTGTACTACTCCAGATTTTTCTACTTTTGGCTTGATTTACTGACATTACTCTTGAGGCAGTTTTATTTCTACCCATACCCTTCACACATGTGTTTGCTTCCTCGGCTCTCTTCATCCCTATAAAGTCAAGTCATAATTCTGGAAATCAATACCCAGGGCTACATTATCACGACCATGTAAAAGCTATGCACAGTTGAGCCATGCAGTATAATTACTTTTACATTTTTCACATGGAATTTTTATTATTGTAATGTGTCCTGAGGTATTAATTTCCTGAGGTATCTTTCCTGAGGTATTAATGATTTTTTTTTCTTCATTTTCTTATGTTTCTAAATGCTGAACACTAACATATCCAAACTCTCCTCTGGTTGAAAACAATCACAATATGTTCAAACTCGGTAGGTGTTTGATCAATGTGATCTGCTTGCATAAATCTCTCACAGAGCCTTCTGACCACTTCCAATTTACACTGGCTGCTCTCTATACCTACTTACTGTACATCTCTCATCTTGGGAGTTTATTTTAGTCATTTTGGGGGGATTGTATTTTCCTGTCTTTTATGTTCAATTGTCATCTGGATTTCCTGTGTTTACTGTTTTTGGTTTACTCACTTGTTTTGTTGAGCACATAATTCCATAACTTCAGTAATTTGAGGAAGGTAAATTTTTGAGTTTATATTTGTCACAAAATAAATTTATTCTAATACTACATTTAATTGATAGTTTGCTGAATATAGAACGGAAATCAGATATCACTTTTTCTCAGAATTTTGAAAGTATTATCTTCTACCATTCAATATTGGGTTGAGAGATCTAAAGCCAGTTTGACTCTCGTTTCTTGTGTGATATTTGTTTTTTTCTTTGTTTTGATTTTCTCTCTCTGGAATTCACTTGACTGTCCTTTATTTACCATATTCTGAAATTTTACAATGATATGCCTTGGCATGGTACTATTTTCATCTATTTTCAAGGCGGTATTTGAATCTATCTTTTCTGAAAACTCACGACCTTCAGTTTTAGTAAATCATCTTAAATCATTTATTTAATGATTTTCTACATTTCATTGTCTCTCTTCTCTCATGAAATTTTTGTTATTCATCTACTAGAACTTGTGAACTCTTTCCCTTTCTCTCACTTTTTTACTTTTTATCTTCTTTTTCTCTATTTTCAAGAAAATTCTTCACTTTGTCTTTCTAATCTTCTTGAGTTTTTTTATTTCTATTTTTAATCTCCACATGTTTTCTGTCTTCTGGATTTTCCTTAAAATATAGTCTTTTGTTTTTGTTCTTTTGCTATAATATCTTCTGTCTATAACAATATTTATATGTTTCTTAGTTGGTTTTAATTTCATCCTCCTTGCATAGTCTGTTTCCTCTTTATTGCTTTAGTCCACTTGTTTTGATTTCTGCCATTTATATCAGATATTTTCCTCAGATACTTGGTAATCTTTTACAGTGTTCTTGTATTAAAGAGAAGGACACTAAAAAGCTAATGGGAAGTTTTGTGTTCATGGATAAACTCCTTGACTATGGATTTCACTGTAGAGTGGTATGACAAAGTAATTTTATTGTACAAATCCTGAAGTCAGTAACATTTACTTAATCATCCTATTTAGTATGCAACCTTACCCCCCAACTATGCCTGATGTGTCCCAGTGCAGAGACCCTCTGTTTTGCTTCTCCAGAGAATAAGCTTCCAGTCCTCTGCTCACATTGGGGAAGAAAGTCTTGGGACTTACTTATCTTAAATATACTTTCAGCTAATCCTCATTTTTTTTTATTAAACTCCACCTTCACCTCCCACATCCTGACTTACTTGGTATCACAAATTCCTGAGAATACTAGGAATTTTTTGGTGTAAATCAGATATTTTTTCTCTTCCCCATTGACAGATTAGGATTTAGTTTGCTGAGATCTGCTACATACCATCTTATCTATCTGCATTTCATCTTAAAATGTTGTTGCTGTTGTCTCCTCTTTTTGCTTTCTCTTTGTGGTTTACAGTTTTAAAGATATACATATATATACATATATGTGTGTATATATACACACATGTGTATTGTGGGGACAGAGCCCCAAAAAGCAGTTTCCAGGCTCTCAGCGTCACATAGAAAGGTGCTGGCTCAGGTAGTAAATGGCCATAATTTACTGTGATCAAATGGCCATCAGCTGTGGCTAGTTGGCCGTCAGCTGTAACAGTGAGCCATTGGCCACGAATATAACTGCTGTGGCTACGCTAGCAGAAAAAAAGGGGGAGCTAGCAAGAAGATGGTGGCTGAGTCTGCAAGCGGCACAGTGAGGGTTGAGAATTGTGTTGCTCCTGGTTCCTGTGTCTCCAACCCAGCCGCCAGTGAGAATATAGTGGTATGACTCTCCTACCTATGGCTCCGTGGGTGTTCCTTTTTGGCCTCACCATGTCCTGCGTTCTTGTGTGGGGAGTGGGACCAGAGACCCCACCGGAAGCCTCGCACGACACTTGGCGTAGTAGGCAGGATCCCCCGCATGACATGTATATATACATATATGTATATATATGTATATCTTTACTGTTGATTTAGTAGAGAAGTAAGAAGGAATGAAGGTAAATGTATATGTTTAACCGACCACTTTAGTCTTTATAACTATATAACTATTTGGTATTTTGTTGTGTGGGGACCCTGCTCACTGCGCCATTTGTCATGCGAGGCGCCCTGTGGGGTCTCCGGTCTCGCTCCCCACATAAGAACACAGGACATGGTGAGGCCAAAAAGGAACACCCACGGAGCCATAGATAGGGGAATCATACCACTATAGTCTCCCTGGAGGCTGGATCCACACGACTTGCAACCTGCCGTCCCTTCTCTCTGCCAACCAACCTCACTTGCTAACTGCAATCCGCGCTCGCTAGCTCAGCCACCATCTGCTTGCTAGCCCTCATTTTCTGCTAGCTTAGCCACGGCAGTTATATTAGTGGTCAATGGCTCACTGGTTACAGCTGATGGCCAACTAGCCACAGCTGATGGCCATTCAATCACAGTTGGTGGCCATTTACTACCCGAGTGAGCACCTTTCAGTGTGAGGCCAAGAGCCTGGAAACTGCACTCCTGGCTCTGTCCCCACAATATTGATGTAGCAGTTTTTAAAACTTCCTGTGTTCAAGTTCCGTAGTAAAGGAGGCTCCATCTCTTTTGTTTATTTGGTTTTTTTTGTTTTTCTTATATTTTAATAAAACATCTTCTAGTGTTGTTCTCCTACGTGGAAAAGCAAACCAGTGCTAGTGGCTGCCATGCTGTATGGTAGCATTTCCGTGTTTTCCAACCTTATTGAATTGCCCCTCAATGGTTAATAAATACCTACCTGTTGAGATTTTGAGTTCTCTTAAACCTAGACTTTCCATTAAAACCAATCACAGAGACACTCAATTGGCCCTTCCAAGTCACAGTGATTACACTTGGTTGGTTTTTAACTACCAAGAACTACCCTGAGATAGAAAATCCTTTGCTTCATAAAGTCAAAGCCCTAAAAAATCAGCAATATTACAACTTCTTAGAGAAGATAATGAGACAGATCCTTATTCCGGAAGAAAAATACTTTGACTAATGCTTCCACTTAGCCTATTTGGTCTCTCTGAATGGTTTCTGTGCGCCCCTACCTTTCTGAGGGGTGAATATGAGGAGATCCTATTTTCTCATGAAGTGTCACTATTTATGACTTTCCAGTGGCATTAGGTCCTATTATAACTTGCTGAAAGATCCACAGTTAAACCTAAAAGAAAACTCAAATTTAGATAGGCACTCTGCTGCATTGCCATTCACGAAGCAATTTGAAGCTAGATGATTTCCAGGTACATACTACTCGTTTTTAATGTTTATTTAGCATTGTGTTTTCCTCTTAATCCACACTCTACATATCTATCTTGTTTACCAATATCTCAAGTGTGGTTTCACAGATCTATCAAAATTTACAGTAAATTAGAAAGGTACTGTTTCCAAGAAGATTTAAAATTACTGGTAGTAAAATAGTGACCACAACCCAGATTGGACCCTCTGGAGAAAGCTGAGGTTTACTTTTCCTGAAATGGTCAATTTTAGATTACGATTGAGGCAGCTTCCTGAGTGATGAGTAAGTTGAAGATAAAGAGTTTAACAAGCCCATATGTTTCAAGTTCTGTAATTTTTATCCTCCTTGTATAGATCTATCATATTTTCTGCAATTATTTTTATGTCTTTTTTCCCCCAAGAATCATAAAATACAAAACAATATAAAACACAGTAGTGATTATCTGTTGTTGTTGTTATTTACAATTAAAATTTTGTTAAAATAAACCTGCTGTCTTATGAAGACATAGACATATGTCTATGTAAAACATTGAGAAAATGTTTTACATGACTATTTTAGAGGTTTAATTATCTCAGTATTATCTTAGTGTAAAGGCCTCTCCCAAACACTCTCCAAAAAAAAAAAATAAATAAGAAAGAAAAACAACCACACACACACAAAAAACTATTCCTCCATTTTTAATCTATCACCGAAATAGGCTCACACACTGCTTTAAAAAGGTAGCAAGCTTTAAGTGTATGTTAATTATTTGTTAATTTATAGTGAGGCAGAGAAAAGAAAGGAAACAAAGTTCGGGTAAGAACTATAACCAGTTACCCAGGTGAGTGCTCTATTGAATTAAAATATTGGTTTTGCTAGCTCAAGTCAATAGAGACTCCTCTCCTCACAATTCCATACAGTCTATAAAGAACAAACCTCAAAGCAACTCAGTGGGCACATATTTGGCGGTTGAAGCACTCTATCTTACAAAGCACATTAAAAGAAAAAAAAAAAGTCCTCACTGCATTAAGACACGGCTCCTTACCAGCTGAATATAATATGACCACAAAAAGGAGTACAGAAACTAGTTACAGGTGAGCCTCAAAAGGCTTGACTGTTAGGTCAGCATGGACTCATTTAAGTAGTCTGCCCTCATGATTTGTGAAATTGAACTGACTCCTCAATAAACTATAAGGCTAAGCCCCAAATTAATGTGAAATGCTTCTTGAAATGTAGCTGTATTCCACCCTATCCAATTTTGAAGTTAAATCAGTAAAAGAGGGATTTAATCTTTAGAATTCTTTATAATAAAATTTATTTATGCAGTTTTAAACTTTAATGTGGGGAAAAATACACATCTTGAATTTTTCCATACCCCTTCCATAAATACTATTGCCTATAACAATTTTTCTGCACAAAATTACACATAAGGATTTTTTTCTAAACATTTGATGCAAAATTTTCCTTAGTGAGAATTCAGAATATTGATCAAAGTTTCCCCCTACTCATTATAAAAGAAGAATAAGTTGCAGACAAAAATTGTGAGTAGTATCTTAGCTAATTAGATACTTATGTCCAGGCATTTTTCCAGCTTTGGATTTACAGAATCATTACATTTACAAACACAAAAGGCAAACTTTGACTTGCTTTAATATTGGAATGGCACAAAACAGCTTGGTTGAGTAAACACAAAGATTTTTCTCCAAATATTTCGAGACCACCAGTTTCCTCACGTAAGTCCATTGGGTGGGAGACAGGAATAAGACACTAAAAGGGGAACCCCCAGACCTGGTTCCGAATACCTGAGAACTAGAATACTGGAAAGAGGAGAAAGACTGGTCCAACAGGAAGCTGCTCTCCGCATCTTCTGGGGTCTGTCTCCTGCGAATAATATTTACTCTTTTTTGGACCTGCTAGTAGATGTAGTCAATTGAGAACTAGCATCAGAAGAAAAACTCACTCAAAGTCTTTAAACCTATAAGAATGAGAAATACCCTGCACAAATTCTGCCCTCAATTTTCCAGCAATGCTTTATGAGACCAGTGATGTACAGCATTAACCTTCAAGGAACTCAAGGCGGAGCATATAACAATGTTGAAAAGGTCAGACCTTCACACCATAATTACTATCCAAAATTCATAGGATACTTTCAGTGTTAAAATTTTCCAATTATTCACACTTACAAAAAAAATATCTAACAGGGTTATAGAGAGAAATGACTTTCTCTTCAAGTTTGTAGTTAATTGGGCAATGCTAGTTGTGCTTGTTAGCAAATAAGCAGGATACACTCATTGCATTCTTTCTCTGCCATGAATTCAAAGTACAACTGTGGCAAGAATGGTTTTATTTGACCTGAGTATTATAAAAGCTTTTACATTTCTTTAGGGCATAAAAAGAGAAATCTAAGACAAAAGCTTTGGAGACCACCTGGGTTTTCTATCCAGATGAATGTTCATTCCACAGTGCTTGGAGCCATGTGGCTTGAAGTGGTTTTGTTTTAATGAATTTGTCTCCTTCTCATTTAGAAGATCTCTCATTTTATAAGACTCCCTGGCACCAGTTTAAATTTTCTCCCTCTTCTTTGTCCAATACTCTTAGGAAGCTGGACTTGCTTCTGCAGAGTATTGTAAAACTGGTTTTCATATTAGATTGAATTTTCCACACACCCAGGACACAAGCAGTGGGGATGCAATTTATATCACTAATATCCAAAGAATGGCAGAAAATAAATCTGTTTGACTTCTTGAATCCTTGTGGACCACAGTGTATTTTAAAGCAGGAGAAGCTTAGACCAGGATTATGTAGTTACTATGACTTGCGAGGCAATTTCAGCTTTTCCAGTGGTAGGAAGGGTAAAGAGGGGAAAAAATAAATATGTCCTTCTATTACAACTTAAAGTATGCCTAGATTTTACATGAAGATGGAGCTTACTATTCCTCTGTGTATGTGTGCATGTGTATGTGTGTGTATAGTATTTGCCTGCAAAGAACTTATAATCCATTAGAGAAGATAAACACCCATGATGTTCTATCTATCATGCAAAATATAAAAATTACAAAACCACCATTACACATTTATATCAAAAAGTATGAGGGAGCTTGGGGTGTGGGTAGAAAAAATTCATTTAGGGTATTTAGGGAGGCTTCCTAGAGGAGGTGAAATTTTGACTGAATAGCATTTTGAAAGGTGGAAGCAGGGGTGCAAGGAGTTAATTAGCTGTGAAACCCTGCAACTAAATACAACAGTCACACTTGCCCACCGGAGAGGTCCTTCTGTGCTGGTATTCGAATTCCCTCACAATGGTCACCAACTTTACCAGACTCATGAAGTATTGCCACTGTTGTCAGTTCTGTAAAACATTACTGCTCCTAGCTACAAAGGTAAGAAAGCAGAATTACAGTACTTGCTATTTATAAAATATAAGAGCAATTCTTATCAGATTGGAGCTACAAGGAGAAAAATTTAATATTTGTAATGTTTATATAGAGATTTATCTCTGAGACGCTCTTCTCATATACATTATTTCCTGGTATAATCTAATATTTGCTAGGAATCTTCCTCATGTTCAATACTTTTTAAAACTGTAATAAATAATCCAATTCAATTTAAAAAATAATAATGTTTTCCTCCAAATTCTAATAACCCTGTGATACAATCTGTCCCCAGTTGTGGTTACATGTAGTAATTTCCCTTCCTTTTCAATTTCTTTGTCAAGTTCTTTTCTTTGTCCCATTAATTTTTTTATATGTGGTCGTTTGGTTCAAAGAGGTCACAGGAGGTTGGTCGGGTTCTTTAGAATTCATAGTTTCATGAGATCTTTTCAATTTATTTATTTAATGTTCCAGATATTACTCTCCTGAAATATTACATAAAACAACTAATGGACATCATTGCTGACTGGGTCAGATGTTTCATTTGTACATTTAAACTCAACTGTAATAAATCTTATGTGAGTCTATTTTACTTTTCTTGGTGCTAGAGGGGTAAGTATGGGGGAGGCAGTGCTGCTCATATATATTAATATTAAAGCTATCTGCAATGTTAAACCTCTTTTCTGAGGTAAATTCCTTTCTAAGCAAACGGACCCTTCTTTTGAAATTGTGTGCCATGAGCATTTGCATTTATGATTTGGGGGGTAGATTTTAGCTGTGATCATATTTGGATTTTACTGTCAGTCTTTTGCAATATTTTGCAGAGATAATATTCATATGCCCAATTTAACATGAGCTGTATATTTTTTCTTGTTAACGAATGTACAAATATACCGTTCCTCAATTTCCCCTCCAAGGAATCCCCTAGCTGCCTTAAAGGAGGCTGCCACTACAGCCTCTCTTTCCTGACAATTAAAGCCAGAAGATGAACACATAACCTAAACATGGACAGTGAGACTGAGATCTAGAATCCTGGGTGTGTGATGCAAAGACACAGGGAGGGTAGGTGGTTCTGATCATGGTGATGATGGCAACATCGATGAGAACAGTGATTCCAATGACAACATCTCCTCAGATGTACCTGTGGTGAGAATTTAGCTATGATTCTGGCTGGGTAATTGTCCTTCTTTCTGCATGGTTTTTGTTTGTTTGTTTTTACATTTTAGTTCTCTGGTCTTTTAGTAATTCTGTAAGACCTAATATATTCTTTACAATCCCATTTTAATTTTGTTATTTTACTTAAGATAGCCAAAGATAGTTTGAGTGGTTTGTATCTGAGAACCCAGATGGATATAGGATTAAGAAGGCAAGTCCAGAGAAAAGAGAAATGATATCAAAGTCTTGTTGAGAGGTTGGGAGTATTAAAAATCACATCTGTTATAAGTACAATATAAAGCACAGTCCACTTTTAATCACTTGATTTAAAATAAAAAGGTCCTTAAAGCAACTATATATAGAATACATAATAGTTTTTGCATCTGTTATTTTCTTGGTATTTATAATTATGCTGAGATATGTGAAAGAACTCTTTTTTTAGGAAATATACACTGAAATATTTAGGAGTAAAAGGGCATCATGTCTATAACTTACTTTTAAAGAATTCAGGAAAAAGGAAAGAAAGGAAGGAAGGAAGGTAGTAAAGAAGGAAGGAAGGAAGGAAGGAAGAAAGGAAGAAAGGAAGAAAACAAATGCAGTAAAATGTTAACTTTTGTAGATTTGGCATAATGAGTATTAGTGTTTGAGATTTCTTTGTATTATTTTTAAGAATTTTCTATAAGTTTGATATGCTGTCAAAAAAAAATCTATCGACCCTTAAAGTTATGGTGCTTTATAGGTTTACCTAATAATCCACACTCCCTTTCTTTTGCAATTGAGGAAACATCCCTGAGAAGTGAAGCAAGTTGCTCAAGGTCATATTGCTTGACAGTGGTAAAGTATCAGTAAGATGAACTAGTATTATCAAAGGACATTCATTCTGCAAGGAAAAAAAAAGGACTTAATGCTAAACTTAAAAAATATCTCAAAAGTTTAATAATTTGGACAATTTTTCTTAGAAAATTGTTTCATGTAAGCATTACTCATCTTGGTGTCATTTGCCTAGAATTAGTTCTTCCTTTAATGGATTTATTTAGACTTAAACATTAATTATGAGTCAGGAACTTTCTATCCACATATCCTGAAAAGGATGTTATTTTGATTGCAACTGAAAGAAAATGCGTCTTTTAAAAAAGGATACATCTTTTAAATGAATCTAACCTGTGGGAAAAATAATGGGGAAATAGAAAAGTTATAGTTATCTGAAACTTATAATCAATGGTCTCTACTTGCTTAGAAGGTACAGTCTCTGGAATAACACACATGTAAAAAGCAAAATCCGCAGTTAATTTCCACTGATATGTTATTAAGGAATTAGCACCAATTAGCACGGTAGTTCATCTGAGAACTTGTGTCTGTGTGTATGTATACTTTTGCATTTATTTTACCTCAAACTCAAAGGCAGTCCTTTATGTTTCACAGAAAGTAGTGTAAACAGACACTTCTTTGGCCTTCGTCAAATGAATATGTAGCAACCCAAACTTTATTAAAAAGCACTTTGCATCAAAAACTTCTCAGATAGTCTACAAATCAAGCACTAAAAAAAATGAGAATAAATGCCTTTTTACCAGAAATATGAGACTACCTTTGTCTTTTCAAATATCCTGTCAGAACTTTACTTTAAGAGTGAAAGAGTTTGGTTACTTGGGACATGAAGTTAGGTATTAAGAGATGTTACTTTTCTCCTTTTCACTAAAATGATTTTGGATATCAATTGCCACAGAAAAAATTTCTCCACAGAAGAAAATTACAATATCAAAACTTCCTTAATCAATGTGCCAATTTATTTTATGAATTGTACTGAATAATAATAGGCATTTCTTCTCAAAACTGAACCTTGATGGAAATAAAATCCAATTTTAAAAAGACAGTATGTGGTGAAGATTATTTTTATGGGCAATATTCAATCCTAATGAGAGAACGGCGTAGACTATGCTCAGTGCTGTGAGGAGTATATGTTGGCACATGTATTCTGGAAAACAATTGTGCTGTATGTTTGCAAAGCATTAAAAATGTGTATCACCTTTTGATTCAATAATCTTACTTCTAGAACAATGATGTTGTTTCTAGGTAGTAAGAGTAATTATACGTTTAATATTTTTTACTTATACTTTTGCATTTTTTCCAATTTTTTGTGATTATAACTAATTTTAATAATTTGAACATTCATTCCAAGAATCTGTCCTTGAGCAGATTGTGTCCTTGAGACATATTATGTTCAGAGTACCTATACAACCTGATGATTTGCCTTCAATATACTGATAGGCTATTATAGATGATTTCTAGAAGTGTCAACAGTGTTATTGATAAACTCACTATTCTTAGCATTAACTATTTAGGGCAGAAATAACATGAACATTAGATATAGGACTGGGCTGGTTAACAACTGATGTGCCTAATTTAAAAATAATCTTCATTTTAAAAACAAATTCTCCATAAATTATAGAGGCTGCTATGTGAGTAGATCAGCCTATTGAAGTTAGGATAATCACCATCTTCCTTATGATGGATAAAATTTACCAGCACTTCTGTCACATGCTTCTAATGAGTTAAGTATGTAAAAATCAGATAATAAAGAGTTCGTCAACTATTATGAACTAAAAGATAAAGCAAAAAAATACATGAAAATATTCTGAAGTGCAACCTGTATAAGTGATATAAAATATTAAGTAAATGAATGTTTAGTGATATGTAGAAAAAGCGAATGTTATGAAAGTATTAAATGAACAACTAGTGTTTGGGAAACTCACCATTGATGTGTTATACGTATGCTATGTCTGTGGTTTCTGTGTGGTGTATATTCATTGGTTTATGTGCGAGTGTTTTGTGTAATGTTTGTATATGTAGTAACCACATATTTTACATGTGTGGTACGATCACTGAGTTTATGTGTTGAGTATGTTTGTGTGTTACATGTATTTGTGTGTTGTGTATGTAAAGTGTCCTGTGTGAGTTTTATTTGTATTTTGTGTATGTACTATATTGCATATGTTGTATTTGTGTGTGTGTATCTGTATACCAGAGGAGCTGGATCAAGTAAGGACTGAGGAGCCAAAATAAATAAATAAATAAAGGAAAAGAAGATGTTGACAACTTTGGATACATATCAAACATTTAAGTTGCACGTACATCCATGGAGATTGCAAATGGCATTAATGATAAGCTTGAACGTAAAGGATGAGATTTTAAATGCACTGTGCATCTGTGTGATGTGTGGTAGTGCATGCACATGCACTCACACATACATGAAATGCTAGCCTGAAAGCACCGACTGGGCCATTTTACAAGGATCATTAATCTCATGGGTTCCTCTGGGCTTCCTTTCCCATGGGTCTGGTTTTCGAATCTAGCTAAAATTGTGGTAGGTAGGGATTTTTTCCAACACATTACAATCTCTATCTCTGACCTGTTACAGATGAGGGAATCAAAAGTAATAATTCTCTCCAATCCTTTCTTCATATTATGATAATAACTTACCATTGAATGATAAGTTATTTTCTGAAAATGACTTCACAATCATTGATATATTTTTCCCTATAATCCTAGGAGGAAAGGTATGCTTCCAAAAAAAAAAAAACACAAAACCTTGAAAAGAAGATAGGATAGCTAATTTTATCCAAAAAAGAAACTGAGGCTCAGAAAGGTTAGAGAGTGTGACTTTAAATGTGACTTCAAAACATCTCACTTTATGTGGCAGAGCTGAGACTAGAAATCACATTTCATGGTTCCTAACCAGGTGCTAGAAGTACCATAATATACTAACCATGTTTCCCATCCTGGAGACATTTTCATATACATTTTAGAATATCTGACAACAAGGTATTTCCTTTAAATTATCCTTGAAAGATTTCAATCACTGTATATTAATGCTTCCTTCTCTGGCACACAGAAGACCTGGCAGGAAAACTCACTGAATAAAATGTTATGTACACAGTGCTCTCATCTTGGTCCAAACACTTATAATTAGGGTTTGAACCACTCTATATAACTCCATGATTTGGTTTCTTTGCCTCGAGTCTTGTTTTTTTCTGCTGCATCATTCCCAATGCTGCCAGGAGTATCTTTTGAAAATGCAAATAAGATTACCCTTCTTCCTAGGTTAAAACCCTTTGCTTGTCCCCACTGCCGCAGCAAGAAATCCAGTGTCCTTAGCAGACCCCTCCTAAGGGTCCTGGAGACCACCAATCTTTCCATCCTTATTTCTTACTATGTGCCATTTCCATACTATGCTTCAGCCATACAAAATCATTATTTAGTACTCAAACCTGCTAAACTCTTTCAACTGCCTCTGTAAATTTTTCATAATTTCCTCTTCCCAAAGTGTTATACCTCCTCTTGTGTACCCGTAGAAATTTTCACTATACTCCTACATTAAGAAATTAAAAATTCTCCCCTCCCTCCACACACACACTCTGTATATTTGTCATGCTACCCAAAACAATATATTACACTTATTTACTTACATGTGTATCTCCTCCTACTAGTCTGAAAGCTCTCTTTTGAGACAGGAACTAAGTCAGATACTTTGCTACATCTCCAATGCTTACCACAGGGCATGACATGTAGTAAGTGATGAATGAATAACTACAAGATGTTGTTGACTTTCAGGGGTTGGCAAAATATGACCCACAGACCAAATACAGCCCTGCTTATTCTCACAATTAGCCCTGCCCATTCATTTACATATGCAATGTCTATGGTGGCTTTTATGCTACAGTGACAGAAATGAGCAGCTGTGACAGAGATGAGAGGGCCTGTAAAGCCAAAAATATTTACTACCTGGCCCTTTACAGAAAAAAATTGCCAACCCCTGGCTTAGATAATCTCTAAGGACCTTAAAGTACTGCTTCGGTTCTGTAACTTTTAACATTACATTAATCATGTTTAATGTAATTTTTAGTTTTGCTGCAGTTTAAATCTGTGTGATCTCAATAGTGTATAGTTCAAATAGCAAAGAACTAAACTGTCCAGTAAATATGGATAAATGTTTAATTATGAAAACTACAGAATGCATTCTTTACTCAGAAATATTCAAGGGATAATGGATATTTGAGTTTTCAAAAAATATAAAAGCATGTTTGAATAACTTTAAACTACATTGGGATAAAGAATCAATCAAATATATATCTCGATAAACTGCAGCCATATCAGGGAGAGAATGTATTCTTGGGATTAAAGTTATCTAAGTAAAAAATTCATTTTTTATTATGGAGGCCAAATTTATTTTCTGCAAAATGACTGATAATTTTGTAAAATTACATTCTCTTTTCTTCTTTTATTGCGAGAAATATTTCATACTTTGATCTCTCTAATTTCCTTTGAATAACAACCTTGGTTCTATTATTATCAAGTAAATGTATCCCTCAATCGTAGCCTTATTCAGAAAATACATGCCTCCTTAGCCTTCACGGTTCTTAATCAGATTGAATGATCCTGTATTAAGTATTTCTTTATATTGCATCTGGAAAGGAAGGAGAGAGTTCTAGAAGGATAAGGAGGATTAAGTCCCTTATTGCCTTGGTTTTGTAATAATGTACCTTTTATCATTGTACTAAACTCTGCCATTGTTTCCTAAAATTCATAACCTTCCCCTCTTGTGTCAACTACCATAAACATGCTGAATAGCATCTATATAATTAAAATAAGTTGGACATAAATTATCTTTGAGAATTTTTAAATAGAACTTCATACCCCTTGAGCTAATTGGAGATGTGCTAGGGTATCATAAAACCAGGGTTAGGTGTCATTTCAGAGTTGAATCTATAACATACATCACTTTCTATAATTGCCACTAATTTAAATATATTTGTGAATAAAGAATATACTCCCTGTCATTAAGCCCAAATATGTGTTTTCCTTATACTTCATCTGTTATGTAGGAAGCATAATAATGATAACAATTAAAATGATGCTAAAAACAGTAACAACCCATCAGCAAACAAAATTCAAACCCAGAAGCATTTCAAGGTATTACTTTCACAGTGCTAAACAATTACCATGTTATATGCAGCATCGAAACACCGGTAAACATAAATGGTAAGTGAGATAATGAGTACATTTATGTACCACACAATATAGTAATACTACACAGAGACAAGAAGCAATACACAAGGGTAGTTATCATTTATTCTGAAACTTATCCTGTTTTCCCTTGATGATGAATATTTAACAAAATAAAAGAAACAAGACTTTTCACTGCTACTTCTTAAAATGTAGGCTATCTAAAAGGTTATATCAGGGACAACCTCAATATGGAGTGTTTCAATAGTTTGGCTTGTTTAAATGAGAAACCCCAAAGTTTACAGCAAGATTTCCTCTATAAAGACATCCACAGATTTACAGTTAGGTAATGCTATTTAGGTCAAAATATTATGAATACTTTTTATATTGGTAATGTAGAGAGCAGAACTAACGTTTATTCTAATTTTAATTTTTGATACCATTACTGATTTTTTATTTGCTTGTGTTATTAATTTATGAGAGGGGTGCATTAAACTCTCTTCCTCTAACTGTGGATTTGTTGTTTCTCTTTTTGGATCTATCTTGCCTTGTGTATCTGTCTTGCTTTGGATTTCTTGCTTTATATATTTTGACACTATGTTACTAGGGGTATATAAATTTCAAATTCTATATTCCTGGTATTTGAAATTATTATCAACGTTGACTGCCTCTCTTTATCTGTAGTAAGCCTTCTTATCCTAAAATCTACCCTGTCAAACACTTGTATAATTACACTTTAGTTTCTTTTGGTTATTGTTTATATGGTATATATCTTTCCATTCTTTTACTTTCCATCATACAGTGTTATTATATTTAAGGTATGGTTCTTGTAAGCAATATGGTTTTAACTCAGTTTGAAAATATTTGTATTACTTTTAATATAATTACAAATATATTTGGGTTAATATCTAGCATCTTATTATTTGTTTTCTATTTGTCCCACCTGTTTTATATTCTTTTAAAGTTTCTCCTTGTTTCTCTTCTGGATTAATCCATATCTTTATTATTCCATTTCCCTCATCTATTAGCTATTCAATAATACAATCTCTCACCATTATTCTAATGATTACCCTATGGCTTACAACACACACATTTCATTTATGTCAGTCTAATATAAATTATTAATTTTACCAGTTCCCAGACAATGTTAGGACCTTAAAACACTTCAGCTCCATTTGTCCTCATGCCCCTTTCTTTAATGTTGTTATGTATTTTAATTTTGCATTTTTAAGTGACAGTATGTAACTCCCCCCAAAAAATAGGAACTGTTGCTCTGAGATATTAGTATTTTTTAAAAAATTAGTGACCTTATGCAAACTTTGTGTTTTAACTGGATACTTTAAGGTATATTGAAGAGTTTATTATCAATCTGATTGCTAGAGATTACAAATAAAGGGGTTATTTACATGAATACATAAAAAATAAATTTTATACAAATTGTTCTTTGCTTGAGCTAGTCTGTGGAGTCTAAGCATTGGCTTGAATAAGATGTTTTATTCCTCTCTGCTTCAACTTCTTTTGATAAATATATAGGACTGTTTACAAGCTTTTTTCAGTAACATCCTCATTGATCATCAGACATTTACATATGATAAACAGAATGAACAATGTGTTGAATATATTGTTTCATCAAGGAGAGTGCCTGCATCTCTCAAAAAAGTCATTCAAAAAATGTTGGATGAATGTCACATTCCAGTCTTCCCAGATAGAAATCTTGGTGTCAATCAAAACTTCCTGCAATTTGTTAACTACTGATGAAGTTACTTCCCCATTTGAAAACTTTTACACTACCCTTGAGAGAAATTCCAGTGTTCTCTCCAACACATAAGATTGCTTTTAAAACTAAGATACATGCCATACCTTATAAGAACAAGCGATATAATAAACTAAACAATAATAACTACTAAAAATCAGAATATGATTAAGATTTACATTATTAGGTATAGACTAAACGAACAAAAGAGTCCAGGTAAGGTGAATTGAATGAAAATGAAATGGGATTTGAACACCCATAAATACGAGCGAGAGTAATTTCCACTTTATTGGGAAACATCATGAATATCTTTGACCAAAGCCAGTTAGGAATTTCAGTGGCAAAGCTGGGGTTTAAAAAGAACTAATAATCATATGTCTAGCCATTCGAAAAGTCCTTTGAGCCCCACTTCCTCTCATTTGATCTAATACTTCATAGGACATTTTTGCTAGAGAAATAAACTCTTACACAGACTGCCTCAGGGTAGTTTTCTGCTATTAAATCTTTGGAAGAGGAGTAAGCATGAAAGGGTTTCTAGGATTAGTAGAATGAAGGTGTGAGGTTCTGTTGTTTTTGAGTCCTACTCTTCTGATACAGGTCTGTCTATATTTCATCAAAGAGAGTTGTTGGTGGAAAGGAAGAGAAAGCGTGATGAGATGAGAGAAATAAGTTCATGATGCTCAAGTCATCCATTTGGGCCTCAAGGTGAAAATGCTGTGCAAAGAGATTCTTCCCTGGTACCAAAGATAGAGAAACTTTATAAGAAGTGAAGTCCTCTGGGGTTAAGAGGCCTCAAAACAGCACCGGCAGTCTCCATTTGGCCCCTCTAAGGAATTCTGGAAAGTGTAGAGATCTATTGAATTTTGTACATGGACTTGAACATCACAGGCCCCAGATACATCTGAGCCATGATGGCAGTAAGGACGTCGTGAGGAGAGATGGATCCCTGACTATGACATTAATTGCTAGCCTGGTCACAGAGCCAAGCAGAGCAAACTGAAATGGAGCCACGAGCTCTTCATTCCAGATGAAAAACTCAGTTCCAGTGAGCTGTGTGTGGGGGGAGGGGCACTTACCCCAAACCATAGGATTAATCAGATTAGACAACATTAATCAAACATTGCTGAGAAATTTATACTTTCAGCCTCACTTAATTTTCATAACAATCTCATGTAGCAGGTATTATAATAACCACAGAGAGGCAGAATACTGGTTGTGGGCTATGTAACCATAGCAAGTTATTTCACCAATCTATGACTAAGTTTGCTCTTTTTTTAAATGGAGATAATAATATCATCAGCAACAAAAATAATAATGATAATAATAATGATAATAATAATAATAATAATGTCAGCAAGCCATTTAACACATCAATTCCATTCATTAGAGACACATTTCTAAATGTATATTAGACATTATTTCATCTCTCTGCATTTATTACTCCTTTTCCCATTGAGATGGATTTAATGAAAGGAGGAAAGGAGGGCTTCTCTCCAATACTTCCAACAGGGAGGATAGAAAGAGAGAGAAAAAGCCTTTCCTGCACAATGTCCAATGCCCTGTTACATTATCTGTGCCTAGAAACCACCCAGAAAAGGTTCCTACATTGCTTGTATAATGGGTAAAGTGATGGTAATAATGATGCCAAGTTATTATTTCAAATGGAAGGTGGTCAGAGCTTTTGGAAGTAGTGAGTTAAATAAGGCAGCCCGGTTGGGAGGTCATAAATTCTCACTCACAGCCCTGCCCTCAGGCACCCCCTTGTCCCTTTGGCATCCCTTGGAGGACATGTAAATGTCAGCCAGCAGCTCGAGGTCATTCCTCCTGACACAGATTTTATTCCACTTCCAATCATCTTAGTGAAGGCTCCAGCTTTCCCCGACATGCGTCACAGGTTGCTGAGTACCACAACATGCGTCTCGGTGTAAGCCACAGCAAAGAGATCGTGAAGAGGTCATATTTAAATTTTTCTTTCCATACTGACAAATGACATGGGATTCCGATGGGTGTACATTTGACACCCTCATGAATACAAAATGAATTTATTATGATTAGTGCTTTCACCTAGAATACGACATTAATTCATAGTGATTGATGGGCTACTTAAAATAAAGTAGTAACCTTTTCCTAGGGTGGCTAGGTGACCCCACATCCACTTCATTAGTAATAGTCCCTGAATTGTATTTATGTAAAATGGAAAAAAAGTATCATAAGTCTACTTTATCTCTTAAAGTCAAGCACAACTCTCAATATAACTAAATCTTAAAGAAAACAAAATACAATTTTGTTCCATTCCAGAGTATTCGATAACGTTTTATTTTCATCCTTAGAAAATAAGTGTACTTAAACCTGAACAAAATGCTCACAAATTATCATTAAAAATATGTAATGATCAATTTAAATCATATTAAGAAGAGCTACTTACGTCCCTCTTGTTGTCAAAAACCATTCTTTAGTTCGATCTTGGATACATCAATAGTGAGTCTTGCTCACATGATTAAAATGATGTTTTCATTGATGGATGTGTTACATAGTTATGAAAAAAATAAAACCTCAGGTTATTTAATATGGATTCCTAATCATTCCTTTAGACTAAAATATACGAGCAAAGGGAATCTCTGCGTCCTAGGTTCATGCTGTTGATTGGTGCTTAGAAACTGCTGGAGAGGTAAGGTAGGAAAATTTAAATGCTTTAAAAAAAATACACACAGAAAACCAGCTGGGAAGCAGCATACCATTGGCTTCTCATTGCTTTTTTAACTGGTTCTTTTCAATGTGATACTTTTCATAGTCTGGCTATTCATCTATTCATTGTTACAGACATGCTTCTCTCTGGTATGATTTTGATCTAATGAACAAAAGTGAAGGTTGAAAACAAGCCATGACACACTGAAACAAGAACAATGTGATTCACAAGATATCAATAAGGACAAAAAGAACTGACTTGCCTGAATTGCATTCTGCCTAAAAACACAGAGATTTAGATCACCAATAACATAGATGTTCTCTACTTCCTACCTGGGAGTGAACTTAAGTTTTTTAACTGAGCTGGAGAGGTTTGGACTATGGATGTTAACAAACGTAAATGTACCAGGTATCACACCACAGTTTGGGGGGAAATGCACTGTTCCTTAGTGAAGCTGCATGGACTAGATGCTGGAAATTTAGCCATTCCATTCACACTCTAACTTTGATGGGGTGTGACCTTGAGAAGATCATTTAACAGCCCCGGGCCTCACTTTCTTTTCATTTAAAATTATAATATCCATCTGTTTCATTCCCCAGACTTGTGTATAGGAGCAAATAAGACATTGTATGTGGAAATGTTTTTAAGAATACAAAGCATAAAACAAAATCAAACATTATGAAATGCTATTTAACCTCTCATCATTGTGTAATGTAGGAATCTAATATACCAGAAGCAATGGTGATTCATTCAAGCTAATATTTGTTGAGAGCTTTCCATGTGTACTGAGAGAGGATGCAGACATAAAATTTGTCATGACTAGAAGAAAAGTGAAGACAAACACATAAATAACTGTAATATGTATATATAAGACAGGCAGTGGCAAGTAGCCGTGATGAGTGAAATATAGATGACTCCTGTAATAAGTCAAAGCAGAATCAGAAAGCCTCGTGTAAGAAATTCCACTAAAGCTAGACCTTAAAGGATGACAGGATTTATACGTAAGGAAAAGATGGGAAGGCATGTCTTCTACGTGGAGAACCTGGGATTCCCCTGGAGACTTCAAGGAGTCTGTGTAGTTCTGGTCTAGGGTGAGTGAAGGAGGTATTGAGGAAATATTCATTAGTAATATTTATTGAGTTTCTGCTATGTGTCACACTGTTCAGCATGCTAGGGAAAAAGCAGTGGCCAAAGCAGACCAAATCACGACCCTTGGGGGATGGGGGACAACATTCTAGTGGTTATAAATAAATATATTCCACAAAATGTCTCTAGCCTATGATCTCTTTCCACAACAACCTTCTTCATGATAATTCTCCTTCTCTCAGAGTAGCCAAAGCATGCACATAGACGCGCGTGCACGCGCGTGCGCACACACAGTTATTCATTTAGATTCTAAATTTTAGAATATTGCCATTAATGTTGTCCAAGATACAAAATTTCGATTGTATTTGAGAAAACATGGCATTTCTCAAGAGTTAGTAGGGAAAAATATAAGGGGATGGGTCCAGAAGGGGGTGAAGGAAAGGAATGTCTCCAGTGGTTTTTCAACACTTGATGCATATTAGAATCACCTGGGGAGCTTTAAAAAAAATACCCGATGTCTGGGCACTGACTCCAGAGCAATTAAGCCAGACTCTCTGGAGGTTGGATCCAGACATCATTATTTATTTTTAAAGTTCCTCAGGTAATTCAAATGCGCAAGGCAGATGGGAAACCATTGAAGTAATCAATACTCCAAAGGACTGTCTCACTTTTTTTTTTCTGCTTCACATTACAGTTTAGATAAATGGATAGATAATTAACATTCATCCTTAAATCTTTTCCTATAATCCAGTCACCAAGTCATAGAGCTTTGGAGATGAAAAAGGCATCAGATTTGGGACAGATGAGAGAAAGCCTGAGAAAGTCAAACTGACAGTCATAAGGAGAATTATTTGGAGGTGGCATTGAAAGCAAGTGGGGAGAAGCTGAAATGCGAACATGATCTCCTAGATTTGAGTGTTGGCTTTGCAGCTGACTTTGTGATTTTTCATCTGTTTGAACTTTGATTTCCTCTTCTATAAAATTGAAAAATAAAACATAAAATCTCTTCCTCTTACCTTGCCGGGCTCTGTTAGGCCTCAAAGGAGACAGTATTAGTGAAATTGTATTGTAAACTAAAAACCCTAACACAAGTTTGAGGTATTGCACCCTAACAGCTGAAGCAACATTAGCAAAACAAAATTTAGCCCTGTGAACAATGTTCAATTAAGTGTCTTTACTATGCATTTAGGCATGACAAGTAAAACCAACCCTATTAAAGGTGCACTCACCAATTTAAGTCATTTACTTTCTATGCAAAATAGATATGTTATATATTTTACCATCTAAGATTCCTATACAGAAGCCCTACTGGAAATCCTGATCAATAATGGCAGAAAACAAAAACTAATCAGTTGTTAACAACCTGGATCAGATTATGCTAATTTAGTTTGAAATCAAATAAGGTGGAGGAGGAAAGAAAACATGGGGAGGAAAGAAAGCCTTAACAATTCCTGAAGAAAGCAGTAAATCGCACTGACAGAAGATAAACTTCTTGGGCACCAAGACAATGAAAATGGTGTTGATCTATGTGTCCGCAGATGTGGCTCCAGGGTACAATCTGTCCATCTGCTCAATATCAGGACAGCCACATGGGTACCACCTCGGGGAAGATGAATAGGAAACCTCTTAGTCAGGGAGATAAACACAATTGCCATGCTAGTTCTTAGATGAAAAACCTGCTGATTGTCACTACTGGACAAAGGAAGTGCTACTGAAATATTCTGAGGCATAGAGAGTGAAAGACCTGTCCACAAATCCGAGGGGTGATGGGTACAGAGAGATATAAAGTTCAGCTTGTATCAATTCTCTCAAGGTGGATAAGGATATCCCACTGGATTTCATTAAATAATGCATGGAATAAGGTTAGAAGACACAGACCAATTCGGAACTTTGTATCGCATGGTATGTAAAACATTATTATGTGTAATATATACAAGCTACCCCTGGAGGTCAGAGAAGATCAGAACTATGAAAGTTCGGGAGAGAAAAAATGGGTTGGTATCTCGGCCAGGGAACAATACTCCACTCCATGAGAACCACTGAAAATCAACCCAACCTTTATGTGAAAGGCCAGTTCTTATACTAGCAGGCAGGAGGAGGAGGGAGGGGAATAAAACTGGCTTATGAAGATGTGGAAGAAAACTTGCTTTATAAATAAACACTTTGTCCTTCTCCAAGTTTTCAGTTAAGCAACATGCCAAATTCAAGAAACAACCTGAGGGGGAGGCCAGATGGCTCAGTTGGTTAGAGCACCACCTCTAAACAACAGGGTCGCTGGTTCAATTCCCACAGGGCCAGTGAGCTGTGCCCTCCACAACTAGATTGAAGACAATGAGCTGCCGCTGAGCTTCCGGAGGGAGGCCAGTTCAATTCCCACATGGGATGGTGGGCTGCGCCCCCTGCAACTAAGATTGAAAATGGCAACTGGACTTGGAGCTGAGCTGGAGCTGAGCTGCGAACTGATGGGCCCTGGAGAAACACACTGTTCCCCAATATTCCCCAATAAAATTTATATATATATATATATATATATATATATATATATATATATATATATGTAAAAAAACAACCTGGATGTTTCACAGCAAACTCATGCCTTTGTTTTAATTATTAAAGCCATCACATTGGTACTCATTACGTCCATATTTATTCAGCAATTACATGTAGGCACAATCCTAGGTGCCATGAGGAAGAAAAAGGAGAATCAGAATCAACTTGTAAAGTACTTATAACGAATATACTAAGAGAGATGACGCCACATAAAAAACAGCAATGCATAGTAGAAAATACATGCTCTAAAACAAAAGTACTGAAGACAGTGGAAAGAGGGAGAGAGATTCCTTTTAAAAAGCTTGATAAAAAAAAAAGGCTAGAGCTGCTTTTATTTTCCTGTCACTTTTATGACTTGACCTAAATTTGATTCTTCCTCATTAAAATTTTCTTGAACATCTCTCATTGGAATAAATACCCTTACGCTAATTCGCAAGAAACTTATTTCTGTCTCTATAGTTTTCATAGGAGCCCAATCCTGAGACTAAAGATCCCGCCTCTGGGAGCAGTTCTAGGTCATTTCTGACCTTGTTTATGACTAGAGATGGGATTTATTACTATGGACTGCCCAAGAGTACCTTGACATTGGATGCAAAAATGCTGTGTGTAGGTGCTTTTGTGTGTGTGTGTGTGTGTGTGTGTGTGTGTGTGTGTGTGTGTGTGTGTGTTTGTTGTTTTTTTTCATAGCTTTCATCAAACTGTTCCAAGCCAGGAACTACTTTGAGGCATTCCTCAGATCTGGAGTACAGCATCATTTGAGCCTGGGGAGAAGTGGAGCCAAGTGGGCTCCCCAGGACCTAGATTGAAATGGGATTAGGTTCTGGGGAGCCAGGCTTTCTCTCAACAAAGATAATTTTTTTTTTTCTTGGCTTAGTATTGCAAAGATTTCCTTGGTCAAGCTTGTGTTTTCACCTTTTCCCTTAAAGAACGTATGTGTTGAAATAGTAATATTGTTCTCAGGTCACATAATATGTATGTGTTGAAATGGTAATATTGTCCTCAGATCACATGACATTCAGATATACTACTCGTTCTAAATCCAAATGGTGAAAGCCATTGAATTTGAGAACATAAGCCTAGTCTTTATCTAACAATGTTGGCAACCATTTACCAGTGGGCTTTTTAGAATTCTATAAAGTGGGTGTTGAATGGTACCCAAAACGGACATTAATAATCTTTACTGGAACAGAATGAATGGAAAGGAAAAAAGCTAAAACTTTCTGTTTGGTACAACTGTAGTTTAATGTGCTTTGTTATAGCCTGGGATTGACTTGTATAAAGTGCAAGAAACCAGTCGATTTCAGTGAACAAAAAACAAAATACCTAAAACCAGCTATTCATATTGTACATAGATAATCACTGCTTGACTGACTGAATTTTTCATGTTATAATCAGCTATTCTGGCATTTTTTAGACACAGGCTGAATAATTCCATCTATATTCTACTAGTTCTCAATTAAACTGACAATGTGTTTGTGTTTAGTAACATTTTCTGAAGCTGATAACTTTGTAAACACTTAGGTGGTTGGCCCAGCTTCCTAAAACGTAGAAATTTCCCAAAGCAGATTGATTGTTTTAAAAAAAATAAAATAAAAAAAAGCAGTTTCCTCCTTTCCAAAGGGCATTATAGCGACCGCAGAACTAAACTGGCCATCTGTTTTTTTTTGTTTCCAGGACCACTTTTCAATATATCACTTAAGTGGTACACAAATTTATTTTAAATGGCTTACCTCCATTTAGGTGCCTATCAAGAGATATGGAAATGTCTGTTCCAAAGTTATCAAAAATTTCAAGATAGCAATTTTTTATTTAATTAAAGAAAGAGAGAGAGAAAATCAAATCATGTCACAGCAGGCAGGTGGAAGGACACCGCAGGCAGGACTGTGTTTTCCAATGGCATCTAGCAAGATAATGAGTCCATGTCTATGGAAATTGACTCATTAATATTTCATCGAGGCAGCTTCAGAGCAATTCAAGAACCAGCTCCCAGGAATTCAATCAGGAAATTCAATGAATTGTTGAGCTTAAAATACCAGGGGGGGCAAAAATATACATATATTTGGCATGTATGCATATTTATACATACTGATGTGACATGTATATGCACACGAATACAGGCATACATATTAAAACACAGCCTATGTAAGAGACTGTCATTTCTAGGCTTAAACCCAAGTCTCACCTGCCTATATTTTTCACTTAGGAAGACTTTCCAAATAAAACACAAAACCATGCTGTTTAATACCATTCTCCTGCTCAGTACCTGAGTTGGAAAACAAGTTAACAAAAATGTTAGCCACGTCTTGTTCACTGGTAATCACATATTTATCAATACAGTCCCCTCAATCAATTAACAGCACATAAAGATAGCTCCCAAGGACCCAGGCTGAGGCTGGAAAAAGAGGGGATCAAATCTGTCATGGAGGAAGGGCTGCTGGTTTGGGGTAGAGCAGGCAATTTTCCATGTGATATACACATCGAGAGGGGCCAGCTGGGGAAATAGATTCAAATTATCATGTTGGCTAAGGAATTGGTCTTTGGGTGTCCCTCAACGCCAACCTATAAATAATTTTATTTTCATTTTGGATCAATGTCTTCTAGCCCTTGTCTAACTAACCTGTATTGATGTCTTTTTAATTAAACCACGCGTGATATGCTCGCTCGGCAGTGGGGCATACTGAGTGTGCATGCTAGGAATTCCAGATAAGGTAATTATGCTATTTGTCACTGTCATGATTAATGTGTGACAGCTGTTATGACAGCTGTGCCACTGTTTTGTCACAATACTCTGTTCATCCATAACAAAATTAGCTGTCACACTCAAAGGTACACACTTGCTGCTATTTCTTTCTGAAGTCAACAATGAGAAAATCGAGAGGGAATATTACATGAACTGCGTGACAAACAAGAAAAACGACATCTTTATTTTTTTTCTTTAAATGATGATATAACCTGCCTGCATTGGAAATGCAGATAGCTCACCTCTAGCAAACAAGCTGTCACAAGGAGCCAATCCGCCACTAATCTAGCTAACAAGGTCTCAGTATGTGAGGGGTTTTGCTTTATAATTTGAATCTGCCTTGTCAGGCAAGCCTTTTAGATGTTACCCAAATTAGCATTGGCTGGAACTGTTACTGCCTGTCAAGGTGGGAAACTGCAAAAAGCAGAGTTATAATAGGAAGTGGGAGACTGACTCACCCTTTCCTTTGGGCGTCAGTCAAGTGGAGCAAAATGGGCGGCTCTCCCTCCGTTCCCTCAAGACAGCCATCCCTCCTCCGGTACAACTGCACCCATAACTGGGAAAGATGTTTTCAGGAAGCTGACTCCAAATAGAGATGTAAATTGTCAGATAAAGGCCGTTATTAATGTTAACCAATATTGTTTCTTACAGAGCCCTAACACTGGACTATAAAACCATAGAAGACACTAATGTGAAGAGACAGATGGCTACAATAATAGCATCATTATTCTATAGCTTTGGGTAAAGTGGATACTGCATATGTTCCACAAATTAAAAAAAAAAAAAAAAGCCCACATAAATGTCTATTTATAATGAAAAAGAAATACTGTAAAATCAGAGATCAAGTGTCATAGAAAGAAAATATGTCATGTCAGATATGAATATCTAAGTGAACATGATATTTTCTCTCTTAAAAATTAAAAGAATAGCTATAGCTTGTATTATTTTGCAACAAATTATTAGTTTGATCTATTGACAATATATTTAAATTTGCCAGTAATTTAACTAGCACTTTTAATAAGGATACTGTTTAAATCAGGCCCATCTGCACTGTCTCTCTTCTCCTTAAACAATCCTGGAACAGAAAACTGAATTGTTTCAAACAATTATAATGATTACAAAGGAACTGTTACCACCTGCTGCTGACTCTTTTTCAGTCAATGGAGGATTTAATTAGAATATTTATCAACAATGACCAAAACTCCTTTTGATTTGTCCGTAGTATCTCCATGCCTCCATGCAGGAAAAGTAACTGCAAATTCAAACAATTAAGAGATATTGGGGGCCTCTTTAAAAGATTTCAAATCAGGGTGACTAGGCTTTACTCAGTTGCTTTAACTTGTTTTCTCTGTGACAGGTATGTGAGCCCTTGATGATTCCTTTCACTTTTGATGTCTCCTTTCTACCTCAATCAAAGGAGAGCAAGAACTTTATTGTCTTATGTCATTACCATGCAGATAGCGCCTACTGTGTTTCCCGAACATAAGACCTAGCCGGACTGTCTGCTGTAATGCGCCTTTGGAACAAAAATTAATATAAGACCCGGTCTTATTTTACTGTAATATAAGACCAGGTCTTATATAATATAATATAGTATAGTATAATATAATATAATATCGGGTATAATATAATATAATATAATATAATATAATATAATATAATACAATACTGGGTCTTATATAATAGAAAACCGGGTCTAATATAATCTAATATAATGTAATGTAATATAATATAATATAATACCGGGTCTTATATTAATTTTTACTCCAAAAGACGCATTAGAGCTGATGGTCCGGCTAGGTCTTATTTTCGGGGAAACATGGTAGCTACTCCATCACACGGGTTTTGTTTGGAGGAAGTGATGGCTGTTTCCATGTGATGAATATTCATGCATTTAGATTGTATTGTTGTTAACTCTGTTTCCATTCATCCTGAGAGCTGTCTATTAAAAATGTCCATCTTTGAAGTCTACCTCCAATGCCATCTCTTCCATGAAGCCTTTGCTAAAATTTTGTCCCCATGTGTTCTTGCCCTTCTTTTTCTCTGAATTCCCATATCACTTACTGCTCGTTTGTTTAATTTGGGATAATTGTTATTTGTGTGCTTTTCTTAACCATGGGCCAAGAGAGTAGGAAACCCTTGTTATGAATCTGTTAATTCCTCACTGGCTCTAGCATAATATCTTACACACAGTAGGCTCTTTGGTTCATAATTATGAAGTAAATCAATTAATGCAAAATTGAATGTTCAAAAGAGTGTTTGTATATTGTAGTATCTGTATTCAAGTGATACTTAGGAATTTAGGAGCTATTAAAGTGTATAACTTTTTATAACTGAACATGAAATATTTAAACAGACAAAAGCTCCCAAGTGATACCAAGCAGACCACATCAACTGCTATATTCAGGAAGGATGTCAGATACTGGGACCTCTGAAATAACCGTGGTAAAAGGTTCCTAATTAAAGGGGATGTTCCAAGCACAGGGAACTTATTCTGGTCTAAAGTCAGGGAGGTCTAGCTGAAAAGGGATCCATAGACATTCACAGGTAGTACCAAACAGAGCACAATTTTTTCAGGAGTTTTGTAGGAGTCAATTTTTGCAGAAGGTAATTACACCAGAGGATAATTGCACTTCCAGATTCCACAAGTCTGTGAAATTAGCAATTAAGCACAGAAATAGCTGGAGCAATAGAAATATAGTAGATGGATTGTGCTGAGCAATGGCAAGCTGAAACTTACAACTGTGCAATTAGGAGATAAAGTCTAGTACCAGGAATGTAAACATGAAGATGAGATGGGGGTACGGAGTTTCTAAAATGATGCATAACTAGCAACAGGTAGGAAGAGGAGGATCCATCTCAAAGTATATCGGACGTTATGGAGACTTCTCTCTAGTTAGGGAGAATCAGTAAACACCAGCACTGGCTAGAGCTTTATTTCAACTTAATTTTTAATTTTTTTTTTGCTTGTTCTTAATTCAGTATTTAATAACCTATACATTTTATCTCATTATGTGGGCTTGGTTTCTTTAGAGGCAGAACTTACCCATTATTATTTAAATGCATAACTTAACTGATAGTTGTAATAAGGGGTACCAAATCAGTGAACTGAATTGATAATTCCTGGAACCTTGAAAGCTGATATCATATTAGCTGCTGAACAATGCTTTTTCCTCTTACATATACCAGCCCTTACACTTATGCCCTGAGAATTAATCTGATGGGTTCTTCGCGGATGCAAGGACAGAAGACAATTTTTGAATGGCATCTGTTTTCTTAGGTTCCATGTCTAAGCTACAGACTAGAAGCTTCCCTGATCAGTTAATCTAATTACATACTTGAAAACTTTGCTAATACTAACAAAACTCACATACTACTAATTTATCCTCCTCATCAACAACAACAAGATGGTTAACAAATTATTATCCTATAAGAGAGCCTTTTTATAAAGCTTTTTAAGACCAGATGGAGTCTCTGTGACAGCACATAATCAGTTAAAGTTGTGAGACAAAATCTAAAAAGGCTAAAAAGGGCTAAAAGGCGAAGGCTAAAGGAATTGCGTAGGCGAACCTATTGCCTGGCTTGAGATGTGCTATTCCTTCTCTCAAATAATGAAATGGTTCTCTAAAGCCACCCTTTTAATATATAACAAGCTGACCTTTTAAATACTTCTAATAAATCCTCTAGTTCTAGAGACCTTGTTTCCACTTGATAATGAGAAGGTTCTCTTCTGACCCTCAGGACAATATGTTCTGTCCACCACCTCGCCCAATGGTTATCTGACTTCCCTGTACATTGGAATCATCTAGAGAGCTTTAAAAAACACTAATGTCCCACCTCCAGATAGTCTTATTTAATTGGTCTGGGATGGACTCTGGGCGCTGGGATTTCTAGAAGCTCCACAGGGCATTCTAACATATACGAGGCTGAAAACCTAGCTAAGGTTGAAAACCACAGCTAAAGCCAAATGCCTCTTTACCATTAATGTGCATCCGGATCATTTAAAGATTTTGTTGATCTACAGGTTTTGATTCAGTGCGTCTGGGGTGGGGCCTGAGACTTTGCATTTCCAACAAGCTTCCTGCTCCTGCTTTTAGACCAGAGCTGAATGGCAGGCATCTGGATGACTCTCACTCCCACAAGTCTACGTCTATGGTATTAGCTGTATCTGAGTGTCATGGTGATGATTAAGTGGAAAGATTTATGTTTATGGTCATAGTCCAATATTCTTTCCAAATTATACCCCGAGTAAATCTGAGTACCCATAGTTACAGACACAATTAAAGTAAGGAAAATAAGTAGGGGGAAATACTTTAAAGATGAAGATTCATAGATACGTATTTATACTCCCCTCATCAGAATGGTTTGCTTTCATAATGAGTTTTTATTTCTTTTTTAGAATTCAGTTAGAAATACAGATCCTCTCCCCAAACATATGCAGGGCATTTTGACGACATTATTATTATTTTATTTGATTCTAAGCATGTCAATGTTTTCAGTACTATGTGACAGTTTTGTTGTATTGGAAATCAGAAAACCCAATGATGTATTAGAATGGATTCTTGGGACAATCCTATCTACGGAGGCTGCTTCTTTCAGATAAATACTACCCTAAAATAAGGCATTCTTCTTTTGATGACCAGATTTCTCTAAAATATTTGAGCTCTGTATGTCTGAGATATAAAGCTGGCAGTGTAATTAAGCTTCCAAAAATACCCAGTGGTAAATTTTGGGGTGGCCCTTTAGAAAATTTCAGAATTCAGTGAATTTGAAGAGATGAGACTGTAATCAACGTAAGTTTTCTAATTTATTTTTTTGCACAAGGAGGATGGCAGGGCACACAGAAAATGTGCTCATCTGGTCACCACTTCACAGAATTAAAAGAAACTCCTTCCACATTCTCACACCACTTCATACTAGAATTACCCCTTCCTCTAGAGTCCCATTGGCCAACTCCAGTTCACTGTCTGCTTTTGTATAGTGCACAAGCTAAGAATGGCATTTACATTTTTAAATGGTGGGGGGGAATCAAAAGAATAAGACTTCATAAGGTTGTATAAAATTCAAATTTCAGTGTCCATAGAGTTTTATTGGAACATAGCCATCTCATTTGTTTATATGTCATCTAAGTCTGTTTTGTGCTTCAACGGCACAGCTAAGTATTTGAGACAAAAACTGTAGGGCCTGCAAAGCCTAAAGTATTTGTTCTCAGGCCCTTTACAGAATAAGTTTGCAGACCCCTGTTCTAGAGATATATACGTACAGTATTCACTTTCCTTCATTCTTACTTGAAATAAAAAATGTGCTATGTTTTGCAGATTACATTGGTTCTCAAATTCTGACCCTGTGTGTGTGTGTACGCACACGTGCACATGTGAATACACACACAGACACACACACACACACACACACACAAAATTTTGTCTCCTTTTATTCTGCTTTCTCACTTTTGCTCTGAAAACCTGAAAGTCTGAACAGCATCTACTTCAGAACCAATTCTATTTCCTTTTCCTGGCCACAAGAATGGAGTTCTTTAAGAAGGGGACTGAAGCTTGAAAGCAAAGAGAATCACCTTTCTCTGTTGCATGCTGCCTATTCTGGCCCAGCTCCTAGAAGCTGGGGTCTCTAACATATGCTACAACTTTTCTCCCAGGCTTTCTGTGTGAATAGCTTTCCAAAAGGAACAGACCTTTCTCTTGTCGCAGTTTTCTATTAAGAAGACTTGTGGCCAGAAAATAGAAGAGAAAACTTTAAAATCTTTGAGCACATATGAGAGGTAGCTGGGGTAAACTTTCAAGTCTACAGAAAGCATATTCTTTCTTTTTGTTTTTGTTTTTTTTCTAATTTAAATAAAAAGTAGCCAGAGTATTAGCCTTGATGAAGAACAAGAATTCCTATGTTCCTTTCCCTTAGGATATGGCATTGTAAAAAGAATTATCTCTGGACATGCATAAAAGAGAAGGAGAAAGAGGAAAAAATGAAAGAAATGCCTGAAGCTTTCATGTTATTTGTACGAATTTGTAGATGGAGCTGTACTGATGACATAAATATGTTAATAGCTCTGAATTTCAGAAGGGACATTCATTTCTTTTGCCAAGATATTCTGGAACTATGATTGAGTAATTCTGGAGAGAAAGGCAAAGTTTCCAACATTCAGACACCTTCAAAAGCAGCGTGGTGAAGTGGTAGAGAAGGAATGAGAAAAGCCAAACTCCAGTCCTCAGTTATAAATCCTGTTGTCATGGATATGATCCCTAAACTTTTTCAGTCTCAGTTCTAAATTTTGAAGACAAATAATAATGCTTCTCCAACTTGCCTCAAGGGGCTATACTGAGATTTGAATATGATAATACATGTTAAATGCATTTTGTTGATTATGGAGAACTGATCTCTTTTAAGATACTGTTTTTATTAGCATTTATCTGATGTCCTAAGCTTTATCTCATTGCTCAATCACGTTTCTTTTCAATGCTTACAAAAAACAGAACTTTCAAATCTAATCTCTATGTTGTAGCAGAAAATTTATTTCCAGATATCTACAAACAATATAAATAAATATAAAAGATGGACGTAGAATCAACATTCTCAGGATAGCTGCTCCTAATGGGTCCCCCTTTCAAGGTGAAGTAGCTGGGGCTGACTGGACAAATTAGTGCACAAGCCAACATGTTCCCAGAACACAACAATAGCAAGTGTTTTCTGGAAACAAAACAAAACAAAACCCATTTTACAGTTCCCCAAACACTCCAGTTTTAAAAGTGGTACCCATAGTCTCATTTTGCCACAGTTCTCAAATGAATGGAATTCAAAGGGAAATAAAACAAAATTAATAAATAATGTGCAGTCAGAAATACAGGCCTAAAGTAGTTTCCTATCTACCGCAAAGTATCATTCGTGGCCATGAATTTTAATTACTACTTCCTTTGGTAACAGTGGGGTTTTGTTTCATTTTTGTTGTTGCTGTTGTTTACATCCAGGGGTAGATCACATAACCGTAGTCAGGAAAATAATACCTTGAAATAACATAATATCATACAAGAAGAAACCACATGGATCTATTTACATTATAATATTATGTTCTTTATATAGGTAAGTGCAGATATCATCACCAATTTGTCATACAAGAAAATAGTCTTCCAGAGGTTAAACAGCACTTTCAAAATTACATGAGTTTGTGCAAATCTGATCGTTTAATTCTGAAATACTTGCCTAGGATTGGAATGTATTCCTTGAGTGCTTAGTGAAAATATTCATACAAAGATTCACAAAATGCATACTAAGCACTTACTATGTGCTGAGCCCTGCTTGCTGCTGGGGACTCACTGGGGAGAGTCACGGTCTCTGACATCTAATGGAGGTGAATCTTCTACCCAGCAGACAGTACTATCCTTGACTCTCCTTCTGATCAAAGGTGCCCCAGAAAACCTGACACTCAAGCACAGACTGCACACTTGGTTCTCTGCACCCCCTCTCCCTACCATGTCCCACCCTTGCAAAGGTCCCTAATCCCCTTGAATAAAACAAAAGAAGGCAGCTAAATTGATCATTCTCCAAAGAAAAAGGTTTGTATTCTAAATTACTTGTTTTATTTTATACCGGCATATTTTAACACCTAGAAAATATATTCTTATTACTATTACACTAATAGTGCCAGAACAAATACTACTAGATTCTGTCAGAAATGTCTAATGCAAAAGACCTTAAAGTCTGATGATGGAGAAAAGATAAAATAAAATATGGTATATTCTCTTAGTGCACTGCTAGGCAGTATTAAAGTTTGTAATAACTTGAAAAATGCTTGAGTAATAGTAACTTGCTTCACCAGCCTGGAGATAGAAAGATAGCCACATCCTTTTTATTATTCTAATGAATCCCTTACAAACCCACACGCCTATATTGGCAGGCAGCTCTGTATCCCATGTCACCCCCAATCACAATTACAGAAGCCTGAGGATTTCCATCATTCTTACTGAGAGGGATAAGCACGAGTTAGAGGCAGCACTGTTGCCACTGTCACATAGGGATGACCACAACTGGGTGCAGTAAAGCCTGTGTACCTTCAGATTCCTGGGGCCTCCCACTGCTGACAAGTCATGACCCAAGTACCAGGCTGGCCAGGCCTGAGACCCTATGAAGGAGGAGTCCAGAAACTGCCAGAGCCAGACCTGTCTTAGAACCTCGTCTGAAACTTGTTGAAGTCCAAAGTTATTTTTTCTCACCATGAGCTCCCAACTGTCATTATTGTGGTTCTCTCCTGTCGTGAAGCCCCAGCGAGGGGTACTGTGGTTCCCTCCAAATTTGTCTTATGTCGAGCCTTAAAGAGAAGAAGCTGGGGTCTTAGTCTCTTTACTCTCACAGAACTTCTAGATTTCTGATGAAAAGTTGGTTCACAATCTTCACAAAAGTTTGAGGGGACAAGGTTGGGACCCTCTGCTCAAACCAGAATGCTCTGGTCTGCATTTCAAGGAGAGTCATAAAAACCCTAGAACAGGCTACACAAGACTTTACATAACTAAGGTAAATCCACCAATTTTTTTTTTTCTCATAAGAAGAGAAATATTTCTTCAGGTGACTTGGCTCAGCTTCTGAAAAAAGAGGTTGTATCATATTTTAAAATTCCATCCCACCAGTCACTTTGTTATACTGGTAATTAAAAAAATTTTTTTTTTAAATAATGAGTTTAAAAAATCTGAATATCTATAATAAGGGAAAGAGTGGAATCTGGCAGGGGCCTACAGGGAATTTGCCCTTTCCTCTTAATCTTACTTCTCAAACAGATGCCTACAGGAAAAGAAAGGAAAGAAGAGAGAAATACATCCTGCTGACCTGACCCCAGGCAGTGGTGTGACATGGTGTGATCACAGTATAAGGGGTGAGAGAATCAGTCTGGCCAAAGAAGCTGAGTCTCCAGACTGTGGCCTTGGCACCAAAGCGATAGAACTCAGGCAATGTGAGTTCTTAGGGTCAGCATCCTCAGAAGTTTGGAGCTAGGGGTGGGGTGAATCGCAAGAAGCCAGAGTGGAAGGAGAAAGGCAGCCCAGGGGTGTCATGGACGCCAAAAAGCAAGTGAGAACCTGGAACATAGTGGGCCCTGAGACACGCCTGCTGAATAACCCAGGCTGTTTACCCAGATATATGTGTTAATGGTGAATACACATTCTATGATACAATGGACACTGAAAATATAATATGTAAAGTAGGAAGAAAATACATCAAAACAGTATTGTTGTGCTCTGTCAATGGTTCTGAATTCTCAATGGGAATACAGTCCATTCCCCCCAGTTATTTTGTTATTTTGCAAAATGTTCAAAATAATTATGTATTGCTCTTTTAACTTTTCTAAATTAATTTTTAAATAAGTAGTTGAACTTCTTAATGGTCAGTTTTTTTTCTGAACTAGCTAATATAATAAACAATGTAATGTTCCTTTATTTTTTATGACTATGCATTTCTTTTTCATTATTTTTGAGTCACAGGAAAAAGCTATAAGGTTTGAATTTGCCTGTGGCTTAGTAGTTTGGTAAACTCAGACTTGGCGTAAACATTAGTCAAACAGCACATGAATTGTTTGTATAATGTAAAAAAGAAATATTCTTAAGATTATTAATTGAAATGTCTCACGCAGTTTGCAATTTAGAGCTAGAGAGCAGGATATGCGACACACAGCTCAAAAATCCATTGTCGTGCTTGTTACCAGATTTCCAAACTATAGTTAAGTCATCAGGTAGCTGCCAAAATGACAAGGAAGTTAAGATTGTTCAAAATTTGAAATTAAAATGTTAATCAAAATTGAATAACAGAAGGTAGGCCACAACAATATGGCAAAAATATTTCTCTTTTTAAAAACTTTCATCTTGCAGAATTATACATGAAGAATCCATGTCAAGTGGTGAAAATTCTGAGAACAAAATAAAGCCCTAATGAGATGACCACTAATGATACAATAAATGTGGCCTTTGCCAAATCATTTTATGTATATTATCTTATCTATTGCAATATTATATACATATATATGTATTTATATATGTGTATATATGTATGTATATGTATATATATATGTATATATATATAATATCAGATGATAAAACTGAGAACTTTTTAAAAATGCATTTATCTATTTAGTTAGCAGTAACTTTGGTCCTCCGTCTCTAAGTCCATGACTTTTTCCCACTTAAAAAAAAAAGTCTGCATATACAAATACAGAAGCATAAAAAGCTATGCTAGCCTATTAGAGATTCTAAAGAAAATATATTACCTCAATGAAATTTTAAAAGTAATGCACCCAATTCATAGTCATTTACAATACTCCAAAAAAAATTCCATGAAACCTGTCTTAGGTTTCCCAGACAGACCCTGAGAAAAGTATTTAAATGCAAGCAGTTTATTTTAGGAGGTGATCCAGGAAACCACAGTAGAGAAAGTAGAGTAGTGAGGCAAGAAAGAAAGAGAGAGTGGGAGAGAGGGAGGGAGGCAAAGAGGGAGGGGAGAGAGAAAGAGAGACAGAGACAGAGACAGAGACAGAAAAACGGAGAAGGAAGCTAGTAAAGGATGTGTTATCAGCCAGTTACCACTGTGGGCAACTGGAGCTTAATCTCCGGAAAGCTTTGGGATAGATACCACAGAGAACACACTCCAGAATTATCTCAACTGAAGGACAAGGAAGCTGAGTATTTATCCAACAACATCCTTTCTGCCCTTGACTTGGAGCTTATTCCAGGAGCATTTTCAGAACTTCTGGCTGGTCTTTCATGCAAGACAACTGTGACTAGAAAAAGGACCTCTGGCTGGTGCTCGCCATAGCAGTCTTCAGTATGTATGGTCAATGCCCATAGATACGGCCAGAATATTGCTATCATCTGCTACAGCACCTAGTTTGGGCAGCTGTAGCTGGAAAGCACTTATACAGTGTTTATCTTCAGCCATATTACATACGAGTCAATGCCTTACATATTATTACTATCCTGATTTTGCAGATGATAAAAACGTAGGCACAAAGAAGTTAAGTGACTTGTCCAAGTTCAAACAAGGTGGAATTTGAACCCAAGCACTCTGATTCGAGTCCATACCCTTACCCATCTTGATATGGCCATGGCTGGTAAGCCCATTTGAAGAACAGTCAAGGAGTTTTGGGAAAGCTACCCATTAGGGCACTCAGAGAAGGGATGGTGGCTCCTTCCTCATCAAATCTCACTGACTCCATAGAGAACAGGCCCCGGTGTCTGTTGACCTTTTTACCAAAGGTCAACCAAACTACATAGAATCAGAAACTGAAGACCTGCAGGAGAATCTTCACACTATAATCCACCTCCCACACATTGTCTGCACATAAACCTCTCCATTTTCTAGAATTTCTATTCAGAATCCAGACAGTCTAGCAGTCTTTTTGAGATGCCATCATTTTCACCAACTGTTTCCATTCTATGAGCCTCCAAGCCTGTCTCTCCACAGTGCTGTCATAGCCTAAGGATGGAATCAGTTTGTCCAGGGACTGCAGGCAAAGACACAATTTAGCTCTCTTTCAACTGTGTCACTGTCATGGAAACAGCACTAGGCAGGTGGTACATTAACTAGTTGGAGAGGTCTTTTCATTCTTTCAGGCCATTGAGTCATTGAAAGCTCTGTGGGCATCTACCAGGCAATGTTGTACATGCTTGTGAGACTCTAGCACATTTTAGGAAAATCTCCTGTTCTAGGTAACCGAATTAGTAGTCCAGCATACTAGGCTTCTTTAACACTGTAAGCCTGAGTACCCACCTAAGTTTGGTAAACAAAATTTGGAATTGATTCTAATAGATTTAGACACTAAGCACTCTCTGCCAATTCTTTCCAATTAAACAAGGAGTAGGAACAGATGAGAAATCAATCAAAATAAAATGAAACACCTTTGATCACCTTGGGTGGGATCTGAGAACAGGCCCATTTCTTTGTTGTCATATTATCCTGTGGGCATTATCAAATACTTCCTGAGACAATCTAGAAAGGCAAAATGGGCTCAGATTTCTTTAGCAAAATAGCAGGGAATGGGAGACCTAACTACATTTAATTCTTCTCCATTTCAAGAATGTTATGGACATAATTCAGTTCCCAACTATTTTAAGCAGTAACATAAGTACATACATACCAACAAACAAACAAACAAAAAACAAAACAAAACAAGAAAAGACTGGAGGATACATCAGATATTTCCTTTCCACTACATTACATTTTTAAATTTGGTACATCTCTTTATCTCTTTCCGTTACACCTTTCTTACAAATCCTGAAAACTTCTTTTACATTTTCCATGTGGGTGGGTAGAGAAGCAACACAAAGGCAAGTTAGGAGGCTTCATGCATTTCTTCATTATTTTTAGGTATAACCAGGGCACTGTGTGTTCAAGGCTTGGCACAGGGACAGCTCGCAATACACCCCTTTTTCCCCCCAGGCATATTGGGATACAACAGAAAAAGTATAGAACCCCATGGTCAGGCATACCTGACTATTCCAATTTCAGTTCAGCTGCTACAGTTTCCCAGCCATTGCGACTATGGATAAATGGCTTAAACATCTCTGATAACAGCTAACCTCATCAAGTTACTGTGAGGATTCAGTGATGTGCAATAAATAGCCAGCTCTTATTGCTCATGAGCAACAAATGTGTGCATTTCTTTTAAATTCTGTATGCAGTGACATCTTGTTGGTAGCTTGAAATTGGCCATGGTGGGACAATTTATACCACAGAAATTGACAAAAGCTACAAATCAAAGCTTTTTTTTTTTGATTTTTTTCCTATTTTCCCATGTCTGATTTACTAGTTCATTCCTGAAAATTAGATAATATGCAAAATGTTTAACAGTGTATCCAGCTGTTTTCCTTTCCTTTCCTGTATTGAAGAGTTTGCAAAGACAGTTTTACTTATATATCTAGAAAATTCTAGCAATGATCTCACTTTCATAATCAGTCATTTGTTACGGATTTGCTCTTGCTGTTGCTTTTGACAATCATACAAGGCTATTTGTTAGCATGACCTTGATTAGACTTTAAATACCAAGTGAAATTCTACTCTACTATTTTGAAAAATGGTGTTGCGAATTGATCTTGGATACTTCGCTGAAGCAGAGCTAATAAATGCCGCATGTGAGTTTTTGAATTGCCTGAGTTCTACTGAGAAGCTGGCACTTTCTGTTTTGTCTCAGTGGCATCACCAAAAAAAGTTTTCCCTTTAATCAACGGACTCACTCAGGAAACCACTCCACCTTGCTGTGACAGTTGGGAAAACTGATGGACTCCCAATAGACATAAAATGCTACTAAAATTATTTGACAGTGCAATTCAACATACCACACTAGACCCAAAAAAAAAAAAAAAAAAAAAAAAAGAAGAAGAGAAGAAACCTGTGACATAGAGGTTACCATGGTACCATGGATTTAGTGGAGTGGAACCAAATGCCACAGCAGAAGTTACTGCACTTGGAAGCGGGTAGAGGTTGACTTTCTAATAATGTGCTGGGGGTGTGGCAGGCATTGTGGGTATAAAGGCACCAGAGGTTCTTTTTCCTGGTGACTATTGGGAGATTTCTTCATGAAATCCTACAGGATACAGTCTCCCTCTCAGCACACAAGATCACGAATGGAAACTAGAATTCTCCCAAATATTCTTAGGATTGATTCCTCTTATCTCAAGAAAGTACCAGAGCTAGCACACAGCTGAAATTCCTTCTCAGAGGTGCTTTGGAGTCATTCTGGTAAGCAGTAACATAGCATATTTTATTAGGAAGAAAGTCATAGTTGTTATCGACAGACTGTCTCCCAAATTTTAATATTGCCATTCACATGTGACCTTGAGTATGTTCCTTGATTTCTCTAAAAATCAAACTTTTCATCTTTATAGCAGGCACCCATACAGGATCAATATGAAGGCCAAATACTGAAAATAAGTCCTATATAGTAAAACAATATGTCAAATGTAAAATGTTTTTACTGCTTGCACACTCTTGGTCACATCCTACCAAAAATAAAAGCCTTTTAGTGCCAAACCTCTAATGTGGCATCAGTAGGAAGCCAAACTGCACATCTCATAAATCATTCTGGAATGTGAAACCATGGAGCTAAGAAGAAGACAAAATTCTCAGTATTATGAGCTGGGCTTTGGAATCAGGCAGAACTGGCTGCTAAGCCAAGTTTCAACATATGCTAGCTATGCAATCTTAGGCAGTTTATTTACCTCTCTAAACCTCAGTTTCCTCTTCTTCAAGATAAAGATGATGATACCGTGTTTCCCCTAAAATAAGACCAGGTCTTATATTTGCTCCAACAGACGCTTAGGGCTTTAGGGGATGTCATCCTGAAAAATCATGCTAGGGCTAATTTTCTGGTTAGGGCTTATTTTCTGGTTAGGCCTTATTTTCGGGGAAACACGGTAGGACCTAGCCAATTATGTAGTTGTGTTAAATGAGAGAATTCATATAAAAGTGATTAGGACCATAATTAGTTCTCAATAAATGTTTTACTGTTGTTGTTGTTAGGAAGGCAGAAGATATTCCTAATACTGAGGATAAGAATCTCTAGAGGAAGTTAAAAGAGTCTGACAAGAGTCACAGATTCTTAAGCTCCAGAAATTTAAATTAATGGCCCGTGGTGGTAGCTAGCTTTGCACTGTAAAAGTAAGGCAAACTAGCCTCATTTTCCTCCAGGCTCTTCCTCTTCAACTTTCTTCCATTTAAACTATAAGAAATACCAGTAGGAAGACAAATGTATTTGTGTACAAGTTCTTCTTCTGGGAAACAGGAGGCCCTAAAAGGTAAGATTTTCCCCACTCTCTGTTTCTCTGGGACTCAATTTCCTGGACTTTGAAATAGAGTGGGAAAGACGAGCAACCAAGGTTAAGGATGAGGGTGGTTTGACTGACCATAGGCCACACAGCATGGAAAAGACAGAAAGGAAATTTTACACCCAGGCAAAGGTAGACTAGGGAAGTAAGGGGTGGTCCACAAGGTTAAATCCAGAAAAGAAGACGGAGACTAGAAATAGAGTAGATACCAAAGGTAAAGAGAGCTGCAGCGACTGTGGACAGGCTGGATAGGAGGAGTTCAGGTCAAGCCTGAGCTATGATGACAGAAGCTACGATAACACGATTACGTAGCTATTAAGGTGAAGAAACTGTCAGAAATGATTCACTATCTTGGTTTGAGGTTGGTGATAAGGAATATTAGAGAATTGTAGGCTTACAACTTCTTTTTGTTCCCCTAAGAGGGAAAAACAGGCTATCTCTTAAGAAAATAAAATATGCTCTTGTGTGTAGGACTGCGCATTGGGCCAGTCTCAGAAAGTTTTAGCATTTTTATTTATTGACATGGAATCCAAGCCTTTCTGTGTCCACAATTCTCCCAGGTTAAACCAGGATAGAAGGTACTTAAGTCAACCAGGACATCAGAATAACAATTAAAGTGACTGCTAGTAGAAAAGTCGTTGCCAGAGACTGGGGGTATGGGTAATTGAGAGGTTGGTAAAAGGGTACAGACTTTTAGCTATAAGATGAATAAGGTCTGAAAATCTAACGTAAAGCAGGGTGACTATAGTTGATAACACTGGATTGTATAATTGAAATTTGCTAGGAAAGTAGAACCTAAATGTTCTCACAAAAAAAAAAAAAAAGAAAGGAAGGAAGGAGGGAAGGAAGGGAAGAAAAGGAAAAGATAAACAGGTGAGGCGATAGATGTGTTAATTAATTTAAAACTTAATAACCCGAAACCTTGTTTAAAATGAAGTTGGGAGTCAAGAAGGGGACACTGGTGCCCCACAGGAAGAACTCTTTGTTTACAATAGCTCTCCCAACTTCCTCTTCTCTGAGTTTCCTCTCCTTTATTTCAAGGGAGTTATGCATGGTTTGCCTTCAGACTGCATGTCCCAAATTGAAATTTGTTGTTGTTCCCAAGTAAACCCAATTTTGCTAGAGAAATATCTGGCTGTTTGTTTAAGGTCAACATTAACTAGAAGGTAGGAAGGAAATCCTTTCACTATGTATATGTATATCAAATTTTTTAAAAAGTGATCACAATTTTCTGTGTACCAACAAGCACCCCAAAGCCTGAAAGAATCACTGGGCTTTAGCACAATACCTAATAAATTAGGCGCGTTAACTACAATTTTTTTAAACAAAATTCCATCCAGACTCCTTTCTTCAAGAACCAACATCTTAAAAAAAGAAAAAAATTCATTATCAGAAGAAAAATCAGCAGCTATATCCAATGCACAGGGCAAGAAGGAAACATTCTCAAGAGGCTGAAATAACTTTGTCTTGTTCATAGTGAAGCACAATGCTTATTAACAAAATCGGTCAAGAGCAACTTGCATTTGGAAGAGTGCACTCTGTGACTTGAAGCTAAAATTTGTGACAGAATCATTTTCTCTTGCAACTTTCCAAGATTTCCTAGATTTACTCAAGCTCTCCATGGTACGATTATAGTTTTCTTTGGCATATTTCAATGTCTTCATTCATGATCTCTCATAAAATCAGGCATACCTTAAAAGGCAGAGGTAGCACATGTTATTAACTACAACATATGCTTTTTAAAAACAGAAGTATAATGCTTATTCTTAATTAAACAAAATTCCATCATGTTTTGGTGAAATGTCAACTCTTTTGCCAATTACAACTGTTTTACGTGTAAACAAATAATGAAATTTGTTCTATGGATTCCTTTTACTCTTGTGTTGCTGAATTCTAGTTAAGAGGATAGAAGATAAAGTACAATAATAGAATATTTGAGCCACGAAGGGGATTTTAGAGCTCATCTCACCAACTCTCTATTTCAAAGTGCATTAGACTAAGTCTGAGAGAAGTAAAAGTGATTTACCCTAGACTTCAGATCTGTTAAAATGAAACAGTAATGAGCAAAGTAAGGGTGAACCACAGCCACACACTAGTATAACAACAAATTTTATGAGGACTTACTATGGTTGTATTATATTTCCTGAACATAATGCAATTAAACTAGATATGTAATTGCAAAAAGGTAAGTAGAAAAATCACCAAATATTTAGAACTTATGCAGTATACTTATAAATAGCCCATATACCAAAGAAAGAACAATTCAAAAGAAAATACTTTGACCTAAATGAAAAATTTAAAGATATATGAAAACTTGTAGAGTGAAGCTAAAGCCTGTGTTGGTGGGGGGTGGGGGGGGGAGCTTAAAATCTATTACCTAAAGTATCTCACCAAGAAGCTATGAAAAAAAAAAAAAGTAAATTAAATACCCTCCAAAAGTAGAAGGAAGACAATAATAAGGGTAAAAGAAGAGATGAATGAAATAGAAATAAACATAACAGAAAAGGTCAGTAATCCAACAATTTGATTCTGTGAAAAGAATAATTAAATTTGCAAACATCTTTTCAAGAGTGAAGATAACAAAGAAAGAAGGTAGAAAAGAACGAATACCAGAAATGAAAAATGGAGCACCATTACAGTCCCTACAGAATTAAAAGAATGAGGAGCTATTATGAAAAACTTCATGCCAATAAACTTGAAAATTTAGATGAAATCAATAAATTCCTACAAAACACAGATTGTAACTGACACATAAAAAAGAAAAATATGAATAATTCCATATTTATGCAAGAAATTGAATCTGTAATAAAAATTCTTCCTAATACTTACAAAGAAATAACTCCTATTTTATACAAATTCTTCCAGAGACAAGAAAAAGAAGGAACACTTCCAAACCTAGGATAAACTTGATTATCAAAATCTGGTAAGAACAAGACAAAACAATAAAATTGCTGTCCAATCTCTCACTGGAGTGTAGATACAAAATTCTAATCAAAATATAAGCAAACTGAGTATAGTTATATAAAGATGGATAATGTATTACAATGAATTCAAGGTTGTTTAATATATATGAAAAGACATATCAAAATTTTTTTAAAAAAATTTTTTCTAAAGAACTTGAATGGGCACCTTACAAAAGTTGATAGCCAATAAACTTTTGGCTTGACATAAGTTAGTCACCAGGGAAATGCAAATTAAAACGAAAATGAGCTATCACAACACCCCCAGAATGTCAAAAACTAAAAAAATTATATTTAATATGAAGAGCTGGTGAAGATATGGATCAACTGGAACTCTACTGCTGGTAGGAATGTAAGTTGTTACAAAAACTTTAGAAAATGTTTTAGCTATATCTACTAAAGTAGAGCAAATGCATACTCTATGATCCAACAATTCCATTTCTGGGTATATATGAAAAGAAATTCATATGTATGTTCACCAAAACAATTATACAGCAATGTTCATAGCAACATTATTCATAGTAGCACCAAACTGGAAACAACTCAAATATCTATTGGCAGCAAACTGGATAAAGAAATTACAGTATTTTCACACAAAGGAATATAATCACCCAACATATTGTTGAATCTCACAAACATTATGTTGAATAAAGGAAGCCAGATGCAAAAGGAGCGTGTGTTGAATGATGCAATTTATATAAAATTCAAAAACAGCCCAAACAAATAGAAGTGATGGAATTCAGAATAGTTGTTGCTGTTGGTGGATGAGGGAATGAAAGGCAAAGGTAAAGTTTTATAATCTGACCTGGGTCGTAGTTATGTGAGTGTGTTTACCTTGTCAAAATTCACTGAGATACATACATAATTTATGTGCTTTTCCGAATGTACATTATACTTTAATAACAAAAAATGGGAAGAAGAGAGCAGAGAACAATAAAATTTGGAGACTGGAAAACAGCTGAGTGGTAGCTAAAAAGACCTGAAAGAGGGAGCTCCAGACCCAGAAAAACCCAGATCCTCAGAAGGCCCAATAACTGGTAAGATCATCTAAAGTGGGGTAAGGAATATGGGCTAATAAGAAGAAAATTAGTTTAAAGCTGTTGAAGAAAGTTGTCTCCCCAGTCTCATCCCATCTCCATTGTATACCCTCCTACATTGGCAGAAGACAGATTTATTTTTTGGAAAGAATAAAATAGAAGGGACCAGTTAAGGTCAGGTATGCTTTACTAAAAATGGAAATTTAACATATACTTACACGAGTCTGCTTCTTCCACTCAGCTTCCAAATGTTGGCTGCTGGGCCTTCACCCTCCAGGCAGGAGATTGCAAGAGTCTCGTCTGGAGAAACTGTTCAATGAGAAAAGACAAAACAATACTGAAATCAGGAGTTCTCCAACATCAACTTAGCCAAATTACCATATAATGATACTAACGTCAACTAGTCCTATTCACATGCTCAGAGCTTCCAATAAGTTTATTCCCCTACTCTTAAATATAAGCCGACATCCAGGACTATTAAATATCCTAGGGGAATAAACAGGGGGAAAAAAAGCAACATGGAAGAAACAGAGACTATGCAAGGAGGAAACAGAGACTATGCAAGAAGAAAAAAATCTCAGAAAAAACTATCTTTAATGTCCTCAGTGTAATATGAGAGAATGATGCAACCTGGAAACAAGAGCAGGAGAACCAATACAGATCAGCCGCAAAGAGAATCCTTGGGCTGGTGGCAAATGGGAATCCAAAAGTGACAGCTGTGCACTAGCTATGGAGGGCATCGTGTTCAGACTAAAGCAGGTCAGAACGAGAGAGATCACTGCAGAAGATGAAATTGTTAGGATAACAGATGTAAATTCACGTACTGAGAGGACATTTAGGCAACTGGCAGAGTGTTCAGGGTTGGCCTTTTTAAAGCATAGAAAACTAAGCAAACAAAAAAGGGAAATTCTTATAACAAAGAGGAAAAAACAGGTTGCATAGGTATGGAAACGTGATCACGGTTTATTATATGACTGAGGTCTGAGTTATGTGATAATAATATAAATACTAAATTTACCAACCCCCAGTTATAATTTTACCATACTGGCACCCTAAGTATTTCCCACTGATACCGTAAGTATTCGAGGAAAGAGAGGCAGTAGCGGAAACCACATGGTTACCTTCCCATACTGGGAAGTTAACGAACAATCCCTAAAATGTAAATAACAAAAAAAAAAAAAAAAAAAAAAAAGAGGCAAGAGATTGGGAAGTGATTGCCTCCAGGAAGGGGAATCAGGAAAAGGAAACTAAGACCTGTTAATTGGTCTTGACATACCTGGTAGAAGTAGCTAACCTTCTGAAGTAAGAACATGTATATTTGATAAAAATGAAAACTGTCTTTAAATGAGGAATGAGTAGGAGTTAGATGAAATGTTAAGGGGGAAGGGCATTACCAATAGAGGGGTGTCATGAACAAAGGCTTCAAGGAAGATAGCCATGGCATACTGCAGGGGGGGACGACAAGCAGAAGTATGGTGCTGAAGCATCAAATCCGACTTACAGGGAGGTTTCTAGATCTCATCTTCCACTTGTTCATTCATCAGTGTTGGAAAGTGAAGTGCCAGGATGTTGACAATCTGGGACACCAAGAATGCACACAGTGCTACCCTGGCACAGCTTGAACCCAAAGCAAACTATTCAACCTGGTAAGTTACCCCTGGTGTCCTGAATGAGGCCTAAGGTTGACAAACTACTTATCAGCAGAGCTACAGTGAACCTGGAAGAATATCACTCAGAGCAAGCACCTCCAGAGCCAAGCAAGCCGGAGCAGATAGAAGAATTGGAACATGTGGCAATGCTGGTCTCAAAGCCTGGCAGACAGCGAGCACACAGCACACCCAGGCCTGTGGAGATGAATGAGCAGGAAAAGGAGTTTCCCTAGCGCCTGGAAACTCTTGGGTTTCTGCTGGTCACTTGGAAGAAGGCTTCCTAGGGCCACAAGGGGATTGAAGTTAAGACAAAGCTGTGAAGTTAAGATAAAATAGGAGAGGTGTTTTGTTGCTTTCTTCTGGATATTGAATAACCCATAGCATGAAAGGTAAAAACAATAGTCATTAAGGTAAAAGGAAAATGTCTGGTTTATAAAGTGGAAAATTTCAAACAATCAAAAATTAAAGGATGAAAATTAGATGGTAAGCACTAGAAAAAGCAGAAGATTATAACAAGGATTTTTTTTAATGTTTTGTAAGCATTATGTGTATTTAAGAGGACAAACATCAAGGAAAAACTATGTGCACTTATAATAATAACGGAGGAATTAGAGACAATGGAAAAGGAAATAACACAGACACTAAACAATTACTTGCAGCTGTCTTAACAAATATAAAAGACTAGAGAGTTGTCCCATTTGAGGATCAGATTTCTTCCACTGAAAGCATGAGAATTTGGAAGTGGGTAGGTAATCATGGTACTGCTGATAAAGATAGAGTATCTTTCATCTGATAAATACAGACAAGAAGCATCACAGGAAGATGGAAAAGAAGGAGCCAAGGTTTTTAAGAGATTCATTTTCGAATTTGTGTTATTTTCATAAAAAGCAAGGAGTTTAAATAGTGATGACAATACGTGCATGGAATTACCCTCCACTTTGAATGAAGAAAAAACCAAACATGCAGTTTAATTTTGGTGAAAGAACATTTAGAAAAGATATAATCGGAAAGGAAATAACATAAGTACTGTGCCTTTTGATATATGAAATAAACTACTAGATTGGAATCTACTCCCAAGTTCCTCTCTGAAGGAAATATGCAGGCATAATTGCAACTATACAGAGATAAAGAAGACACTCCTGGCCCTACCCCATAATTCTAAAGGTTTAGTTTGATTTAAAATTTCTCTAATTTAATAATCTCTAACAGATCGTTTTACCCATAGTTGAATACTAGAAGTAAAATTAAGCCATTTGGGGCAGCTTTGTTGAAGGCTTAACATGCTTTTCCAGGTCTCATTATTAGCTGTGATCTCTAAATTTCTTTCCTTTAACAACAGCAATAAAAAATGTAAGCCACACAGATGTCCAGCCTTGCTTTTTTTCATGAGTATATCTGTAGAGAGCATTCATCTCTTCGGGGCTTTGTTTCCAATCCTTGCATGGATTCATTTTTAGTTTTAATTAGATGATTTCCCTCTTTTTACCTTTTCCACCCACCTTTAAATGGGAATAGTTAGACTGACTCACTACACAGAAATTTTAGGAGGATAATGGTGTAAATTGCATTGACTTTGCTGTATCCAATTTGTAAAGGAAAACATTATGCATTTTTATAGAGTTTGTATTGCTTTTTGTTTTTACTTTAAGTTTTAGAATCATAGCAGCCTGACAATAAAACTACCCTGTTGAGGATGTATGGAAATAAACAGTTTTACTATTCTTTCCTTTTGACTGCAACTGCTAAGGTCCTTATATCAATGAAATGACAATCTCCATTCTCTGTCTCTCTGCCTCTCTATTACATACATACATACATACATACACAATTTCCTAATTCAATAATCTGATAATGAATATATAAAACATAGCTTATGCTATTAAAAATGTATATTCCATTCCTGGGAAATACAACACAATCTAGAAAAATGATGATAAGAGTTGCTAAAAATAGAAGTATAAAATCTAATTAAATAGAGACTTCAGATACAGAACCAAATACATATGGGTGGTGACTTTATATGTGGCATTTTCATCAATGGAGAAAAGTGGAAGTACCTATAAATGAGGTTAAAGCAACGGGAAAAATAAAACTTGAATCTCTGCTTTGTTCTCTATACCAAAATTAATTCTAGCTGTATCAAAGATGTAAATATGAAAAAAATTAAATCCTTTAATATTCTCTACAAAAATACAGATAAAATTATTATAATCTTAGAATAGAGAAGATCTTCCTGACAGGGACACATGATTAAGAACACGTTAAAAAAAATAAAAATAAAAATAAATTTAGCCGCATGAAAATTTTTAATAACTATTTGACAATAATGAACAACAGGTAATGGCAAAATAGAAAACATTTTTACAATACATACTGTATAAAATATTTTTCTTCAATTTACTATGTTAAATATAAAGATAAATTTCTAAATTTACAAAGAGCATATACAAATCAATAATCATTTTTAGGAAAGAGTAACTCAAAAAAATGAGTGACGAATGAGCACACAGAAGAAAATATATGCAAATGAACAATGATCAGATGAAAAAAAGCTGAAATTTATTCAAAACTCAAAATGTAAACTCATACAAAGATGCTGTTTTTACCCATTAGAATGGCAAAGATATATATAGATTTGTGTAAATAAAAGAATATGTGTTTTATATATAGAAACACACATATATACATATATTCATGTGCACTGCTGGTTTATGTATAATAATTATATCTGAAAAGGTAGGCAAGACTTGATTACCTTTGGAAAGTGATCCCAATGTGGGAAAGAGAGAATTTTACTTTTTTAAAAACTAGAATTTAATTTTAGGTTTACAGAAAAATTGAGCGGAAAGTATAGAGTTTCTGGATTTTCTTTGCCCCCACACAGATGCAACCTTCCCTATTATCAATATCCTACACCAGCTGATGAACTCACAATGACAGGTCATTATCACCCCAAGTCCATAGTTCACTTTAGTGTTCACTCTTGCTGTTGTACATTCTGTAGGTTTTGACAAATGTACAATGGCATGTATATACCATTGCAGAATCATATAGAGTACTTTCACTGACCTAACATTCCTCTGTGCTCTGCCTATTTATCCCTTCTTCCCTCCTAACCCCGGACAATCACTGATCTATTTTTTCAAAAATAAATTTTATTAGGGAATATTAGGGAACAGTGTGTTTCTCCAGGGCCTATCAGCTTCAAGTCGTTTTCCTTCAATCTAGTTGTGGAGGGCACAGCTCAGTTCCAAGTCCAGTCGCCATTTTCAATCTTTAGTGCAGGAGGCACAGCCCACCATCCCATTGGGAATCAAACCAACAACCTTGTTGTTGAGAGCTTGCCCTCTAACCAACTGAGCTATCCAGCCGCCCTCACTGGTCTTTTTATTGTCTCCACAGTTTTGCCTTTTCCATAATATTATATAGTTGGAATCATACAGTATGTAGCCTTTTCAGATTCTTTTTAAATTACTAATAGACATTTAAAGTTCTTCCACATCTTCCACATCTTCTCATGGCTTGAAAGCTCATTTCTTTTTAGCGCTAAATAGTATTCCACTGTCTAATGTACCATAGTGTATTTATCCAATCACCTACTGAAGGACATCTTGGTTGCTTCCAATTTTTGACAATCATGAATAAAGTTCTTATATACATCTATGTGTAGATTTTGTGTGAACATAAGATTTCAACTCATTTGGGTGAAAAACTTGATTGCTGGAACATATGATGAGTATGTTTACCTTTGTTAGAAACTACCCAAACTGTTTTTCAAAGTGGCTATATTATTTTGGATTCCCACCGTCAATGAAAGAGAGTTCCTGTTGCTCCACATTTTGTCAGCATTTAGTATTGTCAGTATTTTGGATTTTGGTCATTCTAATTGGTATATAATGGGGGTTTTACTTTTTATATGTTATCTTTCAGTATTATTTGAATCTCCTAATCATGGGAGTTTTTGTAATGCTAAAAAGCATCATCCAATGCAAAATGATCAGCCATTTTTACATCTGAAGGGATGACCAGTTCATTTCATTCATCTAATTGCTATAGGAACTTTGGAGAAAGGGGTGAAGAGAATTAAAAACAAAACAACAACAACAAAAAAAACTCTCCTTCTTAGATCTTATCAAGCCACTAGAACCAGTCCATGATAAGGAGAAGAGAAAAGGAAATAAACATTTCTGGACACTTAACTATTTTCTGCATGATACCTTTCCTACTGGTATTGTAGTACCTCCGTCAAATGAATCTAGGAAATGAGATTCACTCTGACTACTAGTATATTAAAAACTCTAAGAAGCGTTGCAGTACAGAAAACCGTATAATTTCACCTGACATTGTTGTCCACAATTATTTGATCACAGAGAGTACTTTTTTATACATAACTCCTATTAACATTAGGCAGAAAACACTTGGGGAAATATTGGTCTATTTCCTTTAACATGCATTATTTTATTTGATACTAATAACAATTCTAGGGGGGAAAATCTTATTCTTTTCATTTTAAAACTGAGAAAATTGAGATTTCAAACATTTAGGTAACTTTGACCAAGATCATGCTACCCACATGTGGAATTCATATTTGAGTGTTCCCAACTCCATGGTCCACACCATCTGTTGCAGAAACTCATGAAAACCCACCAGGCTCAGGAATTACTCCATACTGGATTCCCTCATTCCATTTTGATATGTTTTAGAATAACCATATTCTATGTGAAGGTGAAGCAATGACAATAGGGCCAAAACCCAGAATCAGAGACTCCTAAAGCCATAATTTGGACAATAAGATGATTTTTGCATGGGCTCAGCTATAACAAAATAAAATACTGTGATTCTCTCTGGTTCAAATTACCCTTCTTACAAATCATCTCGATTTTCTCACCTTAATAAACTTTTGAGGATTTGGCCACCTCTAAGGAATTCAGATCAGCCATGTAATTCAGGTAGTCCCTGACTCACTGTGGTACCCAACTCTAACCATCATGTGCTCTCAGGCCCCACCAAAAGGTATCTGATAGCACTGTAACAAAACACAAAGCAAAAAAAAAAGGGGGGAGGGGGGGCACAGAGGGAAGAAAATCTAACCATTACTCTGAATTACCTTGCTTGTCTGGGTTTTGGTCAGATAACACTTCAATTATTTTTTTTCTGCATTAATTTCTTTTCCGGTAAAGTGTTTAAAGAATATACTTCCAGTTAAAGCTTTTAGGGTAGACCATTGCTCAAGCCATTTTCAACTTTATTGGAGAAAGCATTTGAAAATATACTATGGGTAGAAATTCAGATATGGCTCTTGGGGAAAAGAAGGATGACTTAATAGGTCTCCCCACCAACCCACCTAACTTCTGTGATTGAATTAATATAGAGGATAATGAGAGAGGAGGGATGGAAATGTGAGTTGTTACCACAATTTGAGCTGTGTACAGTTATATCATGGCATCAGTTTTTCCACTCAAGCTGGTAAATGACTACACCCAGAGATATGTGAGCCCTTTCTGATGAGATATAAATCAATCCAAACAGTTATCCAATTCTCTCCTGCAATGAATTTAAACCATATCTTTTCCATTCTTTTAGCCTTGGGCTCTCATTTCATTTCCAGCTCACTGTGGTGTAAGCTCAATTTTTAAGTGATTTGATCCAGTTGCCTGGCCTTGAAACTTAAAAAAAAAAAAAAAAAAATTAAAGTAAGTCCAAACTGTCAAATCCGAACATCTGGTTAAGCAGGGTTTGTATAAGGATAAGGAATATATCTCACCTAACTGGATCATAGAGGTTTAGAGAATATATTTATCAGTTCGCTATTACAGCATACCAAACACCTCTATACTTAATAGCCTAAAACATTCTGTATTTTTATTGCCCACAAGTGTCTGGGAGGGCTGGCCTTTCGGCCTTCTTGTCAGGGTGGTTCTGCTGCTGTCACTAGGATCACTCACACGTCTGTGGTCAGCTATGCATTGGATAGGCACTCTGCTGATCTTGGTGGGGCTCCCTCCCATGTCCAGGGGTTGGCTAGCTGTTAGCCGGGACAGGATGGTCGCAGCAGGGATATTTCATCTCTGCTCCGTGTAGTTTCTTGTTCTCCTGTAGGCTAAGCCCACAGAGAGGCAGGGTCCACAAGACAACAGAAGCAAATAGGCCTCTGGAGGCCTAGGCTCAGAACTGGCACACCATTATTTTTTTAATTGTATCCTATTGGCCAAAGCAAGTCATGAGGACAGCCCAGATTCAACAGATAGAGAAGCAGACTTTGCCTCATAGGACACATTTCAGAGGGTGTTGAAATGGGGGAGGTGTGAACAATTGAGGATTGTCTTTGTAACCAATTTATAATAGTGCTTGATCTCTTTCTTTTCCTAGATGAATCTCAAGGCATCCTGGGTGCATCCAGAGAGGTATTTCCCCACCTCCAGGCCGAGGGTAGAGGGCCATTGTTCACCATCAGTAGAGCTCAAAGCCAGTGATTCCTCTTCAAATTATGTAAGCTTCACAAAGGCAGGCAGGGTCTCTCTCTCTCTCTCTCTCTCTCTCTCTCTCTCTCTCTCTCTCTCCCCCCCCCTCTCTCTTTCTCTCTCTCCCCCGCCCCTTTCTTTTTTCCCACCCTACTGTATTCCTAATTTCCAGCACATTAAACAATGCCTGGCTCAGGTCCTGAATAAATATCCGTGAATGAATCAATGAACGAGTGGAAGGAAGCATTATATAAGAGCCTCTATTAACAGAGTCAGATGCAGAAAGAGAACCAAATCCAACAGAGACTGAGGACAGCAGTAATGAAGTGACGCAAAGCAGATAAGAGAAATCTACCCCAGAAAAGAAACTTTGGAACCGAAGACAAATGACAGTGGTGATGGGGTTTTTGAGGTTTCCGCTGCTGCTGGCTTGGCCATTCTGGGAATTTAAACAGGCCACAGCATGCAGCTGGGGAGAGATGAATCCACTCCAGAGATCAAGTGCAACAGGAAAAACAGTAGATTGTGCAGCTCTTCGTCCTGGAAAGTAGCTGATTCCAGGTGCCAAGGATGAAAAGATAGGGTGACCTTCTCTGGGGTGGATCTATAGTAGGTTTTACTCACTGGGCTGGGGCAGGGAGGATGGTGGTCTGGGAAGCCCCCAACAACATGGAGAGTTGTCCGTAAATATCAAGGTCCTTACCACCAGGTAGGGTTTAGGGACAGACTTGAGACAAACACCTGCATCCAACTGGGAGGAAAGAAAAGCTAAAATGACAAGAGATGGGCCCTTGGAATGTGAACACAGCTAAGGAAGAAGCTGATGGCATCCACCAAGGGAGGGCCAAGGAGAAATGAATGGTTAGTACCTAAGGGATTCCCTGGCTGCTCGAGGCCACGCATATATTTGACTCCCTTGTCCTTTAGCGAGCAGGGATGTGTTTTATCCCGTCAGTACAATCTGCATTCTGGATGACAGGACTCACTTTCTGCAGGGTGCATAACAGCTTTCCGACATGTTGTCAGAATGTGTCAGGTCGAGTTACTGTGATTCTATTTCATGAGGATGTGACATACAGCGCCATTGCTGGCAATTCAAATGTTTCCTGTCAATGCCTGCCACTCACGGATGGATGTGTAATCAAACCCAAGTCACAGCGAGGTTCTTTGCATGAGAGTCAGTTCCAAGTTTTACTTTTAATACCTGAGGTTTTGTGTTACTGATATTAAATAAAAACACTTTGCAATGAATTTTAAATGAGGTAAAAGCTCTCACCAGAGATTTGTTAAAAGCAGATGAACAGCTGTTCTCTTTCCCCCCCTTTTTAGTAGAAGGGCTTTAAATTATATATTAACCAAAAAGGTAAACAGAATAAAATGGGCAATTAAATATTAATGGAAGATGTAGTGGAATTGTCCTGTGCTGCACTTAAAACAGTCTGAATGATTGAGCTGTGAATTGCTCTCCCCGAGGTATTGAAATATTCATCAGTGCTATTTAATAAATGTTCATATTCGTAGGCACTCATGTTTACACTACAGCACTTGCAAGAGAGTGCTTACTAAAGAAAACATGCTAATGGAAGATGAACTTTCCTGTACAGTGAGTCACCTTAAATTATACAGAGTGTGCTGCTCAGGAGACAGGGAAATCTCTCCTCTGACAAATGAGGAGCTTGCATAAGAGAGGGGCGTCTTTTGTTAAGAGAATGGCTGGGGATGGCACAGAGGCGTAGTGGCACCAAGACTATTTTGAGGTTTTGAAAAATTTATCCGGTTTGCATTTTAAAAATGGTTAACCTTTCCTGCCTGAAGCAGAGCTTCATTCCAGTGCTATTACTGTAAACCGGCATACGTTTTGGGAAGGGATGCAAGAGAGAGCAAAAAGAGACTGCAGTGGGAAACCCTTAAACCACCAAGGTAAAAGCGTTCTGAGTGACAGTGAAAACCGACATGAAGACACACAGCATTTATGGGAGGAGGCGGACTCTGCTTCTCATCGCTCCCAATGCTTGACATTTATTTAGCCATTCTTTCCCAAGAATTGCAGATACTGTGTCACCTCAGGTGGGGAGCATGATTGTTCTTGTACATTGAACAGGATCGTGGCCAATCAATACCCTGGAATTGGCTGATCTCTAGGGAAGATAATAAGATTTACTAGAGCAGTGGAAGGAAGGGGACATAGCTGTGGCTGTTGGATTTCTGATGAGTGCGATTCCTAGAAGGAATACACCCACCCAACTTAGACACCTGTTTACTTAAAAATATAGTTACACAAATTCAGCAGCATCGTGCACGTGTTGCATCAGGCTCAACAGAAGGCTTCCTTTGTGACGGCCCTTCTTCATCATTCATGATTAACCAAAACCTTAACTAATGTATATTCAGTGAGAAAAGAGGAGCTTGGATCCCAGAGTAACAAGAACAGACATATAGAGCATTGTAGATTGACTTCTTGGGCTCAATATTTCACTCTCCTTTAATACTATATACTGCCACAACTGTGTTATATCTTCACCGGGGGTTGAATATACGTCTCACCCCCTTGACTGACGGCTTGGCCGTGTAACTTGCTTTGGCTAATGGGATGGACATGGCATGAAAAAAATGCTCAAAATGTCCACACACAGTGGGCTTGCTCTCTTGTGCCCCAGCCTTCTGCCATGAGAAGAAAATGGCTCCAGTAGCTGTTAGTCCAAAGAGGATGAGAAACACTGTGGCTCCAAGCCCAATTTAATCCACCTAGATCAGGTGAACTCTAACTAATCTGTAGATGTGTGCACAAAATGCTAATTTTATATGCCACTGAGTTTGGAGTTTGTTATATAACATTATTACAGCGTTGTCAAGGTCAGAGAGGATCATCGGGAGATAATGGGCAACTACTGATTGTTATCCTACTGTTTATTAATATGTTTTAGAGAGGAAGTATTAGGTTACTAATACAACATCTAAATTTAGACAGGGAGCTGCGTTCCTTCATAGCAGGACATTGACTTTTACCCACATTTGAAACCCTGGAGCCTTCTAGGATTTCTCTTTTTTCTTCAACATAATCCCTTCAAAAAGGTCACCAAGTCCTGTTGATTCAATTATTTGAATGTATTTGCACTGCCTCTGTCTACTTCTAAGCCCTGTAATTCTGATTATGACAATGGCTAATCAGTTGCCTTCCAATGTCTACATTTCAATCAGAGTCATCTTTCCAACAGACCATGAAAAACTTCCTGATTATAATGACTCCCTTCCCTAAATCATTTTAATAAACGAACACCTATTAATGGTTTTCCATTGGTTATAAATACTTTAGAATAATATTCCATGATCTTAAAAATCTGTCCCCGGTTATACTTCCATCTATAACTCTGGTCATTTCTCCTCACTTTCCCCTAAACTATGGTACTCCCAGATATTTTTACTTCTATGGCTCTTTTCGTGTGTGTGTGTGTGTGTGTGTGTGTGTGTGTGTGTGTTTGTGTTTGTATGTGTGTGTTTTGCTCCTTTTGCCTAGCATGCTCTTCTCTCTAATTCACTAACATCCCTCAAGTTCCAACATAATTATATGTCACTTCTCCCCCTGCAATTCCATAAGACTTTAAAAGACTATTCGCCCTATTTTATTATAAACATGTATTGCCCAATGAATGTCTCCTATTATGCTAAGGGTTCCTTTAAAGTAGGAGAAAAAAGGGCCTAGGACATAGTAGGTGCTCAATAAGTGACTAAACTTAAATACTAGAGCCAGGCAATACATCTTAAACTAATTCTTTTTGAACAGCAAATGATTCCTATTACGATGCTGTAGAATTGAGGAAAATTAATAGCAATATAAGAATAGGGATCTGCTTAGGGATAGAACAGAAGTAAATAGGTTCTTTGGTGGTTAAGATATATAAACAAAACAATAACTTAGAGACTAGTTCTTTTATATTTGTATAAGTGACCTGGGAAAGAATGATCATAGTAAAATCTTGAAATTTACAGATATAATTTAGGTTTTTAGACTTTTCTGGTTGTAAGATTTCAAGCTGACAGGGATAAGTAGCACAAAGAACCTTGAGGCTATCCGAGTTGGTACAAAAATATCAGGTGAGAGATGAAAACAACCCAAATGTCCATCAACTGATAAATGGATAAACAAAATGTGGTATATCCACACAGTAGAATATTACCTATCCATAAAAAAGAATGACATACTGATACATGCTACAACATGAATGAACCTTGAGATAACATTATGTTAAGTGAAAGAAGTCACAAAGAACAATATATTATATGAGTCCATTCATATGAAATGTCCAAAATAGGGAAACAGAGAGAGAGTCAGAAAATAGCGGAATATTTTCTTAGGGCTAGGGGAGACAGGAACATTGGAAAGTAATAGCTAAATGATACAAGTGATGAAAATGCTATAAAATTGATTGTGGTAATGATTGCACAACTATGTGAACAAACTAAAAAAAAACATTCATTGAACACTTTAAATGGGTGAATTGTATGGTATGTGAATTATATGTCAATAAAGCTACTACCCAAAAACTGTCTTTGTAAAATAATTCAAATTTTCTTCATAAGAAAATAGTCTCTGTGTTCCATTATAGCCTGATAAAAGGACTCAGACTGTATAATCAGATATGGGTGAAACTTAGATAGGTTCTGAAATTGAAACAAGACAATGAACTGCTATAGACAAATGGCTCCACACAGTACTGAGGATAACCAGGAAGTGAATGAAAGTCAATCCAACACTTATTGAGCTTCCACTGCTGGCATGATAACTCTAGTTGCCATGATAACACTCACTGTTAACCATTGAGAATCTACTGTGAGTTCAACTCTGATGATACATTTTAGGAACTATAAAATGTAATTATGACATAGTATCTACCCCTAATAAGTGTCCTACAGTTGCAAAGACAAGAAAAGACACATGAAAATATTAGCAACGGGATATCATGAATTACTAAGTTTCACTATTCAATAAAAGAGATAACATGAGTTATTCATTAAAAGTCTTTGAAATACTTAGCCATTAAAACAGACAAACAACAACAATAACAACAACAAAAAACCTGGCTAAGATTTTTGCAGAAGTATTTACAAAAATGGGATCCATTGGGATGGCCCCAAAACAATAATTGTGGTGTTTCTATTCAGTAAATAGTCTCATGCTATCATGTAGGTTTTGCCTTTTTTCCTGATTTGGTAAGTTGAATGTATAGAAACTGATTTACTATTGAGTCCAAGTAGATAAGACGAGTTGTGAATTTTAGTAAAACTACCAAATAGTAGCCCTGTTAAGACTCTGAAGCAACAAACAGGAAGAGCTTTGACTAAGAGATTCAAAACGAATTGGAAACAATGGAAGAAATACTATCTCTACCAGGAGGAAACCCTGGTTATATTTAACAGTAATAGTCTAGTGAGAAAAGTACTAAGTTGTATCTAAGAATTTGTTTATTTAATAGTTTCTTCTATAATCTTTCTTAAATACATTTTTTAGAACTTGCGTTAGATTTAGCTGCTTATAAAATTTGTTTTTACAGAAAAGCAGAATTAAATTTAGAACATGGATTATATCTATTGAGAAATTTCTAAGAAGCCTCACATGTTAGACCATGAGACCATTGTTCAACTGATACAAATATATTCCAGTTATCTAGGAAGAATATCATGAGTATAAACTTATAACATGACTGTTATAAAGTAACAGTAAACATCACAGTCACGTGTAAGAATTTAACCTTTGAAACCTGATCTAACGAGAGCAAAGCCACCACTTAACACAGAAGAATTGGTTCTTCCAGCTTACTTTTATTTGATGATTTCCTCCTGATACGGGACATTTGGATATTGTGTAAGGACTGTTTTCAATGTTCTGTAGATAAAACAGATCTATGTTGAGTGTGATAACTGGACATCAACTAAAGTTCTGGTAGTTAGTATGGCAAAACTCTCCGGGCCAGTCATTTACTGGTTAAGCACCAAAGGGAAGATTACATTCTACAGATGACACACTAAACATAAAAACAAGCTATCTGAGTCATTTTGAGTCTCTTTTTCTTGCTAAAACAAAGTGGAAAGATAAGGCAAAGGGCAAGAGAAAGGGTAACAGAGAGAGCACAAGACCTTGGCCTTCAACCGCCAACTCCACAATGCGACTGCCACTCCCGGCACGTGCTTTAGTGTCCTTGAAAATTCATCCAACATTTGAAACAGCCAGTGTGTCTTCCATCGCTCGCCCCAGGCCTCTGAACCAACGCAGAGATGTGAACAAAAAAGCCTGCCCCTCATGAAGTATGTTCCACCAAGCCTCGTCCAACAGAGAAGAGAAATTTATAGCCTTGTTCAAGAAAAGAGAACGACCTTGTTAGCACAAGTATAGTAATAAGAATACTATATGGAGCAAAAGTATCAGTGTGAATGCTGTAAAGCATCCGGGAGGAAATTACCTATTTTAAACCATAGAACTAGTGAATCACTGCTAATAGCTGCTTATTTATCACCAGCATAAAAAGATAATTTGGCTAAGCTAATGAAGTAATTCTAGCTTTTAACTGACTGCTAGTTATTAATTGAATGTTACTGTAAGAACCAGGGAGGGAAACTACACGAAGGAATAGCAACCAGCTTCCATCTAAGTGTATTAATTTTCTCTTGACACTGCTGGATAATACTCTAGTTGCATAAATACAGGGACATCAAACTGTTTAAGATGATTCCCACAGAGATAAAACCTAGCTTCAGCACTTTATAAGAACAATGCAAAATGTGACGGGCGGAAGGAGGGGTGTGTGTATGTGTGTGTGTGCACATGTGTGTTTTCCTTGGGTATTTCCTTGCATCTCTTTGCAGGTAACAAAAGATCCCCAACAGTAAAGTAGTGACATTGGACACTGCCAGATCTAACATTTAATCCTAGCTAATACCTTCTATGGTGCTACCTTAAATTTGCTGTTTAACTTTCTAAGCCTTAATATCTATCTTCTCAAAACCTGGATAATATTATGTAGTTTAAAACTAAACTGATTTATTGAGGAGTATTAATTTTCTGGGATTATAAACAATCAACAGTTCTATGATGTTTTTCAATACATTCCTCCAAGTTTGCTACATCTGATTCCAGTTCTCTCTGCCCCCAGAGTAGGACACACTGTGACTCTCGCAGACTGGACTTGAATGGAGAGTCAGCTCTTTGTTGGCCGCACCCCCCACCCCCATCCACTCAACCTCCCGCACTTTCCGCCTTCCCTGAGGTGATCTGTCAGGAATGGGACCAGAGTGAAAGAAAGAGAGAAAGTGCACGTTTTCTTCTTGGCTGCTCGTGATTACATTCCTCTCCTTGGCTTCCATGACAGCTGCTCAGGTTTGTTCAGGAACTCTTTGGGATGGGGATAGCCATAGCAGGCCCCGCTGATGAGGTCATACTATGCTCCCAGACAGGCATGCCACTTGGTGGCAGCAAGACTGGGGCTTCCAATTTCACTTACCCTCCTTGGCCAACTCCCAGGCCTCAGTTCCCGTGAAGCATTCATGTAACCAAGGTTTCGTGAGTTCCTGCTATGTGCTAGCCCTCTTCTAGGCCCTGGGGATCATGAATCAGGGATCAAAAGAGAAATCCTTGTCCTCGTGTAGTCAGGACTATCTTAGAGTCTAATAGAAGAACAAAAATAAAATATATTAAATAAAATCTACTTGCTTAAATGGAGATAAGTAATGTGGAGAAAAATAAGCAGGTGAAGGAGATGTGCAGAGCAACGGGAGGGCTGCATGTTTAGATGGTATCGTAGCCCTTACTGAAGTAATGATGTTGGAGTAAAAAGTTGAAGAAGGTGAGACTGGGAATCACTTAAGTACCTGGGGGAAATGGTTCCCAAGTAGAGGGGAGAGCGAGTAAAAAGATTTTGAGGTTAAAAGGAGCTTTGAGGGTCCAAAGGATAGCAAGGAGGCCAGTGTGTCAGGAGTAGAGCAAACAAGGGCAGCCATGACCTAAAGCGTCCAGTTTACTAAGCATTGGAGTGTGTATATATAAGTAGGCACACATGTGCGTTCTCTCTCTCTCTCTCTCTCTCTCTCTCTCTCTCTCTCTCACACACACACACACACACACACACACACACACACACACACGAGGCAAGGGTAGAGATAGTAAGTCCATGGGAGTAGCGCTCTTGATTTTTAACTTGGTTACATATAAGGCCACAACTTCCATAATCTAAAGAGGACTATACTAGGATAGTTAAGATTGTGGGTCCTGGAGTCAGATTATCCGAGTGCAAAACCTGATTTCTCTATTTACTATTTTTGTGACCCTGTGAAAGTAATATAACCTCCCTCCACCTCAGTTTTTTTTTCCTTCTGCAAAATAGGGATAAAATTAGAATCAGCATTACTGTGAGAATGGAGTTAATGCCGAAAAGCATACAGTACAGTGTCTGTCCAAGGTGATCTTAATGGGCCGCAAGGGTTAAGAATCACTGCTTACACCTATGTTTGACTGGTTCATTCTTGCTTGTCAGGTCTCAACTAAAATGTCATCTCTTCAGAGAAGCTTTCCCTGACAGTCATTAGGGATGCCCATAAATATTCCAGTACTCCTCTTTCTAGGTACTTATAATGATTTGATTTTCTCACCTCCTTTGAGGTTAGGCATGGCCATGGAACTTGTGGCCAATGAAATTTGAGCAGATGTGGCACGTACAACTTTTATACACAAGTGACATGTGGCAATTCAGGCAGAAGCTTTTAAGCGCCAGTGTGTGACTCACCATATTCCTCCTCTTCCCTGCTGTGGTGATCAGAGAGCCTCTGACATCCTGTGTTGCTCCAGACCACGATGATCAAAGCACAACCCTCCTGCCACCTGCTATCTGTACTGGACACGGAGCTTGAGCAAAAATGAGCCTTTGTGCTATTAACTCACTAAGGTTTGGGGACTGTTTGTTCCTGGAGCATAATTTAGCCTATCTTGACTGATACACCTTGGTTGAACACATTACATAAAGTAGTTTCATCCTCCATCAGTCACTCTCTAGCACATTTTCAGATTTAATTTTCATTATAGTACTATACTGCCCTTCTTTTGAAATCCTCTCATTCATAAATGTGCCAGAGAAGGGCGTTTGTTTATGTTGTTCTCAGCTATGTCCTCCGACAATAATGAATCCTAAAAACTATTCACAACTTAATAAATATGTGTTGAATCATTAAACTTTACATATAAATCAAACATATGAATCCTTTTATTTGGGGTCTTAAGAGTCACCAACCAATTTTGTTGTAAACCTAAAACTAGTCTAAAAAAATTAAATCTTTAATAAAAGTTAAAATGAATTAATGCATATAATCAAAATAACGAATGCAGATATCTATAATAATAATAGTTTCTCTTTTGTTCACAACTTAGTAAATGAGGTTGTTAGGATTTTAAGGGTGATAATTGTTCACACTCTCACATCCCATCTAAATTTTAAACTAATGGAGAAATAAAGAACCTGATTTATGGAAATTTAGACATAACCTTTGTTACTTAGACATGTGACTAAATTCTGGCCTCCTCATATTGTCTCCTCACTCTCATTCCCAATCTGAAGTCTGGACTTTCAGAGACCCACTTAAAGAAGAACACGCGTCTATAGGGTAAAATCAGAATTGCGGCGTGACACCCGCTGAGCCCTGAGACTGCAGACAGAGAGACGGGAGTGGGCTCTGATCCACTCGCCGAGTGCCTAAACATGTACATAGGAGTAAGCGTTGAGCCCAAGCTCCTGAAGCCAAGCAGCTCCAAACAAGAGAAACCAAACACATCTCTAAATATCACCCATCAGGGAAATTGTTCCTCCTTTCTCCTCAAAGAAGTGAGTGAGAGTGTGTAGGAGCAAAGTCCAGAAGAATTTCTCCCATTCTCATCCCTTTTGAACAGTGTAAATTTCTTCCTTCTGTGGAAACTTTAAGAGTGTGGGAGGTGAGGTAGGGAGGAGATAAATGCACCATAATCTACAGTCGAAGCAAATCTTAAAGGCCAATAATGTCTTCTTTCTGAATGCCAAGGTAAAACTGAGCACTTCCTTTTAATGGCAGTGGAGCAGTGCTGGCTCCCTTCCCAAATATCCTTCCATATAAAGATGGCTATGAATGACAGTATTGCTCTGTTCCTCCTCTCTTTTCATAGCAATAATTAGAATTCATTTATGAACATTCAACCAGTAGCTTATAATTATGATTAGAGGACTTGAACAATGAAATCACTTCTTTCAACAATAGTACTTTCACTGCAAATTCCACCAAAAAAATTAAAATTCTTTTTAAAAATGTAAATTAAAATACTGGCTAAAATATATCTTTAATGCAAGTTTATAATGTCCTCTTATGCCTTCCCTGGAAGCCTCCATATAAATGTAAAAGTATCCCAATGCTAATTTAGGCAGTGAATAAGCTATTCTCATTGCTGATTCAAGGTGAGAATTTAGCTCTAGAGATCCTAAACCACTTACACTATACAGACGCATCCTTAAGGCTGACTTCTGGTGCCTACACACCTGACACACTAAAGAAAAATTAATCTGTTTGTAATACAATAAAATGGTTCAACAACAGAAGGATCCTGTTGCCAAGAGCACTAATCATTCCTAGATGAAAGTAATACAGAAGATCAATATTTACTTAAAAACATTCCATTGAACTCCCGGCCTTTCTGCAGTTGGGACACACAGACTTTAAGAGTCCTGAGTGACCTTAGAGGTGATCCAGTGGTGATTCGCAGGGACAGGGAGCTCGCCTGTTAAACATCACTGTAGACAATGAGAGATAACATGAATGGAGCATGTTATAAATGGGAATGGTATCATCACAGAAGAAAGGACAAAAAAAAAAAAATCTAAAACCATCATTTTTCAGATAACCCAAGCATGAAGAACTTAAGCTGTTACTTCAAGTCACATGGTGGCAAGCTAACTGAAGTCAGAACTAGCCTTATTCTCTGGTAATTTAGATCAGTAGTCTTTCCTTCTGATGAAGTCAGATTAAACATAACGCCTCCTATGATTGCATGTTTCACCGTTTTTCCCCGAAAATAAGACCTAGCCAAAAAATCAGCTGTAATATGTCTAATATAAGCTATATTAATTTTTGCTCCAAAAGACGCATAAGAGCTGATTGTCCGGCTAGGTCTTATTTTCGGGGAAACAGGGTAGTAATATCTTCACTCTGTCCAAACCACTAAAGGTGTACATTTTTCATATGATAATAACTAAGAATGAATTTTGACTGAAGAATTATGTCCAAGATGGTTCTGGACTTGAACAGGTAAAATTCCTCCAGATTTGTGCCCATTCCAATGTTATGGCAATATCGTATTTGTGTCTATTTCTCCTAATTAAATAATTTCCATAGCACTTCTAGCATCTTGCTTCTCAAGAAACAGCGTTTTAATTTTATCTGGATTCCCCATCAGTGCACTTCTCATGAGAAGAAGACAATCCGATTCGATAGCAAGGCTAAGATTTGCAGTAAGGATCTTGCCAAGAAGAAACTAGTCTGCTAGTCTCTAAGGGAATCTGACATTTTAGTTTCCTGAAATTTTTCTTTTTACTTTCATCTACAGATCAGCCATATTTATGGAAAAATGAGGCATTCAAGAAAACATCAAAATGTTTACATTTGAAGTAAAAGGATAGTTTGCAATTTGTTATAAGTAATAAAGTTTAAGGTCACCCTCCAGGCAAATTAAGAAGACACATTAGGCCATGCTCATCTGAAGATTGCAGTTATCTTTTGAAATAGAACTTTACTGTTTATACTATAAATGATAAATAAATAAATTAAAAAATGAAACACCCAAATGTCTTTCCCTCATCCTTTTATAGATGAAACAAACACTGCAGGTTGTTGTTCTAAGCCTTCTTTCCCCATTCTTTTTAAAATCAATAATTGAATAAGAGACCCATGATTAACTTGAATATGGTAAGGGTTTTTAATTGAAAGTCAATGAATTCCCCACTTATGCAAGTCTTCTTTTCAATGTCTTTTTGCTTTAATTCATTGCAGCATAAAGAATGATACTGAAATGCCTATTTAAGGACTGAAATAAACAAATCTCCCAAATTCATAGTACCAAACTAGTATGACAGTTGTTGGTATATCTGCTCTTATTTGTATAGCACTTAATCATTTATGAAATGCTTCCATAAATACTAACTTATGAAATACCTTCAATAGTATCCATGTATAGGAACAACAGGTATCCTAGACAGGTACTGAAGCGAGAGGGAAAACAAGATTTTGGAAGATGCTGTGATTCATCCAGAATCACAAAAGTAATTGAGTGGTAATTCCTTACCTCCCATTCTTAAACATCAGGCTTTATGTACAACTCTCACAAATGACCTTAGATTGTTAGCATTTCTGCCACACAAATCTTGGTAGGAACAGGAGGAGAAGCTTTTCAAAGATTACGCAATACCCTTTAGACGTCCCTTTTGTGACCTATCTATTCTAGTCAAATGAAATCAAGCCATAAAAGAATATTGGACGCAATTGGTCACTCTGGAATTCTCACTAAGAATAGGAGCTCTTCCTTGGACAATGTAAGAGGAACACTCATACTCAAATCTTTGTATTAGTCTCTTTTGTTATGATAGGTCTCATGTATTTGAAGCTGCAGAGCTATCACACAAACCTTATGGCAGCTAACTTTAATCAACCCAAAATGGAAAGCAGGGCAATGTTTATATATAAAAGTTTGTATCTGAAGGATTAGCTGATAACTTCCACACTTGGAAAGGAAGCATAGTAACAGCTAATATCACAATTAAAACCACATATACACATAAAAAAAAATCTCATTTGAAATGCCAGAAAAATGGCATATAGTTTTTATAATTCACTCCAAAATATTTTTAAGACCAAATTAACATATCATAAACTGAAACTGGAGCACATAGTTTGTTATTCATTTCACCATATGACAAAGGAGGCTCTGATACCACAGAAGAAAGGAGCCCAGAGTCCAAGCCAGGTTTCTGCTCTGCTATGTGCTAACGAGCCTTAGGCAAGTCACTTCAATTCTCCGAGGTTAGCTAATTTTTTAGAAATTAGAGATGAGAATCCGTATTATATATGGAATTACATGTAGTGAAAGAGTTAAGACATTTACCCCCCAAGACTTTCGGGGGGTAAATCTTGGCTCTGATGTTTGTAAATCACATGATCTTAAATACATTACTCAACTTCAGTATGCTGCAGATTCTTCATCTGTAAGATGGCAATAATAGTATCTACTTCATAAGCAGTTGTTTTAAATAATACATAATATAGAGATCACCTCGTAAGTTCTCAATAACCATTAATAATTTATACTTTTGGTTATTATTTTTATGTAGCACAATGCTGTTTGCTCTTTAACTTGAGTTATAACTCAGGGGTAAAAAAGAAAAAGTAATTATGTATGAGAATTTCTTTGCATTCATTAGCATTACCAAAAATAATATGGCTTTTGTACATTTAGAAACCACTATATAATAGAAGATAATGGTATTCTGAAAAATAAGCGTATTTCTTGAAATATAAGAAAGCTACTAATAAGGTTGCATTGAATGCACTACATCAATATCTAGGTAGAAAATCAAGTTGATAAAAACAATTATGATACACTGAATGCAGGTAGGGACATTTTTTAAACTAAGGTTTATTCTGAATATTGTTACAAAATAGACGTGTGGATAGATCATTCCAGTTACAAGTCAAATGCTAACTTTCTCTAGGGCTAGGAATATGAATCTAAAGGAACCCACAATCACCTAGCTAATTTTTTTCTATACAACTGCATACTTTGAATGTGTATTCTACATGCATGTAAATTATTTTGTGTCAAGACACTATTGAACTTTCACCACAATGAGCAAATCAAAACAATTGCCTCCTAAATGTATATTTTGCAATTATCAAAATATTATCTGCTCTGGAATTAATCAGAGATCATTAAAATGTTCTTCATTCCAAGTGGAGAGGAAAAAAGTTAGATAATCTAGTAAACTAGTAAACAAATAAATAAATATTTAAAAAAACAATCTGGAGGCTAAAAAATATCGAGTACACTGAACTTATGCTCAGTCTTCTTCACAGATGGTACACTAGTGAGAATTTATGAAAGTAACCAATTTTTTTGAAGGGAAATCTATAGCCACTGCTGTTAGTTTCTGCTAACATCTCATCACAGAGCTATTGGGTGCTAGCAAAATTTCAAAATTTTGTATATATTTAAACAGAAGGCAAATGCTCCTCTATTTCCAGAGTTATCTTAGCAAGACAACTGTAAAATATATGAAGAAAAAAAAAAGGAAGAAAAGACATTTTAAATAACTGCGTTGGCAAGAAAGTTAGGAAAACTTCTAAAGTCAATAATGAAGTAAAAAAAGAATCTGGAAAGATAAGAAATCAAAGTAGTTTTCACCCTGAGTACATGTACTCAACCCTGGGCATACTGAGCTTCTGCTTTGATGAATAAGTACAGTGCTGAGAACAGGAGACAAAGTGTAAGGCCAGCTCAAGATGGACGTTCTAATATGACACATCTGTATAAAGTAGTTATCTCAAAAAGATACACGATAGTATAGCAGTGGAGCAGAACTATGTAAGACCCTTAGAAAAAGACAAGAAAAAAATTCATCCTCAACCTTAGCACTGGTGAAAATCTCCTCTGAGAATTCATAGTCATGAGCCGGCCATATCTTCAGGATAATTGTGAAAACCTTAAACCAAGATTTAGAATAAATTTGTCCTGGATTATTGGTAGCCCTTGACCACTGGCAGAAGCAAAACCTCTGGATGAAAGTACCTTCAAGAATATGTCCTAAAATTAATATAGATAAGAGTTCCATTAAATAGGAGCTCAAACTCAAAAAATGGCTACACTCACAAGGAAAGAAGGCACAAAAAGAGAAAGCCAGTACAAACAAGACTCCAGAAATGGAAAATATCCAGCTTCTAATATAAAAACAAGTATGTTCAATATATTTCAAGAAATAAGAGAAAATAATGATATATAAGTCAGGAAAATGTCTATAAGATGACTAAGTTGATTTGTTAAAAAAAGAGAAAATTTTCAGAAATACTACTGAAGAAGGAAAACATGGTGGAGAGACTGGCCCTTCCCAGATATCAAGAATTATAACAAAACTATAACAATTAAACACATTATCAGTACAAGATTAATCCAAGAGATCAATGGGAAAGAATAGATATCCCAGGAAAATAGCTAGTATTATAAATAATTGGGTTAAAATAGGAACTATCCAATAAATGTTGCTGAAACAATTGAATATCTATGGGAAAATTTTTTTAATTGGATCCCCACCTTAAATAAAAATAAATTCTAAGTGGATTAAATAATTAAATATGAAAGAGAAAGCTATAAATCTTTTTAGAATACCATGAAGAAGTACATCTTTAGAAACTTAGGGTGATGATTTCCTTAAACAACACAAACTGAACAAATTATGAAGGAAAATACATAAAATTAACTACATTAAAATTAATAACTTATTCAGCCTGCTATATTATAAAGAAAATGAATTTATGAACCACAATCTGGAAAGAAATACTATAACAATCAACTGCTTTACTGCACATTATGGTTGTCTTTGGTGCATGGATCCTTTGCTGATACTTTCTAGAAAAGAGATTTCCTTCCCAAAGAATACTCTTAATTTTTACATTTTAATTATTCCAACACATCCTGAGAGTTAGACAAAAAGGTTTCCAATTGTGGATCAATTGTAACTATTATAACACTAGAAGATAAAACATGCATGGCCACAGCGTAAAGAATGATAGCAAAACCTATTGCCAAAGAAAGACGGAAGCAAAGAAAGAAGGAAGGGGGGAGTTGGAAAGAGGTAAAAAGAAAAGAAAGTCTAAGTTGAATGCTGGCAACAGGAGACAAAGCCTAGGACCAGCTCAAGATGGAGAGTTCCAAACAGGTATCTCTGCATAAAGCAGGTATCTCAAAGGGCTATTCCCACAGAGTAGCAGTTTCTTTTACTTTCAGTTTGGCCATTGCAGTGGCAGCAGCTAGATCATCTATAGTGAAAAGGAGCTCGTGCTGTGGGAGCCATGAATAGCTTCCACCTCTGACACCATGTTTCCTCTGTAGGTGATCGTACTATGCAACTACAAGGTTGCCAAGGAGAGATAGCGGTTCATATTCTCAGGATGTCTCTCCTCTTTGGGAACTGTTCTGTGGTGTGATACACTTTACACCCAAGCCCATAGTTTATCTCATTCCTATTTGATTCCAGGAGCAGCAGCCCGTTCCACCTTGCAGTTTTTCCATACAGGTAGATCCAGCCTTATCACACCCTTTCAGAGTTAGCACATCATCTGGGGCCTCCTCCTCACAGGACTCCACCTCAGCTCCAAAGGGTCCTTCCACTCATCGCCCACGGTATTTACATCAGCCAAGCAGGGTCCCTCTATGGGGTCTGAGTCCCACCTTCACAGGGCCCCTCATTCAAGCCTTTGTATTTTAATAATCCCAATCTCTTCCCTTTTACCCCCAATCCTTAGGAGTGATAGTGCTTCCTGTAGTTGCTACTTCTGTGATACTTCATGTTCCTTTGCCTTTTCAGGACTCTTAGAGCAGGTTAACAATTCACGATATTAATGTATCTTTTCAGTAATCGGTATGGTTTCTGTCCTGTGAATGGTTCCTGACTGATACAATGATCAAAGCCCCTTATAGAAAGCAGGGGGTTAATAGAGCCTCAAGGACAGTGTCAGTGTACTGCTGTCTCTACTATGTAAAGGGGAACTTACGTTATTCTTCCTAACGATGGCAATTCAGAAAAAAGCATTAACCAAATCAATAGCCATACACTAATTAATAGAGGGAGTGCTGGTCTGCTTCAGAAAGGGTACCACATTCACCATGGCGAGTTCAATAAGGTTTACCACCTGTTTAAGTTTATGGTAGTCCATTATCTGTTGTCATGATCCATCTGCTTTTTGCAGAGTTCAAGTAAAGAAATGAAACAAGGAGCACCACTGCTATACCCTTCACATCCTTGATAATGGCACCAATTTCTGCAATTCATTCCAAGAGTAGTATTACTTCTGATTTATTATCATGGCTGTATGGCAGGTGTTGGGACAGTTTTAGGGGCTTCTACAGTGCTTCCTACCACAACGGATTTTACTTCATAGGTCAGGGAACCAATGTAAGGTTCTGCCAGCTTCTACATATGGCATATAGAATTATATCCTCCTGGATTGGGGATATAATCATAGAATGATTCTTCAAGCCAATTGAATCAGATGATGTCATTTACCATGTGGGTTCCATAAGTCTTGACACTAATCAGACCATGATAACATTTCAGGTCCCTTGGTATCTGGGTACACATAAACCTTATATATAAAACAATCCTTTAAGTCTGGTATCCCCAGGGAGATACTCTTTGGGGAATAATCAGAGACATATTTTTTTCTATATATACTTTTGGTAAAATTACAGTCTTTTTAAAGGAAACTCACTTTTCCTTTCAATCAATGGGCTATGAGTCAGTAAATGATATATGTATGGAAATGGAATGAAGAATCACAATTGTCCATGGAGGTAGTAGGTGTCAGCCTTGTGGTCAACACTTCAAGGATTGTTGTTGCTGTTGCTGTTATTTTATTATTATTATTATTATTATTAGAAAATTTGAGCAGTATTCTAGTCGCTGTCTATATGTCTCACCCCAAGAATACCATTATGATTTATTACTTAGTACCATGGATTCCTGTGGGCAAAGGCACCATGGCTGTCACTCTACCTTTGCTGTCCAACATAGTAAATACATATGCTTTGCATCTCACAGTTCAGGGTTGCCACTTAGACTATTCTGCTTTAGAATCTTAGAATCCTCATTGGTGTTAGGAAGCCCAAGGCCATCTCCAACTAACATATCCAGCTTACAAAGGACAACCGTCACTAAACTTCTCAAAGCCTCTGGTACTCTCCACACAAGTACACTGTTTATTGCCTAAGTGAAGGTAGTGTCTCCTGCCCCATCCCCAGGGTACACAGCCATGTGATCAATTCTCAGATTTGGTATTACTATATAGTAATACCAAAATACATTCTTATTTTTCTCAGTTTTGTGATTCCTTTCTTCATACCATGCCAAGGAAGTTCTTGCATGTTCATCCTGTTTAATGGTCACCATCGTTTCTTACAAGATAAAAGGAACCATTCCAACAAATTATCAAAACCAGCTCCAAGTATCCATGCCAGAACATCAAATTCCAAGTCAAGTGAATTTCACGACAATGAATTCTCTCCACCCAGCTTTATATTCTTTCTCCCACCCCTAAAGTTTAACACCCAGATAGCCACAACATTTCAAAAAACACAGCTGGTTTGCTCAATTGCACAAGATGTTCGTCATACGAAACCACTGCATCTTAAGCAATTCATTTAGGAGAGAATGGGCCAGAAATTTGTTTGCCATTTCCTGTTTCTCGTTGGTTAAAGTTCACTCCATGGTGAATTAACTCTCCTTCATTTCTGGGTTGTTTTATATCCTCTTCTGAGCAGCTTCTGGGATGGGAAGCCAGAGTTTTCCCATCAGTGGGACCAGAGGGCCCAATGGGATCCACTTCCCCCATCCCTCACCCCCATTTCCTCATGGTAGATATTAGCTATAGACATGACTTTGGTTATCTGCCTAAATGAGGGCAGTAGTGATGGATAGTGAGAAGAACAAACATCACCTGGCTAGATAACCACTTTATGTGAAAACACTGCAGTCTCCAGATATTGTAAGGCCATTTTTTCCTCTAGAAAGAGAAAAAGGTACTGTTTCAGATCACCAGAGAGATTTAGGGGACTAGAAGGGTTCAAGTTTCTTAGGCTTATCTACTTAAATTCTAGTCTTAGTGTCCTACTCTCTCCTTATCAGGGCCCTGGCTTTGACTTGGAAATCGGACAGATATTTATTTTGTTTCCTTTGCAGATGTCCATGTCATTTATAATCAGATCCTAAACCTGATTTTTCTTTGGTTTTGTTTTGTTGTGTTTCTTTGTTTGTTTTTAGCTAGTTATCTTTAGGGCCTGCATAGAAGTCCTTTGGCATTCACAGCATACCTTATGTAAATAACTAGTTGACCTCCAATGCCATCAAAAGCAGCCAGCTCATGCCACAATTCTTACATTATTTGTCTGCCATCCCAAACAAGTGCAGTAGCCATTTCATTTCCAATGACTTGCCTTTATCTGTACCTCATCTTAATTCACCACCAATGAAAACTTTAGTGACTGTGAGGCCGTGCCCGCCTGGAAGGATTTCCTCTCCCCACATCAGCAACAATCAGGCCCCTATTGCCCTCTGCTAGTCAGGCAATCCAAAATCCCAAGGGTCAGTATTTTTAGGGTCTCTCTTGATATCAGATTTCGAAAGGAAATTTTAGCCTATGTTTCCTGGAAAATATAACCTAAAGTGAAGTTACCTTCTTAACATTTTATTCAGATTAGGGAGTATAATCCCAGGGAAGCAAGAGTGAAGGGGAATTGCAGTGAAGCACAGAAAGAGGAAGATCATTCCGAGGTGGTGGTTAACCAGCAGGACACAGCCTTGTAAAAACACAACTGATTTACTTAATTATGCAGGATCTCTATATAGTTCATAGGGTGGGGAAGGGCTAGCAAACTATTTGTCATATCCTTTTCATCTTTTGTCTAACATCTTCTCATATATGGGTTGTATTATTAGCCTTTCTAGATAGCTACTGGGGAGGAAAGCCAAAGCTTCAGTGGGTTCAGTTGGGTTAAACCTGCTCACTGGAGCTCCAGACCTGGAAGACATAATAGAACCTTTGCCACATCCTGGTCTTTATTGTGGCCAGGAATCAAGGCAATGGTCGAGGACTGGGAGGCAGATGAAGCTGAGCAGATCTGGGAGGCACATAAACTTGCCCAGTACAGTACTAAGGACCTCTATTATCTCATAGAAAAGGATGTCCAAAAGTAGTTTAGGTTCTAGGACTGTTTAACTTAGCACTTCAGTGCATTCATCAGGGTCCCAGACAGAGTCTCAGTCTCACCCTTCTTCCATATATGACACATATGCTGTCTTCCATTCATTCAAGTTTCATTCTCCACACAATAAGGATGTGGTTACCATCTGGCTAGAGAAAACAATGCTTCCTTGACTGCATCAAACTCCTCCCCGCTCTTCACACTTTGGTAAATAAGTAAAGGATATATTCCACTAATGGACAAATACCTCTAGTAGCTCAATACGATTCAAACGAACTGTGCACATAAAAATTAACAGTGGTTAGACCAATTTCATAAAGGTAAAGTAATCCTCCTATATTTTTTAACCTTGCACTAGGGAGTCAGAAGAAACAAGTGTGTTGTGCAGAAAAACAGAATTCACAGCTTTCCAACCTTGTCATTCTCCAGTAAAGCCGGCAAGTCTATGTGCTTCTAGGCCAGTAGAAGTGTAACATCACAAGCTATTTCATGAATCCCACTCACACTCTAAAATAATTCACTGACTTTCTTCCCACAGAAATAAGTAGGACGTTCATTTGGAAACTCTAAATACCCAGTGTTCTTTAAAAAAAAAAGTTAGATGTGAAAAACATGATTAACATTAACCTTTATATATAGGAAAATGAGTTTAACTCTCTCATTTGAAATAAGTTCAAAAGGAGAAATGAGAAGTAGTTTTCAAGTGGCAATGATAATCTAGAATTGAATTCTCAAGATCCCTGGGTTCCTCCCCACTATTGTCAACCAATCAGCCTCCTGACCTTTGACAAATCACTTTACCTTTCCACATCTAGTTTTTCACATACTGATTTACTAAACTAGAAGATCGGGAAATTTTCGGTTCTACAAAACAGTAATGTTGCCTAATTAAAAATGCTGACAATATTGACTTGTTTATTGGCACCTGAAATATGGAACTATCAAAGCTCAATCCTGTCTAGATGTTATACTACCTTCTTCAAGAGTTAACACTTATGTCAAGAAAGAAAATTTGATACTCAAAAATAAGACCTTTGGTTTTACTTTGTCTTTGTACATATTGAGAATGAGAGATGAAAATAACTGTAATTTCAAACTTCTCCTACAAGAAAGAAAAAAGATATTTTACTGGTAAAAAAATAAATTCTGAATGCTTAGAGCCTGCTTTGTGCACTAATAAAAAATCAAATGAAAAAAAGCAATTTGATTAAATTATATGTGCCTTTTCCTATGCCAATGGAGCTTAACTAAGCAAACAGAAGCAGTGAAGTAAATCAATGTTGGGTTTATTAAAGATCAGAATTCAATATCTCAATGGTTGAAGGGCTTATGCACCAGAGTGCTCACTGTTTAGCTTTTCTTTGCTAAGAAAGTAAACATGGCAAAACCAAGGAGAAACTTGTTCAGAGACTGACACTGACAAGTTATGTTTCTCAAGAAGGAGCTTACCTTGCGGCTCTCAGCAGATACCCTGTTTCTCCGAAAATAACACCTAGCCAGACAATCAGCTCCAATGCATCTTTGGGAGCAAAAATTAATATAAGACCTGGTCATATTTTACTATAATTTAAGACTGGGTCATATATAATACAATATAATGTAATATAATATAATATAATATAACATAATATAACATAATATAATATAAGACTGGGTCTTGCATTAATTTTTGCTCCAAAAGACGCCTTAGAGCTGATTGTCCAGCTAGGTCTGATTTTCGGGGAAACAGGGAATTTTGTAAATAAAATATAAATATTATCCTCGCATTTTACATATTTCAACCTCTCTTCAAAAATATTTATTTTTAACATTTTTTACAATTATTATCTCTTAGATATTTTATCTTTCACCAACGAAAGCACTTCTACCTCCCAATTAAGAAATGAAAGCTGAAATGCCTTCACTTGTTCTCATGTGACACCAAGTATTTGGTGAAGAAATCAAAGATTAATTTCTCATTCGAGCCTATCTTAAAATGAAGTCATAAATAATAGCAAATTTGTAACATCACATTAGTTTCCATGGCAACGGGCTTACTGCGCAAACATAGAATTATGACTTCACATGAGAACCAAACAGAGGGAGAGAGTGGGTTGCAAGGAAGAGAGCTCATTTTCTAACTCATATAGTATTCAGTAACTGTGCTGGGAATACAGTCAAAGCTTAGCACAGCAAATTGTTTTTTATAAAAATATTTTGTTTTTTTCAAGTTTGTTCCACAATGAAAAAAAAAACATCTTTCTCTAAATTGCATGGAGTGTGTGACATAAGGCAATTTTAATTCATAACCAATGTGAGACAAGCAATATGGGATATAAAAGGTTGAACCAGAACTGATAGCATCAGGAAAGAAACACTACGTACGCATCCAAAACAGCACTATGTATGGCTGAAGAAAAACATAACACAGGATTACTACTGATGTGTTTATTATCCAAGCATCTAACATTTATAAAAGAATTGGCCTCTTCATCTTTCCTTTCCCATTACTTTCTTTCAAACACAGTCTATAAAAATTATACTTCTCTTTTTGGATTCCCTTCTATTTTGGAGAAGTTGCAATACCCTTATACCTAAATAACATCCTTGGGGATTATTCATATGCAAAATCATTTAAAAGATTTCTCAAACTATTCTTTTTCTCCAGCTGGTATTCTTTCCTATAATCTCCTTTCCTTTATGAAAGAAAAATCCTGCTCACAGCAAGCCTAGGGCTTTTACAGAACTCTATACCCAGGCAATAGTGTATGTTATTTCTGAGATAGAAAAATATTAATAGGTTACACCTCAATAAACTTGTCCAATACATTACTCACTGCTTTGTTGTTATTGTTGAACTGTGTTGTGCTTTGTATCATTTTTGTTCAGTTTGCTTTTCCAGTAAAGTTGGGTACCTTTAAGAGAACAACAAGAAAATCAAACAAATGAACTAAAATTATCCATCAGTGGCACTTAGGAAAAGGAAGTGTTAAAATAATGATTTAACCGTAGGTCAACAGATTACAAATTCTCCCAAGTCTTCTATTATTTAGATTGACATAGGGCCTAAGTGAAGTGTTGTGAAATCCAGCCCGTTGTGAAACAGTCAAGACTTTCTTTTGGGCCAGAATTTTCATGGACTGTCCCACTAAATTCCTATCTCCCTGTGCAGAAAGCCAAAGATGACATATAACTTATGATTAAGGATAACTCAGAGTGAAAACTACTTGTGAGTTGTCAAGAAACAGACCTCATTACCCACAACTGGTTCAATTAAATATTTGAGGCAAGAAAATGATCTGACCAAATCCTCAGAAAACGTACCAAGTTGAACGACTTGAGCCTTTTACATGTTTGAAGTCAAATAGAATACCAGGTTCCTGAAGCTCCTAAAATTAGATGGACATTGACTAGTAATGCCACGATACATACTGCATTTTCTTTCCAAAATCTAGGTGATATTACACTTTCAAAAGAGACGTATGTCATCAAATCTTTCCTCTTCTACCTTCTCACCTGCCTGCAAGATGCATGCAGATAGACAAATATAGAATTGACTTGATGAATTAGGTGCCAATTTCATGACATTCTTTTGAATCAAGATCAAAGTAGGAATATGGTTTTTGTGGTATTTTAATAAACATCAGAACAAGTGAGACTACAATTCTTTCCAGACCTCCTTAGGCAACCTCTGGAAAGTTTCTTTCTTTCTTTTTTTTTTTTTTTTGTTAATCTTCCTGGCCTTTCCCATATATAACTCAGGGTCTGGTTATAGGCAAAAGCTAAAAAGGTTAGGGCTGTAATGGTCTAGCTTCTTTCTTCTCATCCACATTCACTTTGCTTATTTTTACCAAAGATTAAAATAATAATTGCCTAGAAAAAAATTCTAATTAAGACTCAAATTAGAAATATATTTACAAATAAACGGCAGTTATGCTCCGTGCACAGCTTCAAGAAACTTAAGTAAAATAAGCAAATACTTAAAGCATAATAAAGTCAGGCCATTCTAGTCAACACTTCGCACGATAAATTCAACTTAACACTATTATTAGAAGTAATCATAATAGAAAAAATAACTGTAACAACTACCCTTTATAAGCACTTGTCTATCACGATGAATTTCTGTTCTATACTTTTCAATGTTTTATCCCATTAATCCTCATATCAACCTTGAAGCGTTAGTATTATGAGTTGTATTTCATAGATGAAGAAATTAAATTCATGCTCAATAGATTAAAACTATCTTCAAGTCACAGAGTTAGCAAGTTACAGAATAGGGGTTATTAACTAGTCTGTCTGTCATACTTTCTTTACTTTTCAGCGACATCTTCTTATAGAGCTTCTGCAACACAGTGCCAAACCAGACAATTAAATCTGAAAAAAGACAGCGACTCTGCCAGATGGGTTCTAAAACAATCTGAAACTCTGAGGCTGAGATATAAATGTGTGATATATACACACATACATAAATGCACACACACATATAACATATCATGGGATATGTCATATGTCATCCTAGTCTCAGAGTTTCATATAGTTATATATCTACATACATACATACATACATACATACATACATCAGCCAATAAATACCTACCACCTTAAAGGCTAAAGGTATGACTGTCTTTCCTCAATCCCATCTTTCCTACTGCTTCCAGGGTCTTTCTGCGACTTCTTCTCTTATTCCATTCTGCTCTTATAATTGCTGAGAGAAGAGAGAAAGTACATAAACAGAAAGGCAAGATTTAAGAGTCTGCTGCTCTTCAAACTCTCACCATAAAAGTCCTTGGAGAGCCCTTGAAATATTTAGATCCCTCAATGGCTCTTTAAAAAAAAATCAACATCTCAAATCTGAAAGCAGCTTTAAGGTCAATGAAATGTTTCCAAATGCTTCTACTTGCTAGAGCAAAAATTTATTTTAAAAATGATCAAACTTCCTTTGATAGTTTTTAAAATTATTTTGATCTTTCAAATAATGCCTCCAAATGAATTTAAATTTAAAGTTGTGACTTAAATGTTAACTTCTATCATAGCAAGCATATTACTTTGAGCTAAGCCAAATTTATGACATAGTTTGTTACTTTATGTGTTATATGTACACTTTATAGTTCATAAAGGACCCTTGAATAATCAATGCATAAGGTATATTAATACTCCTTTTATGAGACTTGAAATATTTTACAACGTGAAATTACTATTTAGATTTATAATGAGTATCTTCGTTTATAACATTTTGCTGATGACACTTTAGAGTAATTAAATGTGGTGACCTTGGTCAGGAATATAACCCCAGTTATGATGCCAGTCTGTGCTCGTTAGCTAGCTCACTGGTAATAAAGGATTCATGTTAAGACAATGTGCTATTTAACTCATTTGTTCAGAGTTTTTCCTGTTCAAATACCAGAAACACTGTGAATCGCAAAGAACAGTAACTTTAAGTGAGGGTTAAACAAATCAGTTAAGACCAAGCCCATATCTGCTTGGTCCATGAACAAAGCCTTTATTGTTAATAGCAAAGTAAAACTGAAGCTGGTAGAGGGGTCGGGGCAGTAGGAAGTAGGACAAACGAATACTAATCTGCTGGGAAAGCTCTACTGGGAATGCTAGCCTCTCAGAGCACTCAGTGTGTAGCTTGTCAGTGATTTCTTTCTTTTGATTAGTATCATATTGGCTCTCAGGACAGAGAAAATGCTAGAGTGGAAAGAGCTGCTTTCTCCAAGATGTATGAAGAAGGGTGGGGAAATAAAGACTATGGAGGATCTGTTTTAAGGATCCTTTTCCATCTGGCTTTGTCCATCTGGCTATGCTCATCAACACAGCATCATCATATATTTTGCCATCTGTGATTTCCCCAGAATAACATAATAATACCACCATTAGTACCCTGAATGAGACACTGTGCTAAGTTTGCAATAAATATATTTTCACTTCAAATCTCCACAAAAACTTTATAATTGGGTATGATTGTACCCATTTTACAGATGATAACATTGAGGCTGAGAGGCAATAATTACCTTACAAAGGTCCTGATAGGTCAGTTGTCTATTACACTATCTTGCTTCCACAGCATCCCAAGGCCCTTGAATCTTACAGGCTTCTTGAACTTTTACTACAACCTGCTGTTGACAAGGAGAGGTTGTATCCCAGGAAGGCTAGTTTTATAAGTATGAGAACAATATACATGACTGGGCTGGAGATGGTTAAGTCACCAAATCCCAAATTGGTACCTTCAAATTGCTATGGTTCAAAAGCTAACAATAGCTGTGCAGAGGTAAACTTCTTTACTAAAACTTGAACAGGAAGTTTTACTCTTTCCAAATGAATCCTAGGAGATTTGTTTTGTAGCCCTCCATGAGGAGAATGAATTAGAGATCAAGAGCAAGAGTGAGAGAAAGAAAACATGCATGCCACGATACCTAGGAATTATAGTATATTTTGCAGTCTGTGCATTAAAAGATGGCAGACCTCTTTGTTTCCAGCTTTGCCCTCTGTATTACTAGAGGAACAAGGATAGCAAAACTATAGATATAATAACCCCTCCCCCAATTGGAAACATACTAGTGTCAGCAGCATGCAACTCCAAATTGCTGCGTATTCATAAAATAAACACAATGCAACCACTATAGGTAATGTTATTAAAGAAAAGTTTTGATATAGAAAAATGCTAAGTGAAAAAAGGAGCTACAAAATAGTATGGTTTCAATTTTTAATCCACACATACAAATATAGGCACACACAGAGAAAGGGAGGTACATACAACAATGTGTTAAAAGGGCTTTCTCTGGGACAGAGGATTATGATTTTTTTGTTTAGTCATCTGGATCTTTTTTGTTTTCTAGTGTTTCAACACTGAACATTTAACATTTTTTAAGTTATTAAATGAAACATTCACCTAAAGACATAGATAGACTGTAATGATTCAGGGCTTACTATCTAAACTTGAATAATGACAAAGAGAGGCAGGGTTTGGACAATAGAGGGCATGAAAAAAATTAACAAATAGCATAAGGAAATAAAAAAGAAACAAGAAAAATGTAAATACATCAAAAAGAGAGAGATTCCTCTCAACATAATCTAGTTAAGTATAATATTTTACCAATTCCCTAAGAGTAGGGATGAATTAAATACCCAAAGCACTTTGTATTTTTTGTAGCTTTCTGTGTTTATATATTTGCTAAACTCAAGTATTTCATGAACTATATACAATTTACTCCTGTGTGTATTCACTCATTTTTAACTAATGTTTTATATTGTCACTATCATGTCCCAAGTAATAGAGCTCATTTAATATTGTTAACTTGATCAGATGATGCAGAGGACAATTAGTACCTAGAGTCTAGTATCGGAAGTGGGTATACCTGGTGAACAACCTTCATGAAAGTCTGATGGAGCCTGAATGAGGCCTCCTTCTCTACAGTAAGTTAAACTCTACCTTACAAAGTTATACCTAAAAAGCTGAGACCTGAATAAACCAATATTATTTCTTAGTATGTGATAGGTATTGTGTTAGGTACTAATGAGAACACTACGAATAAGAGTCCATAAGGCTGTTTCAAAGACTTTTTCGACACACACACAAGATACACCTTAAAATCATGTGTGTATCTGGGGGCGGGGAGTGGCTGCCATTTATAATGTACGAGATGACACATCCGCCTTGACCTCTGCCCTGGATTACTGTAACCTTGTAAGAGTCTGTTATATTTAATTTCAACTCTTCAGTCTCTCCCTAGTTCCCAATAACAAAATGTCATCCAAGGTTGCAATAGCTCCAGCCACCGCCAGTCTTTACCTGATGCCTGAAGTTCAATCAATAGCTGACTTCATCACTCCTCCCACCTGCTGACAATCGGAGGAGAAATTGTCTCATGGACTCAGACTGAGTCATAAATAAATAGTCAGGGACCATTTTGAGCAGCAAGCTTTAGGTTCTGCAGATATTATAAAGCTAAAATAAAAGTGTCACTAGGTCAGGGACCATACCCCTGCCTGCCCCCTCCCACCCAGCAGAGCTTCTACCTCTGATTTCCCTTTGTCGGCACATGTCTTTGTGCTGTTGCTGTGTTCCAGTTAAGCTCAGGAAGCAGCTTGTTTCTTTATGTTTTGAGTATCGTTCTGTCCCTACAGTTGGAGCAGGGCATCACCTGAATGACATCAAACACCTTAACCTGAATTATGGTAATCTCTTAATGTACCGTGGAAAAATGACTATTCCTGCCCCACTGAGAACCAATGATTTACATCGTTATAATGAGAAAAGTATCTAATACTGATTTCACCAAAAATTGTGACAAAGAAGATAGGAAGAATGCGTGTTGGGGGCAAAGGGGTTTAAGACACTTCAACATTCATCTTTCATAATAGAAACTCAATCTATAATTTCTAAAACTGAAGAATCAAGCACCACAAGTATAATTGTGTTATTTAGAAACATGGTGGCAAATATCAGGAGAAACATCTAAAATGAGTGGAAATAGTTGTCCTTGGAAGCAGGACTCAATGCAGAGAAGAAGAGGTGAAAGGAAAGACCTACTGTTTTTCATTGTAAGTCTTAAAACATTATTAATCTTTACAAATACACCATATACATTCACTTATTTGATAGAAAATAAAAATTTAATTTAAAAAATTGCTAACTTCAAAGGCAAAATAAACAGTCACAGTCACTTTTACCTCACATAAACACTTTCATTAAATAAAATCTTATTATAGATACAGTTATCTGGTTTTGTCTTGTGCTAAAAGTAGTTCTGTCTAACAGTATGAAACCTTAAAACTGCCATGCATACGCTAATATTATCCTGGGTTAACCATGTCAGTGATGCCAATTGCACACCCAATCAAACATCTAAAGTTACCAACTGGCTCCAGAGTTGGTGCCCTGGTTACAAAACACTGGCCAGCTGCAGGAAACATAGAGGGGGAAAAAGTTATGCCTTGGCTACTGAGTACAATCCATGCTCAGTGTTAACGATACTGTGTCAGCCCATAAATTATAATGGCTAACGCTAGAACATTAACACCACCCAAAAACACACTCGTAAGCAAGCCAGCATGGCAAAATGAGGTCATGGAGAAGCTTAAAGCTATTTTAGGATGTATCTTGAACACCAGTATAGCTCCTTTGACACCACCTGCTCTCATTTAGAGACCGTATATTTAAGTCCCCCAACAGCAACTGGGCTCAAACCCAGTGCTGACTCTACAGTCCAGCTCAGGATAAACGCTGTCCTGTTGTTAGGTGTTGACCTTTAGATGAGACATTTAAATCCCCCTGCCAACATTCCCCACCTTCTGCTTAATTGGCACAGTAGAAAAGATGTGGCTGAGAGAGCATTCAACAGTGGTCATAGTTGCTTGCATATTATCATAGTAATGGAAGCATGTGATTTATTCCTTTAAAAAATGAGTTGGACAATATAATCCAACATAATAAATCACTCTAGCTATGAGGATCACAGGGCACCAAAAAAGCAACTTACACTCATATTAAGACTTTACTTATTCTTTCCATAGAATATTCTTGCCCCATGATTAAATCAAGAACACTTATCTTAGTGTCTGGGATGAATATCAGCCTCTATATCTGACATTTGCCAGTATCGTCCAAAAAAGAGGAATTTCTGTCCAAATTCCTTTCAAAGCCACAATTACCAAGTGTGGCAAGGTTAGTAAAACTTAGTTTTCAAAGCCATGGAAGTAGACCTTAATAATTAACTTGAAAGTCATTTCAAATAATATGCAATTCAAAATATAAATTACTGATATTATCCTTTGGAGTAGAGAGAAATTGGCTGGCAACAGTCAAAAATTAAAGGCTTTTAACACAAAGATTTCCAATCATTCTTTTTTTGCTGTATTTCATGAATGCTTCTGCACTCTGGGAAATGAATGTGTGCTGTTTTGTAGAGTTGCAAAGTATTTATAATGTGTTTATCACGTGCTCAAACTAAACCACTGACTTTAAAATCTTTCTATTTTCTCCCAGCACCTAATACTGTTTTCCCATTCCCTGTAGTTCACAATAAATGTCAACTACAAGAAATTTTATACAGAAAGAACAAACATGTTATATGAATCTAGAGTCCCCTTTACCACTGATGACATGGAGAGTTTCTGATTATTGAGAAATAGCACTTCTTTAGATTAAACCAGTATTAATTGTGCATTTTTCAGGCAATATGCTAAACAACAGACACAAAAAGAGGGGCAAATAAGATGCAGTCCTTAGGATTTCATACTCTAGCTTCACTGTTCTTCCTTGTTTCTAAAACTATTATTTACAGCCAACACAAGCTCAGTAACACACTCAAGTTACAATTACATACACTATTTTGCTTTTCGCAGCCCTGAACAGGTTGGCTGGTGAATGCCAGTGATCAATACACGTCATGCATGAAATTAGTAGGTTAGACTAAGGTTATAGTCACATGTCTGTGAGGTTGGAGGACATTTAACTCTGTTCTTTATTATTGACAATACAGAAGAAAAATGAAATATATATACCGATGTAAATATATAGGTATATATATTTGTCTCTCTCTCTACACACACACACACACACACACACACACACCCACACGCGACACAAGACTTTCTTTTTTTTTAATTTATTGGGGTGACAATTGTTAGTAAAATTACATAGATTTCAGATGTACAATTCTGTATCACATCATCTATAAATTACATTGTGTGTTCACCACCCAGAGTCAGTTCTCCTTCCATCACCATATATTTGATCCCATTTACCCTCATCTCGCACAACCCACCCCCCTTACCCTCTGGTAACCACTAAACTATTGTCTGTGCCTATGAGTTTTTGTTTCTCATTTGTTTGTCTTGTTCTTTTGTTGTTTTGGGTTTATATACCACATATCAGTGAAATCATATGGTTCTCTGCTTTTTCTGTCTGACTTATTTCGCTTAGGATTATACTCTCAAGATCCATCCATGTTGTCACAAATGTTCCTATATCATCTTTTCTTACCGCCGAATAGTATTCCATTGTGTATATATACCACAACTTCTTTATCCATTCATCTATGGAAGGACATTTTGGTTGTTTCCATGTCTACACAAGACTTTCAAAGTATGAGATAATATCATTTACACATCAAGGGAACACTGATTTACAAAAAAGTTTTAAAGATAAAATTTCTCAGGAAATTTATGTAACCACAATAGTTATCTTGACCAACACCACTGAATTGAATCCATCCTATAGACCTTCTTTTAATAGGTCAGCTAGTGCATCCATGCCTGAGCACTGCTAGTGAGAAGGAATTTCCTTCAGGGATGATCTATTCCCCTTATTGGTGCCGTTTAGATACACTTTTAAAGATAGCCCTTCCACCACAACCCCACCACTCCAATCAAAACAAACCCTTTTCCTTCACTTTTATCAATAATATCACTGAATTTTCAGTCTATATCTATCAAGAGCTCTCTTCCAAAAATATACCAGTTTACTTTTGTTCCTCTTAAGGTGTAGAACATAGAAATTTACCCCAAACTCTAGGTGTACCTGTATAAAGAAGTTAATTAGCATCACCTCCCTTAGTTGAGATATTATAATGTCACTGACGTAATCTATCATTCTATTAGTGTCTTAGGCAGCAACTCTAGCTACATTCATCCAAATAAAATTTAAATTATCATCAGGTTGTCTTCCTTTCATACAAATTCTTCAATTCTATAGGCCGAAATCTATTCAGGCACCGACATAGCCATTCTTCAAGAGTCTTGCATAATGGGCTCACCATGGTAAAAGATGCAACATTGTAGATCTAAAGCCATTTAAGTCAAAAGATCAGCAAGGTAGAACCCGAAGTGAATATCTGTGCCTAACAGACTTTATAGGATGCAAAACCCTCCTCACAGAAACATCCTATTCACCTCTAGCTCAGACATACCTTAATTATGGCCCCAGGTCCATCATCAACATACCAAAACCCAACCCTTGATTTTACAGATGGCCAAAATATCTTGTGAATAGATTTGAAATTTTCTGATCCAAAAAATTCTGAATTCTTAATTTCTGCTTCTCTCCTATTTCAGACAGGAGTGTATACTAGAGCACGTATCATATATATATATATATATATACACACACACACACACACACGTATATGTATATATACGTGTGTGTGTATATATATATATACACATATATACACATATATATATATGTTATAGTATTAACATTTTTATTGTAATTTAACTGTTTATCAAGCAGATTCTCTCCAAAGATTCTCTAAGTTCCTAGAGAGGAGGGGATTTTTTTCAATTGTATATCTCCAGTATGTAGAAAATTACCTGGGATAGAGTCCATGCCCTCTCAGTATTGGTTGAATAAATATGAACAATCCACAATCTTTACCAAATATAAAGAAATTATAAGCTAAAGCAATAAGACAGTGTGGTATTGGTAAAGATTTAGAGAAAAAAACAAACGTAATAAAATGAAGGGCCTAAAAAGATCACCACATATATATCAAACATACTTCACAAACCAGTGCTGATTAATGAAAAAGGTTGGACTATTCTTAAATTGTGTTGAGATGATAGGCAACTCATATGGGAAAAAAATGCAAAATTGGATCCCAACCTCACATCATACACAAAATATTAATCTCAGGTGGATTGAGGACCTAAATGTAGAAGGCAAAACTACATAATTTAAATGAAATAGAGAAAAATATCTTTACTATATCAGAAAAACAAGATATTTTTAAAGCCACACACACACACACACACACACACACACACAGAATCCATAAACCTTAGAGAAAATTTTTGATAAATTTGGCTACAATGAAGTTGAAAGTTCTACATATTAAAAGAAACCAATGACTAGGGAAAGATATTTGTAACACCAATAATCACAAGGGATTTATATTTAAAAATAACTGACATACTCCAATAAATATGAAAAAGATAAGCAATGCTACAAAAATGGACAAAATACGTGAATACCAAGTCACCAAACAAGAAACTTGAATGGCTCATAAAAACCTGAAAAGATACCTCAGCTCCCTTGTAATAAGATAAATGGATATTAAAGGCACAATGAGGTGCCATTGCATAACTATCAGAATGGCAGAAAATAGTCTAAAGATGCTAGTGAGGATACAGCATAAGGATAACTTTTATACACTGCTGGTGGGAGTGTAAGTTTGTACTTTTCTGGTGAGCACTCTGATAACATCCAGTAAAGTTGAAACGTCTATACCCCCATGACCTAGCAATTTCATTCCTAAGTGTATATATAGCCCTGAGGAACTTCTACACATGTGCACAGAAATTAAGTACATTTATGTCATATAAGAATTGTTAGCAAGACAAAACTTTGAAAACAACTTACAGTTATAGAGCTGTTGGCTAATATGATTCTCCTCTTTGGGGATACTTGGCAGAATCACATGATTCTAATCTACTCCTTTGAAGTTAACTGTGGCCATGTGAGTTTCTATGGCCAATAAAATCTGAACAGAAGAAATACGAGTCACTCGGGTGAAAGTTTTTAAGAGACTTGTATGATTCACCTCAGTGATTTCCTCTACCACAATGACATATATTGCAGATGGTGGAAGTCCTGTCAGCCTGGGTTCCACTCAGATTGGACATGTAATGTGAGCAAAATCCAAATCAATACTAAATGAAATAGCTTACTGTATCCCATCATGATGGATACACAATTTAAATGTTCATCAATAGGTGAATGGATCACTAACTTGTGGTATATTTATACAATGAAATACTATATAGCAGTGAAAACAAATGAATTAGAGTCACTTACCAATATGGAATCATATTTGTATGGAATCATACAAATGTAACATTAGAAAAACAGAAAGTTGTTCTTTTTTTTTCTTATGCCAGATGGTAAATATACCTGAGTAGATTATTAATCTTTACATCACACTTTTTTATAAAATATAAAGGTATTTTTGTTGTTAAATTACAGTGATGCATTGTTGGTTAATTACTAAGTTCTAAAAGCAAGCTGCAACATTTTGTTAAGAATTTAACTGTTCTAGAAAACTGAAGATTTCCCTCAGTCCTCTGTTTAGAGCTACTGAGCCACAACTTTGAAGACCAGAGTGAAAGACCCATGACAAAGACATTGATTGTTCATTCTAGCCCCACTATCAGTTTTTATCTGCCATTGGGGTGGGGAATCCTTGAAGAAACAGGTGCTGTGTTTATTTACTTAGGGATATGAAGGAGGAGAGGTAGCTGGTTAGCTGAGAGAGCAAGAGAGGGCAGTGAAAGGAAGACACTGCTTAATTTGGAGGACAGTGTTCACATTACAAAATCATTTCAACTTGCTGCAATTCATGAAAACAAAACTTGGGGATATTCCCCTCCCCCAATAATTTATGTCTCTTCTTCACTATTTTTGTTTCCTTTTCACAACAAGGAGGACATTTGCACTTAGTGCTACTGGTGGCACATAGGTCTCATGTTTCTAAGTAGAGCTAAGTTATCAATGAAAACAACTAATAAGCTTTGCTAAGGATAGTCACCCACTGGAAGCTATGAGTTGCAGGATTGTCCCCATCTAAATAAAGACACACAATAGGCAACTCATGTCCTCACTCATTAGGTGGCTTAAATGTCACTTACATTTATCACTATGATCTATGTGGAAAAGCAATGGTATAGGTGACTAAAGGAAAGGCAACAGACACTATGGAAATTGCTTACTGACAATTTGATTTCTTTGTTGCTACTGTCTTAATCATAATAGAGGAAGAGGATAAATCCTTTTTTGGGTCACTTAAAAAACAAGAACAAACAACGTTCCCACAAAACAATTATATAGAGTATTGAGAACACGGTGATGTCAGACTTTAGATTTAACAAGAACATTGATCGAAATTCATTGTTTTGAATGAAAAAAAAACTGGGTTTCATTGCTATTCCTGTTTAAAAGCCCTAAAATTGTAGTGTCAGTTTTACATAGAGAAAGGTGGCGAGAGCTAATCATACGAGGATCAATTGCAGCGCTGGGAATAAAGCTCTTGGAGTCCGAGTGTGATCCACAGGCCAGCAGCATGGGCATCACCTGGGAGTCTGCTGGAAAAACAGTATCTCATGCCCTCTACCAAAACTACTGAATCAGAATCTGCATTTTAATAACATCTCCCGGAGAAGCACATATTCACTAAAGTTTGAGAAACCCTGGTCTAGGTCATTGACTATTACTTCATTACCCTGGGCTTTCCACAAAATCTCTTCAGTGAAGAGAATGTCAAAGCTGTACATTCATGGAGTGGGTAAGACAAGAATATGTCTTTAACAGTGGTAATTACAAAATTTTGTCTGGTCCTATTATTTCTTTAAAATATTTTTTTATAAATTATCCATATTCCCCCATGTACAACAATCACTAAAAAAAAAAAAAAAAAAAAAATCCCCTGAAAAAAGCTAAAATTAATTTTCATGTTTCTTCCAACACTGATTTCCTTTGGCTGTTATTTTCCTTCTTTATGCTTTCTTATGTTGAAAAGTGAAATTCAACAAGAATAATAGTTTTGGATGCTAGCACACAAAAAAATATTATTGCTATTTTTATGATTTCCTATACATTTTCAAACTTTATTATATTGTCTTTTATCTATCTTTTGAACAGTAACATTTACTAATATTTCTGATAAAATTATATATGACTATTATCAAAAGATTTGAAATTACATAAATATATAAAATATAAACTCAAAACCAACCATATATTCATAATCTAGAGTTAACTACTACTAACATATTGAGATATATTATTTCAGCATTTTTTTCTATTTCATTCACTTAATATTTTACAATGAGTATTTCTCATGTAATTAAAATACTTTGCTAAAATGTTTTTAATGACTGTGTATTATCCTAACTCATGGATATGGCAAATTTATCTAATCATTAACACTTTGTTAAACACTTAGTCTATTATTTTTAACATTAAATTATAATGATTGCCCACATAAAAATCTGTGTGCATCTCTGAATACATCCTAAAGATAAATTTGGGAAAGTGTAGTTTCTAAGTCAAAAATGTTTAGATATTTTAAAGGGACAAGATAGATTTTCAAATTGCCATCCAAAAAACTTAATACCAATCTAAGGTCACGTTTGCAATGGAAGATCATATTTCTCATTCCCTACCAATGAATATTATATATTTTTAACCTTTGCCAGTTTCACAGATGAAAAATGGCATCGCATTGCTTTAATTTTCACCAAAAGAGTTTCAATGTTTTGTATTTGTTTATTGGCCATTTGAAATATTCTTTTGTGAATTGTCTTATTATCTTCAGCTCAGAGTCAGGGAGCATGGAATATGCGGAGCTTTACCAGCTGCCATATCGAACCAGAATAGCTCTTCTGCCAAGGAAGCTGGGAAGAATGAAATCTGACATTTGGCTGCCCAGCCACTGGAGCAGCTGTTCCCCAACACAGAGCTCAGTGGGATCGGGGGACTACATTCTTTACCAGCTTACCCACTCAGATACTCCCTACATAGCAAGAATTGGGAGTGGGGTACTGGCAACTACAGCCACCCATGCAATATAGGCTTTCTGAAGTACCGGGTTATGGAAAGGAAATATGGTAATGTTTGTTTACTTGCTGCCAAATCCACCGGGAATAGCTCTCCCACTCAAGGAAGCTGGGGGAGATGAGATTTGCCACTCAGCTGTCTAGCCTACTAGAACAGCTTCTCTAGAACACATTGCTATGAGGGGATAGGTTTAGTCCTTAGCTCAAATGCCACACCCTCACGCAAGATCCTAGGGACTGCTGAATACAAGTTCCTCAATAAGTAGTAAGCCCTTCCATCAATCTCCAGAGACTTTAAATAATTGTCTTGGCTAATACTGACCAGCTTAATAGATGTCTCTTCAAGGGAGAGATTTTCCCCACCTCCACCATAAACACCCTGTTTATAGTGTTTTGACAAACAAATAGTTACAGAATCCAAACCATCAGTCTTTATCTTTCACAATATTTTTTAACGACTGGTTTTAAGTTTAAAAAGAGTTTCACATTTTTCATTCAGATAAATATTAATTCATACTATATTTTTCTTACATTTAAATATATAAACTGTGTAAAATTTAAATCTTATTTCATTATATAATGTAAGGTATGCTTCGATTTTTTTGTTTTCCTTACTAGTTAGCCAAAATTTTCAGCATCATTTTTCATATAATCTCTGCTTACTATGCTATTTTCAACATACACTTGTGTCTATTTCCACATTTTAATTTTGTTACATAGATCTATTTGTCAACACATTAGTTTAATTGATGTGCCTTTATTAATCATTTTAATATTTGATAGTGTAAACATTAAACATATTCTTTGCAGATTGTTTCCTTCTTTATTATTGCTGACTATATTTCATAACTTCAAAATCATTTCATCAGATACAGTCAAAACCTCATTGCACTATTTGCACTATATTATTAATGATTAATTTGGGAAACGCTGACATCTTTAAAATCTTGATTCTATGTGAGAACAGGGTATGTCTTTCCAATTGTTTAATTCTTCTTTTAAGTCTCTTAGTAAACGTTTCATAGAATTTTTTTTTTTAGGTAGATCATCCAGATTTCATTTTAAGCTTGAATTTTTGTTGCTATTCTGAATGGCATTTTCCCCTTTATATTTCCTAAATGGTCACTGCCGATTTATAAGAACTATATGAATTTATGTATATGTATTTTGTGAGAAGTCCCCTTATTGAATTTTGTTTCTATTATTAGTTCCCAGGGCTTTAAAGTCAAGTCTTTTAAATTATCTAGGTAACTAGTACTGCCAACTTAAATCTATGTAACTTTGCTAACAATCGTCACTCCAATAAACTTTAATTAAAAAAAGGAAATATATATATATATATATATATATATATATATATATATATATATATATATTTCCAATACTTTCATGGTTTCTTTTTCTTATATTATTTCATTGGATAGAAATTCCAAGGCAAAACTAAAATATAATTTTGATAATGCTTACTTATATTATTAATAATAGGTATATAATATTTGTCACAGGGTATCAACTCTCCATCATCCCCAGACCAATGTGCTGTGGGCCAGCATCAAACCTAAAAAATCTTAGAATGGAAACTATTCCATTCCCTACTGCTAGGTATCCATCCAGTGATTCTCTTAGGGTTTATCAGCATCCTGTGATGTATCACAGAAGGATCTTCCTTGGAAAACTGAATCAACTGGAATACAAGACTTTAAAGCATCAACATGGCACAAAATTACCTCAAACCGTAACTAAATGACTATAACGAAAGGCACAGGTAACCTGATTTTGATTCTCAGAAAGTCTGGCCAGATGAGGTCTTGTGACACATGCCATCTATGACCTGACCAGGTAAGCCAGAGAGATTCAGTTCTTTGAAATCTCTCAGAATCACCCTCATCATAGTTCTTTTCTTCTAGTCAACTGGCATCAGTGTTTTCCAAGGCTCTGGATTTTACTATGAGGCCATTCAGTGTTGGGGCTTGGAAATGTGAACCTCTAAATCCAAAGCCCCTCCTCTTTAGCTTCGCTCTTCTGGGCTCTCATACTGCAAAATCTACTATCACACTCTTAACTGTCTTCCTGCAGTCTGTACCTTGTAAGTTGCCTTAAGCTTCTATACATTCATCATTCAAACTGAAACTACCCTCAATAATGATGAAGAGGAGAAATAAACACAAACTTAATTTCTATCACTATGGGCTAGGTACTGTGTAAAGCTACTTACATAGCTTACATGATACAATCTTCACCACAACCCCATCAAGTAAATTTGATTATTTATCTCCATTTTACATATATGGAAACTGAGACTTATAGAGATAACGTGTACTCTCAAATATTACTCTGTATTTCTTTCAGTGTTTGACATTTGCTTCAAATATTTGCTTTGGGTTTAAAATAGCTTTTATCATAATAAATACACATACAGAGGGTGCCAAAAAATATATGTACACATTTTAAGAAAGGAAAAAACTATTAAAATTGTAATACTCAATATATACCGATAACAAAAGATGAATGCAAGTCACGTTTGACTTCTGCAATTACAAGAGGTGCTCAAAGTGGTTACCATCAGCGTCCAGATACTTCTGATTATGGAGAACTATGGCTTGAGCAACGCTGACAAAAGTATCCACTTGTATGCATTTTTTTTGGCACCCCCAGTATATCCTTCTATTCCTACTTTACAAAAAAAGTTTTCTTCATACACTAAAGTTGAATTTTCAGCATCATGAAATGCCTTTTTAGCGTCAATTGAGATGATCACATAATTTTTTCACTTTTTTTGATTTCCTGATATGATGAATTGTTTTAATAAATTTTCTACTTTTAAAATTTCTTTGCATATCTGTGATAAAGCCAGCACATTCATGGTGTATTAGTATTTAAATATAATGCTGTATTTGAGTTGCCATTATTTATTTAGAGTTTTTGAATCTTTATTCTTAAATGCGCTAGCCATTTTAGCAATTCATAAAATGAGTTGGGGATCAATCCATCTTTTTCTAAACTTAATAAAATGTTCATAGCATATTATTATTTTAATACAGTCTGTATTTGAGTTGCTATTATTTATTTAGGGTTTTTGAATCTTTATTCTTACGTGAACTGGCTATATTTTGCAATTCACAAAATGAATTGGGGATCAATTCATCTTTTTCCAAGCTCAATAACATTTTAAATAATGTAGGAATTGCTTTTTTCTTGAAGGTTTGGAGAAAATCACCCTTAAAATATTATTAGCTTAGTATACTCTTCAGAGTTAGGTCTTTAAAAATAGTTTCAGTTTATCCTGTGAATATTCAGATTTCCTATCCCCTCTTGAATTATTTGTAGAAATTCATATTTGCCTAGTAAATTGACCATTTTATTGGGTTTGTCAAATTAATTTTTTTAAAAAGTTGTTCATGACATTCACTTATAGTATTCTGTCTCCTCCATATCTGATCTTAGAACCATTTTCTCTATTAATTGCCCTCATTGTTGATCATCTTCTCTGAGCCTGACACTGCTCAGAGCACTGGGTAATTACTGATGAACATACATATATAGTTTCGGGCCCTTTAGGATCTTACAACCTAGTGGGGAGGAGCAATGGTAAACAAGTAAGCAAATGAATGAGTACTTACAAATTGTAATAAGTGGTATGAAGGTAACAAAATACAGTGATAGAAAATAATTAGGGTAGGGCTACAGGGCTAAGAGGAGTTCAAACTTAAATAGAGAAGTCTGGGAACACCTCGCTGTGGGGTGACATTTAAATCCAGACCTGGAAGACTAGGAAAGACCAGCTCTGTGGAGAAAAGGAAGAAAAACATCCCCAAAGATTCCAAGGCAGGACAAAACTTGATTTGTTTGGGGCACAGAAAGAAATACAAGGTAGATGAAATACAGGGAGTGAGGTGGAGAGGGCCTTGGGAAGATTTTGGAGAGGTGGGCAGGTAATGAAACATTCGGGTCTCTCAATAGTTGCTGGTAAGTAAATTTCCATAAAGGAGATTAGGTACTGACAATCCAATCAAAAGAGGAAATTATAACTGGGTTTGCAAAGTTCTTTATGCAAAATGGAAAACAATTCAGTCATCCATATCCAAGAATGGAATAATTGGTAATAAGCATTTTGTGGATCATGGTAAACAGTTTAGATACATTTTTTTAATTATTAGACTTCAGTTTTTAGAAGTTTTTGGCTTACCCAAAAATTCAGCAGAAAACACAGAAAGCTCCCATATAAGACCTTTCCTTCCTGCGCTCATTCACTCCCCCACTTCACCTCCCCCAACCCCACCTAGTTCCCCTGTTATTAACATCTTACATTAATGGGTACATTTGTTATAATTGATGAAAGTTTGGGCAATTATGAATAAATTATGATATACTGTTATTAACATCCACAGTTTACATTAAGGTTCACTCTTGATATTGTACATTCCATAGGTGTTGACAAACGTATAATGTCATATACCAACCATGACAGGATTAAGCAGAATAGTTTCACCACCCTACCTAAAATTCCCCTGTGTTCCACCTATCTATTCCTCCTCTGCTCCTTCCCTACCAGACCCTCACAAACACTGACCTTTTTACTGTCTCCAAAGTTTTGCTTTTCTCAGAATGTCATTTGTTGGAATCATACAATTATGTAGCATTTGTAGTCTGTGGCATATGTAGTCTGAGACTGGCTTCTTTGACTTAGAAATAAGCATTTAAGTTTCCCCCATATCTTACCATGGCTTTCTTTTTATTGTTGAAGTAGATTCCATTGTCTGAATGCACCATGGTTTGTCCATTCACCTCTTGAAAAATATCTTGATTCCTTCCAAGTTTTGGCAATTGTGAAAAAAGCTGCTATAAACATTCATGTGCTGAATTTTGTGTGGACTAGACAGTATTTTACATGCACTGGCAAGCCATCAAAGAAATTCGAATATGTGTTGATTAAAACCATGAACCTCTCTCACTGTTGTGTGGAGAACAGTGTAGAGGAGGCACAGGTGGAAATGAGAGGCTAGTAAGGGGGCTGCCGCAGTATTCTAGGCAAGAGAGACTCACAGCTTAGACCTGGGTGGGGCTTAGGAGATGAGAGAAAAGAAGGCATTGGGTATGTACTATAGAAGGAGAATCAATAGGCCTTGATGAAGAGAGGAAAATGAAAAGGCAAAACAACCGGGATGGATTTCTGGCCCGGGAAATTAAAAGATAACATTTCCATTTATTGAGATACGGAAAAAGAGAGGAAAGGAGCAATTAAAAGTTCAAATTTGCATATATTAGAGATGAAATATGTATCATACCTCTAAGAAGAAATACAAAATAGAAGGATATACAAATTTCAAAGGATAGATTTGGCTTTGGAATGCAAGGTTGGAAATCATGGACAAGTACATGGCATTCAAAGGCCTGGGAGAAAAGAGCAAAGGATCAACTGTGGGAGCTCCAATATTCGGAGGTTACAGAGGAGACGTAACTTTCAAAGAAAACAAAGGGTACCCAGGGAGCTAGAAGGAAATCCAGTGTGAGAGCATCATAAAAGCCAAATGAAGAATGTGTAGAGGAAGAAAGATTTAGTCATCAGTTGAAATCTGTGTGTATTTGAATGTTTTCCCCTCATTTATATTTATCATGCTAGTTAGAGGCTATCAATATTTTTTCTTAAAGAATCAGTTTTTAACTTATTTCCACTATAGTTTCTTTTATAGGCATTAATTCTTAAATTTATTACCAGTAAATCCTTCTGCTATCATTTTGTTTTTATCTACTGTATGTATTAAATTTTTTAATCTGTAAACTTTATTTGTTTAATAACTAAATAATTTAAACAAATAATTTAGTTATGGATCATAATCTGACATTTAACAGAAAATATTTTGTGAGCTACTCTCATTATCATTATTTTCTAATTAGTGTGTAATTTCATTTTTTACTTACTTCTTGATCATAACATATTTAAGAGAGTGTCTTAAATGTCTACATTTCCTTTTGTGTGTTTTATTTATATTCTTTATTGTTGATATTGTTAATATTTACATTGTATTTTGACCAGAATACAGACTTTAAAAATTTATGATTTGGGAAATTTATTAAAATGTTGTATAACACATGATCAATTTTGTAAAAGCATTTAGGCCAACCCAAAAGAAAATATATTTTATTTATGTAAGTTGTTGAGTTAGATATGTTTCTACTATATCAATATTATTGTTTTATTATTCATCCTCTATTTCCTTAGTTGTATTTTTCCTATTTCATCTGTCAAGAACTAAAAGTAATACGGTAATATTTGTGTTGCCATCATGATAATATCAAGATCTCCTTGTATTTCTAATAGCTTTTATTTCCATTTTAAGCTATATGTTATTCATCAAATAAAGTTCATGACATCCATACTTCCTTGCAGATTATACCATTTTTCAATGTAAAATAATAAGACTTTGTGGTTATGTGCCTTGCATTTACACTCATTTAATCAAATAATGCCTTGAAATCTGCACTAATATTAATTTAATACCAACTGCTTTATTCTTTTGCATTTACCTGTTAACTTTACACAGCCATTACTCTTTAACTACTTTCCATAATTTTATTTTAAGTAAAGTTTTTATGTAAACCATAGAGCTGTTTTTTTTCCAATCCCAGTTATATTTTAGTTGCAATATTTTACCTAGTTTAATCTATTTTCTTGATTAATAAATAAGAGATTGTTATTTTGTTGCAGCTTTCTGTTCTTTATGCTTTTTTGACATTTCTAAAATATTTTTAAATAACTCAAATTATCTATCCATTTTCAAGTCAAAGTTCTTGCTAAGCCCAGTTGAAATTATCCTGTAATTATCAACATCCATTGACTCCCTTATGTGAAAGAAGGAAATTAGTCCCTTTCAGTTGTTTTAAACCATTTTCCGTTTTCGTTTATATAATTGACACTCTAGACCAAAGTATTTTTCATATTTTATATTTTCTCTTTCAATAATTATTAATGATTTTCATATTCTCATTTGTGACTCTATTTACAACAAATAATTTTACTTAATGGTAAATTTACCTGGTTTTAAATTTACTGCTAGTGTTCCTCAAAGTGTGATTTCCCTATATTTGTTTGTTTTCAATTCATGTCTTACCTAACTGCAGTCTTTGATTAATTCCACCCGGCCACCCCGCCCCCAAGAAATGTACATGACTGAATTATTCTTTCATCCATTGCCTATCTGATATTTTTTGTTTGTTTCCCTCATGAATGATGATTGTGAAATTATTGGATTAGAATCTCTTTCCTATGAAACTTGTATTATTTCATGGTCTCCTATCCCTAACACTATTTATTGTAGAGGAAAAGGCTGAAACACATCTGACAGTTCTTTTTTTTATTATTATTATTTCTGATTAGATGCTTGGAGGATGTGTCTTTATACTTAATCACTTCTTCAGAATATGCCTGTAGGTATCTCTCACTGAATACGTTTTTCTGGTTTATAAAGAGCCCTTTTGTTTCAGGTAGAGCTTTCACTGGCCAGAACCATTTTCATCTTCTATAGACATTATGTTTTTCTGTTACACTTATTCTGATCTCCGTATCTATAATGATCTCTATAGATATTTCTGCCTTTTAAACCTGTTTTCTGTGTTCTAGTTGACTTTCTCAAGTTTGTTCTCCACACTACTCATTTTATTTTCTGTAGATATTAATTCTAGTGTTATACTTTATTTTCTTACCTTTTCAAAAATTTATCTTACTAAGCCCCTTATTTAATTCTCCCTACATCCTCTTCCCAGTTCTTCATGTCAATATGTCATTATTTCTCATCTTTAATATTTAATATTAAAGGTCTTTAAATTTTATCACAAGTGCAAAGCAAGTGTCTGTAATTATATCTATAGACAATATTTTTAAATTGTTTTCTCTTCCTTTGCATTCATGTTTTACTAGGGTGAAAAAAAATCTTTTCATAAATACTTATCCCTACTTTCCAGATACAGTTTGTTTTTATCTGGACAGTTTAGTGGGTATTTGGGTGATGAGAGAGAGAGAGATGAGAGTAATACCTTACTGAAAATTGCAGAGTGATTAAAAAAATGTAATAAAAACTGAAATAATTGTGTCTGTAAAAAGTATACAAATTTTCAGCTAAATTAGGTTGTATTTCTATATTTTCACTGAGTAAAGAGGTACAGAACTGATTTTCGATAAGAAGCTTAGAATAGCCTCTGCCTTCCCAAGATTTGGGAATATTGAGATTGTCTTACATAGAAAATCAACATGTTAAATTCACATCATTAGGACACTGAGAGATAGCTCTTTTCAAACTATTTTACAGATGGATCAAGGGAGGCTCAACTGACCAGTTGTTCAAGACACTATAAGTCAATAAAGAAGCCAGGTTTAGAATTTACAAAGCCTACCAATTCATACAGTTACAAACAAAAATCAATAAAGGAATTTAGTGATTTGAAAATTAAAACACCATGATGCTATCTTTAAAAGTTGAAAGCAAAATATTGATTCATAACTTTTCCCTCTTTTTGTACTCCTATCAAATGAGATTGTTATTTTCCTAGCAACAACATGTTCATAAATGGGAAATGCTGGAATGTATTAGTCAAGAAAATCCAATTGAAAATCACACGTTAATTCTGTGAATTTGTTCAAAATAATGCTTTTGAGTATCAGACATCATGTAAAATCAGACTATCTTTAAAGTGTGACATGTGCAAGGAAGTCCCTTCAGACTTCACTAATGAACAAAGCAGTATGTAGTAACAGTAATTCTAGCAATAAGTGGAGTAATTAGGATGTGCTTGGTAATAGCTGACACATAATTACAGCAATTACATCAAAACTGAATGAAAAATAAAAAGAAAGAGAATAGAGGTCTCATCTTCATACCAAAAAGAAATGAAATAATAAGTTAAATCTCATGCGGATGGAAACTCTCCTTACTCCAAATCACACAGACAGCTCAGACAAGCCCATTCACAACTGTTTGTGGCTGGCTAACCACTGACTGTCCTGGGTATGAAACCTTTTGCTACCTGACTCTGGGGAGACACAAGTCTTGGGGGACAGGGTGGCCTGGTAGGCTTCCTGTGTATGAACAGAATTTTCTTGCTCTGAGGCACATGGTCTGTCCATGCCAATTTAGACTAAATTACTTCCACAGGTGGTCAGCTGTTCCTCATCTCCTTTGAGATCAGAGAAAGAAAGAAGAGCTTAAACATGAACATGTGGGATCTGAAGGGGCCAAGAATCACTCTGGCAGGGAGTTGTCTGATCACAGGAATGGGTTACCAAGTTAGACTGTGACGCTGGAGAAATAGTAACCGAACTGAACGGAACTTCATGAGAGCAGTGGTATATTCAGAAATGATCTTAATTTAATACCGTTGGCCAAAAGACAGTTCCAACAGATGCTGCTTCAAGAAGGTGGGTGTTCTACTGATGGGCACTACATTAAAAAATAAGTAATTGCACTGGGAGAGGGAAAAAAAAAAGGACCCAGAGCTTTAAAACTTGCAGTGGTGAGAACGACCCTTGTAGTTTAAAATCTTGTTACTCAGAGTGTGGTGTGTAAACCAGAAGCTTCAGCATTCACTGGGAGTTATTCAGAAATCCAGAACAGAATCTCATGTCCCACTCCATACCTGTTGAATCAGAATCTGCATTTTCACGAGAACCCCAAGAGATTGATTGTATAGCATTAAAGTTTGAGATGCATTGATTTAACAGACTCATAGGCCACCAGAGGGGAAAAGAGCTTGGAAAACGTCTTACCTAATCTCACTTTTCAAATTCAAAACCTCACCAAAGTTGCATGCTAAGAGGCAATAAATGTCAGATGACCAGTTATTGCTAGAGTGAACTCTAGATCCATGATCAGTGCTCTGTCCATGGCCCATGCTGTCACCTGCAAACTGCCAAATAACCAATAAAGGAAAATGACTGCTCAATTAGTCTGTTTCCTAACTTCTCCCCATTCACTTTTATACTAGCATTCTACTACTGGACTTGACATTAAAAAAATATTTCTCATAAACAAATCCTCTGTGAAAAAATTAAACCCCTTAATAGAACAGATTTACTGAATGTCTAGGTTATGTATTTAAAAGATCTTCTCTCTCCCAGCGTTACTGATGCAAGCAAAGGTACTGTGAGAGATGGCTGGAAACGATTAAACTTATTTGATTTTAGATTGATAACTCTGGTGGAGAGGGTGAGGGGTATTGAGAAAGGAAGAAAGCAGAAGATCAGGGGAGGTAAGAGGGGAAAGCAGGAGTGGAGTGGTGGCACGGCTGTGGCATGCCTGTCTGACATCACTAGCTTAACATTTGTATTTCAGTCCATCGACTGACTAATAACACCATGTAGTGAAATAAAGCACCCATTCTGGAGATAATTGTTATGTGGTGGAATATAAACAAGCCCCATTCTGCCGTATATTTACCACAGTGCATATTTACGAGTTGGGTTTAATTAAAAGTCGGGAACACTAGAGCTATTTTTTAACTAGATGCCTATTATCTAGTGTCAAATGCTTGGTTTTAATCACGCATTTTATATCATCGTGACCTAGATCACTGCCTGTGACATATGAGATAGTGTGTTGTCTTTCCTGAGAAGATGTAGCAGGGCTTGATGGATGTTTTCTCATTCCTAACCTCATTACTACCAGCTTCCCATCCATCTAATAAAATGCTATGATAGAGAGTAGGAAGGTGCTATAAATCATAATATTCCAGCCGCTTCCAGCAGATTCATTAGAAATGCTGACTATATATCTCACAAACAGAAAGTCAACACACAATGTAGGTTGCTGCCTCTCCTCAGGATCAAGAAACCCTGTTCCTTGCCTCTCCCTTTCCCAGTGGAACAAAGGTTCGTTTTAAGTGGCAAAAACTGCCATGTAATGAGTGACTGCATAGCCCTCTGTCTTAACATGATTTATCCAACATAACGTTGATGGATACTAGCTTCAGTCTTGTTATACACAATCTGATCATTATTTCCCTGATTGGAAGAGTTGTCAATTTCTAAGTGTCAAGGAAACAGATTCAGTTAAAATATATTAGGTCTTGGAGTTTTTGTCATTATTGTTTGTGCCCTGACAAGGAAAAGGACCCTGTGTCTCCTGAAAGTTTAGATGGAAGCTATTGAACAGATAAGTGAGAGCTCTTCAGGTTATCAGACATGAAACCTTGGTGACATCCTTGGCTCTTCCCTCTTTTTCAATCATTCATTTGTTTGTTTATTCAACAAACCCACTATGAGAATCTACCATTGGCTAGGTCCTGGGCTAGATGCCGCCTTACAACCAGAAATCAGACATGCCTTCCCTCAAGGACCTTGCACATGAAGTACAAAAACAGAGCACAATGGCAACATCTAAGAGGGAGTCCTAACCCAGCCTGGGCAAGGCTGTGGTGAAGGAAGGCTTCCTGGAGGATATGGAACCTAAGCCCAGCAGACAAGAGAAAGGGAAACTGTATTCTAGAAAGAGAGGGCAGAGCACGTGCAAAATTCAGAAGTGTGAAAAACGCAATGACGCAAGTTTAGTGATTCTGGGAGCAATAGGAAACTATTAAGCACTTTTAAGCAGAACAGTGACAGGGTGGGTTTTGCATTTAGAATGATCACTCACAACAGTGGGGAATGGGTGATGGGGGGATGGGGCAAAGATCAAGTCAGGGAAACTACCAAGAAGGCAGCAGTTTTAACTGCATGAGATGTGAGAATGGAGAAAGCTGGAAGTAGTTGAGACCTATTTATGAGGTGGAGATTACAGGACTAGTGATTGATTTGATAGCTCTAACCTAGCTGGTCACCAAGTCTATTAGTTCTTTTTTCAAAGTGAGCCTTATTCAGCTGTTCTCATTTGTTCCCACAGCCACAATAGGCTCTTTCCAAGATGATAAGACCTCTTCTGTACCGTAAGTGACATCCAGATATGGGCTGATCTCTCTGGTCTCCATGTTCTGCATCCTAATAAATCCTCATAGGCCTCTTCTCTGTTCTAAAATCTCCAGTGTCTGTCATTTAGCTGATCCCCACTGTCTACAGCAACAGTCCTCCAACGTCAGTGAATATCTGAAGCAGTGGGAAGCCAGGGTAAGGGCCATGTGGAAAATGCAGAACCCCAGCTCCTATCAAGATAAAATGTCTGACCGTGAATATGGCATGGTATCCAGAAAGAAGTCTTTTTAACAAAAATTCAAGATACTAAAATAGGAAATATACTTTGAGAAAAAGTTCAGAGCTACGATCTGGAACTCATGGACCTCTACAATTTCTACACCCCACGCTATCCTGAGGCCCATTGTAAGTCACTTCTCCTTCCTGTTGTCTTCTTGGCTTGGTTTCTTGTTGTAAAAATGACAGCTGTAATCACTCCCACATCGTACCTTCAATCAGATTGTGTGCATATCTGAATTTGGTCAATGTATGAGGGGCTCAGTGTCCATGTCTGTAAAGAATAGGGGATGGATTAAATGTCCTAAATTCCATTACAACCTTAGTATTCTATGAATCATTTTAAATCCCATGTCTTCATGAGCGCATCGCTGATCATTCCAGCCTTCATTGACTCCTCATTTTGAACTTGATCATGCCCTTTTTCCCCACCCTTAATTATATGAACTATTTGACAGCTTATTGAAAACAGTATAGTTCTAAGATTAACAGCCTGGAAACCAGAATCAAATAACTTAAATTGGCTTTATCATTTATTACCTGTATGATATTGGAGGAAGTTACCTTCTTTCGAAACCTCAGCTTCCTTATCTGTAAAATGGGGATAATAAAAGTTGCTGCCATGTAGAATGGTTGCAAAGATTAAAAGAGATAATCCTCTTAAAGCAATTAGTATGTCTAGTAACTCATTAAAGCATTCTATAAAAGTTAATAGAAACCAGTGTAACAGCCGTGCCTCTGCTTACAACTCAGTTGTAAGCAATCTGAACACAGAGCTGGAATCTTCTTTTATATCATTGACCACTTCCTCCACTGCAGAATCTGACACAGGACAGCAT